>NW_006159645.1:703650-751704 GCF_000334495.1 Tupaia belangeri chinensis
TGCTGAGTACAGTCTCATAAAGCAAAGCTCCTTGGTTTAGGGTGGCTGTAAAGCAAATCTGCATGCCATGGGCTTTGCTGGTGAACCTGCCAGGAGGTTCCAGTTCTTCAGCGTCCACAATTTCTCATTTCTGCTTTGTGGATTGCCCTTCAAATAGTCTATTGACATGTCCAGGGAAGCACACACACAAAAAAATGCATGTATTCCATGGTCCAGTATAGTCACCAAGGATGTTTTTAAACTAGTACAGGAATGCAAAAGAAGTTTCATTGCCTAATAATTGTAATGCTAATACCTCTGTCCCAGGCACCGAACTAAACCCTTTATATGATCTCATTTACTTCTTAGCCTAGCTCCACCTAACAGAACTAAGGTTTGGAGAGATTAAGTCAGTATCCAAGACCCCATAGGTCAAGACATAAACCCAGACTATCTACCCCTGACTCCTTAACAAACACTCTAAAATGGGCACTCTTAACAACTAAGTAGGCTTTTACAAAAGCGAACATGCACTAGAGCATTAACACAACGTAGGGGAAGAAGCACTTTGATTATTCAGCTCTAGCACAGCAAGGCATATTTCTCCCCAATCTCAGGAAAATTAGGTCCATGCTCTTAGACTGAGTTAATCACAGATGTTTATTTAGAACATACTGAGCGCATCATGTTTGCAAAGTGGTAAGTTCTCCAGAAGATTGACTGTCTCTCCATTTTCTCCTCTGTGGCCCCTACAGCAAATACCCAGCCTGGCCTGGCCTCTCCCACTCCATACACTGAGTAGGTAAAATCTGCAGATGTAGGCACAGAGGCAGGAGTGTTTATCTCCCCTATGCAGCGACTGTTGTCTCTTCTCCTGTACCCACCTGCAGCCTCAAATTCAGACCACAGTGCAGATGGGGTGTGGGCAAAGAAGTCCAAGAAACTTATCACGGCTGTGCTCATTTTTCATGCTTTTGAGAGACAGGGTAGCATCAGAAAGGCCCTTACGTGGTCATCTGAGAGATCGTCTTGCTCAGCACAGGACACTCTTCCTCCACATGTAATTGTAACCTTGGTTTGCCAGTGACTGACAGCTCACTGTCTTGAAGAATTAACCTGAGCCGAAGATGCTCTTGTGCACCATGAATGGCTTCTCCAGTTTATCAGAGTGAACAAGAAAGCTCCTTCCCTCCTACTCCAGACCTTTACATGACCCTCAGCTCTGTTCTCACTTTTCTCACCTTGGCAACCCAGGGAGTAGAAGGTATCTTGGACAGTTAAAAGGTCACTGGGAGTGGTGCCTGGCTTCGCCCAGGTTTATTTATCTCTGGCATTCACAGGCCAAGCAGCCAGGTACATTATGAGCCTGCTCTGTGGACACAGCCTCAAAGGCTCTTGGTTTGCAAAAGAAGGGTGTGCTCCCTTTCAGCTTCTTCACGTGTAGAACAAAAAGAAAGGCCTCCCTATTGGAATCAAGTTATAACTCACTCCCCCTTTCCCTCTCCCTGTCCTGCTCTCATTCTGTCCTTCTCTGCTCATCAGTCCCTCCTTTTCTCAGAGACCTTTCCTTTTTTTCTGCTTTTCCACTCTCACTATTTCTCTTTCCTCTCTTTTATACCTATCTCTTTCCACAGAGCAGATCCCATGTCACTTGTCCTGCAGATCTAGATGGGATGTCTGTCATTGTGACGGAGTACTGGCAATTCCCATAATCTATTCCCAGATGACTGGGTTTAGGCCAATAGGAGTGCCATCCACACATTGGATCCCCAACATTTAGGCAAGCTTTGAGAGCCTGGAAGGATGGCTAATACTAGGCTGCTTTCAGATGGTAAAGGATTCTTCAAGTTAGTGCCACCTAGTGGTTTGCTAGAGTTAGGTCTGCAGCCAAGTTCTGTCCCTGCATCAGCAGCAGCCAAGACAGGAGGGAAATTGTATTGTACAGGTGTTCTTCACCCACGGGCGACAGGCACTGTGTGGTGCAAGATGCTTTGTCACTGACTTGTTTGATCCTCATATTATTATCCTTTGAGTGAGGTGGCAGGGATTAAATAATGAGTGGGACTGGGATGCTAACCCTCACCTGTCTGAGTTCAAAGCCAATACTCTTCCCATATCACACACCAAGGAAACTATAAAGCTATATAGATGCAGTTTATATGATTTAGAATTTAATAGAGGGAATATTTCTTTCCCATGATCTGGGGTAGAATCTAAGAGTTCAGAAATGACGTAAGAGGGGACCAGCAGATGGCATAATGGTTACATCGCTGGACTTCCATTATAGTTGACTGCACTTTGAGTCCCAGACCAGGCAGCTTAACTCACACCAGGTGTGTCTATGTGCCCAAAATCCCAAGAGGAGAGTGGAGGAGAAGAGACTGTGGCATGCCATCCCCCCAAGAGGTGATTTCTCACTTTCTCTCTATCTGTCTCTCTCTGTCTTTCCGGCAAGTGCATGCGCCCTATAGCAAAAACCTCTCAAAAAAAAAAAAAAAGTAAAAAGAAAAGAAAGAAAGAAATTACATAAGAGAAAGATTTCATAAATATTTTTTAAAGTTTATTTCTTTATCCCATTAGTGAGAGAGACAGAGATATAGCACCCCCAGTGGGGTCTAAAACCATGATCCACCCCCAGCTTCAGCCAGCCCAGATCAGGGGTACACAAATGCCTGATGTACTCTTCAGAAGTGAACTGGTGACCGGAATGTGTGGGTTTGCCTTGCATTACAAGATATTCTACCCCTGCACCTCTGCCAGCCTCCACAATTTCATAAAGTTTAACTTGGACAGTAACACACATTTCAGATAGATGACTTTTTATTTCCATGGTTAAAATTGCTAGGGCTTTTAAGATCTACTTTTTTATAATAATGACAGAATCTCCCTAATTCTTCACTTTTAGACTGGAAGAGTGCTAACATTTCTGGTCAAAAATTATGCTAAGCTGGGGCCGGCAAATGGCATGGTGGTTAAAGGCGCTGGACTCCCACATGGCCGACCATGGTTCAAGTCTCGGACCTGGTGGCTTGCTTCCTCCCTTCCTCTCTCTCTCTCTGTCTCTCTTGGATCAAACTGGAAAATAATAATGTTAATAATAATAAATAAAGTTAAATAAAAATAATTATTTAAAAAAATATGCTAAGCTGTTTTTCATCAACAAAAGTCCCACCTCTACCATGTTTTCTAAGAATAAATTTAATTAAATGTCAATATGTATGGCCCAGTGAGTGGCATGGTGGTTAAGGTGGCTGGATCCCACATGGCCGACTGTACAGTTCAAGTCCTGGGCCCAGAGGCTTGAAGAACACTCCAGGTGCATGTGCATGCATGTCCAAAAGTTCTAGAGGAGAATGGAGAAAGGATTGCAGTGTGGCCATCCCCCAGGGGGCTGATTTCTCACTTTCTCCCTCTTTCTCTGTCTCCAGTGAACACATGTGCTCCATAACAAAACAAAACAACAACAAAAAAATTTACTAAAAAGTAACCAATAATAACAAAGAAGTTAGGTTGCTTTTAATAAAACACCATTGAAGGTTAATAAATTTTAACAGAAAAGTCTCTCATGTAAATCCACACACAAGAAAACTAAGGGTCACCCCAAAGATCCTCACACAACATGCTGGCGGAGCCCAGAAGTCTGTGACCTGAACATGGAATTCATCCATTCAGGGATCTGGGCTCAGTATTAAAAAATGGTAAGAATGGACGCTATATACGTTCTTGTTGTCAGGCCAGCCTCATAGTTAAGGGAGCTGGATCCCACATGGTCAACTACATAGTTAGAGTCCTGGACCAGTGACTTGAAAAACGCTCTGGGTGCATGTGCAAGTGTATCCAAAATCCCAACAGGATGAAGAAATCGAGAAGAGGAGATCGCAGCATGACCATGCCCCACTGGGAGGTGCTCTCTCCTTTTCTCCTTCTCTCTGTCATCTCTCTGTCTCTCTCTGTACACACTCTCTGACAAATTAAGGGAAAAAAAGTCTAGCTGCATCATGATTTCTCAAGGGCCTTTGCTTCCCAGGTTCCTCTCCGTGATGATGAAGAGAAATGGCCCCCTTCGTAGCTGCCAACGAGGTAACACTCACTGGTCCAGACCTGGGAGAGAGCAGAGATGGCTCTTTCCCATTCATCTCCATCTCATTCACCACAGACTGCTGCCCCTCCCCGCCCCCCATACCTACGTCCACCTCTCCCCCTTCTCAGTATGGGGGAAGCCCCACCTTCTTCCTCAGTGTGCTTCTGTTAACAGCACGAAGCGCTTCTTTCTCCAGAGATTAATCCATTGGTCATGGGAAAATTCCTTGTACTTGGACTTCTTTGGGGCACTAGCTTTCTGGGACTCCAAACTACGTTAAGAGAGAGGTCACTTGGGAACCAGCAGTTAGCGTAATGGCTATGTCGCTGGACTCCCACGTAGTCGACCATGGTTCGCGTCCTTGACCCGGTGACTTAAAACTCACGCCGGGCGCGTGTGCGTGCGTGCCCAAGATCCCGAGAGGAGAATGGAGGAGAAGGGATTGCGGCGTGACCATCCCCTCTGTGGTGATTTCTCGCTTTCTGTCTCTATGTCTCTCTCTGTCTGTCTGGCGAGCGCACGCGCCCTATAGCAAAAAACTCTCCAAAAAAAAGAGAGAGAGAGGTCACTTCTACCGGGGTAGAAGAGACTTGAGTATGTAATGAAATGGAGGTTACTGGGTAATTTCTTTAAAAAAAAAAAAATTTCCAGACAATGCATGCACTTGCCAGAGAAAGATGGAGAGAGGGCGAAGGAAAGTCAGAAAGCATCCCCCGTGGAGAATGATCGTGTCCTTCTGCCCCATCTCTCCCTCCCCTCAGGATTTTGGGCCGACACACACACGTGCCACTGTATTTAACAAGTTGCCAGAGATGGGATTCAACCCATGCAGTTGGCCATGTGGGATCAAGTCACCTTAACTAGGCCCTGGGCTAGTCTCGTAACTTCCTTTTTCTAAATCCCTGTGAAACTCAATAATGGCTTGATAATGATCCTGTAATTCCTCACTTCAGAGTAACGAAAATACTTGAAATAGAGCTCTTCAAATTCAGTTTTTCACTAGGGTATCAGAGAGAGTGCAGGAAGAAAAACTGAGAAAGAATGATGAAGAGGGAGATAGAGATGAACTGGCTTTGTATTGCAGCAGTTAGGCACTGCAAAGAGGAAACTGAGTCCCAAGTGACTGACCAGGGTTCAAGTTCTGGACCCATCAGCTTGAAATAACATGCTGGACGTGCACATGTATGTCCAGGACCCTGATGGGAGGGGACATTGGAGGAAAAAGGATGTCCACCTCACTGACCCAACAGACGAGGCTCTCTCTCTTTTTCGCACCCATGCGCATGCACACACCTTCTGAAAAAGAGAGAGAGAGAATCATAGAGACAGAGAAAACCCACAAATAATAATCCAGCTGATTCATGAGATCCAGAAAAAAAACTCTTTCTTAGGAACATGCATGAAGAAAATGTCTCGCACGTCCCCCAATCATCTGGGCAATGATCGCTTGGTGTTTGTGCCAAGAATTTATTGAGGTGGATTTCTACCTGGACACCTGGTGCATCAACAGCTGATTGGGAAACCCATGGGCAAACCCTCCATGCAAGGAAATGGCAGAGAGAGAAAGGAAAGAAGGGGAAGAGGGATTAGAGAGAGGTGGGAGAAACGGGAGGAATGTAGAAGGAAAGAGATGAGAAAGTAATCCATGGGAATAAAAGAAGGAAGAGGCAATCAGAGAAAGAGAAAGGAAGATATACAAGAGAAATGAGGATGGGAACAAGGGCAAAAGGCAGACATTACTGAGAAAGAAGACAAGAAAAGAAGCAGAGAGAGAGCCCAGAAGCCCATGACGTCTATCTTTCCAGCAGTCTCCCAAAGTAAAAGTGCTTACAGCAGCTCTGGGGAGGGCCTCATGCCCTAGATGCATAGCAATGAAGTCAAGATGGCTGGGAGTGTCTGTTCTAGGCAGTGGAACTGCTCTGATTTCATAGCCTGGTCAGCCAAGCCTGTCCACTGGGGGCCACTGGAGCAGGCTATTACCTGGCACCTGCTGTTATGGCCTTCTCTTATTCTCTGAGGCTGACACTCCCTCACAGCCTATGGGATGGGCAATGTGTGGGAAGACAGCGAGAAATTCCCCCCAGGAGCGGGACTTGGGTTTCCAGCTAAACTGTCAATGCCGTGAGAACCTCTGTGGGAGAGTTGAGTGTCTAGCCCTTGGGAGGACAGCAAAGAGGGGGCAATACTATTGCAAAGCTGACCAAAGGAAAGCTTTTAGGCTTTGTTTGTCTTTGTTTTCTTTCAATCAATAAGAACTCCTTTCCCCTTTTATTTGCTTTGTCAAAATTGAAGACAGATGCTGCTCTGTGGTGATTTATGTGGAAACAATAACTGTTTTCTTCTTTCAGCCCTTGTCCCTCCCATCACAATTTACAACAAAGCTAGACTCAAGCCTTTTAAAAGTATGTTAGAAACCCAGGATTGACTGAAAATCAGAGAAAACAAAAGATATTAGAAAGGAGAGAGGGCAAGAGGGAGAGAAAGAGATGGTTTAAGTGGCCAGAACACAGAGGATTTATATTTCAGGTACCAACGTTAGCCACATAGAAAACAAAGCAAGAGGGGACCAATATTCCTCCACCTCTGTCTGTGTACGAAATCCCAAGCATCTATCCTATCAGAATGTAAAATTTGCCAAGGTGGAAGAGACCTCAGAGACCATCCATTCATTTTAAGCTTTTCATCTTCAGGGTATAAAACACGAGGTCAGTGAATTAAATCTCTGTCCCAGACTGAGCAGCTCTTCCATGATGTCACAATTCAGTGGGACACTCCTCGAGTTGCACAGACCCAGACAGCTGAATGGGTCAGTGTGGCAGTGACAATGGGGTTGCATTCCTACAGAGACCACTTTGTGCATTTTGATACAAGCAAAGAGGAAGAGGGTGGGTGCGGTCTATTCACACGGGCTCAGTAAAATTTAGCAGAACATCCTGGGAACCCGCATGCACATTTTAAGTTCAAGGTACTTTTTTCACTTTAACACTTTACTAGGTGCTATGGGAGGCATGAAAAGAAAAGAGGAAGTGTTTATCCCATGTTAATAGCGTCCTCTGTGGCAAAGTAGCTCTTAGACCACTTTCTCTGCCACTTGACCAACTTGGGAAAGTTGCCTAATATTTCTGACCTCCATTTCCTCCTCTGTAAACCAAGGGCATGGGAATTCCTATTTGGGAAGCACTTTTTAAACTGCCATTTATCTAGGATATGGAATTATAATGGTCACATAAATATTAAACATCTAGTATTGGTGCCAGTTACTTCTATTAGATGCTTTTATTTCCTGTGATCAATGAATACCTGTTGGGTCAGCAGATGGCGTGGTAGTTCAGGTGTTGGATTTCCACATGGCTGACTGTGGTTCAAGTCCCAGACCTGGTGGCTTAAAGATTATGCTGGACACAGGTGTGTGTGCATGCCCAAAATCCTGAGAGGGGAAGTAGAAAAGGATGTGGCATAGCCATCCCCCTGGGGGGTGATTTCTCACTTTCCCTCTTTCAGTTGCTCTCAGGTGGGAACAAGCACCCTGTGGCAAAACTTATTTAAAAAAAGCAAGCAAGCAAGCAAGAAAGCCTGTTAAATGAAGGAATGAATGAATTTTTAAATTCCTCAGAAAAAATCATTCCAAATTAACCTCTACTGTTTGGATTTAGTGACCTTGAATATAAGTAGTACTTGCTTTTAGCATTTCTTCACAGACAAATGAGGCATATGACAAATTCTTATGAAATGAGAAGGGGTAGAGATCCATCAGCCTCCACTGGCTCCTATCTCACCAGAAGTAAAAGCCGAAAGCGCGACAGTGGCTCACAGCCCACGCAGGGGCCACGTGCTCCTGCCCTGGACTCGCCCGCCACTCTTCACTCAGGCTGCTCCACAATGGCTCCTTGCTCTTCCTCAGGCTCACCAGGCAGGCTTCTGCCCAGGGCCTTTGCACCTGCTGCCCCTCAGCTGGCAATATTCCCCCTTTTCTCTTCTCCTTCACCTTCTCATGTCACCACCTCTGTCAGGCCTCCCACCCACATCGGGTTTTCAGTGCTTCCACCTTACCACCCGTTTCTGTGCTTCTTTTCAGCCTTTGACCTCATCTCCGTTTTAGGTACTGTATATTTCACTTACTCATTGTGTTGACTCTCTGTCCCCTCCCCTACTAGAAGGTAAGTTCCATAAGGGTAGAGAAGTTTGTCCATTTAGTCACTGTCATTTCCCCAACACCCAGGACAGCACTCAGCAGACAGTAGACACTCGGCACACACTAGTTAAATTAATGAATCTTGTCATTATGTACGGTTTTATTTCTCACTCAGGCTCTTAGAGAATCACATGGAGAAAGAAAGAAAAGCATGAAAGGAGGAAAGGAGAAGGGGAAAATAGGAAAAAGAAAGGAAGGGCATAGGAAGGGAGGGAGGGGAAGAGAAGGGTAGGGAAGGAGAAAAGGAGGAAGGCGGGAACGTAGGTTTGCACCTGTTAATAGTTCCTAGTTTGGGAACCAACAGCTGGCGTAATGGCTATGTTGCTGGACTCCCATGTAGTTGACTGTGGTTTGAGTCCCGGACCCGGTGGCTTAAACTCATACCAGGTGCATGTGCATGCGTGCCCAAGATCTCGAGAGGAGGAGGGATTGCGGTGTGGCCATCCCCCTGGGGAGGGGGGATATCTTGCTTTCTATCTCTCTGTCTCTCTCTGTCTTTCTGGTGCGTGCACGTGCCCTATAGCAAAAAAAAAAAAAAAAAAAAAAACTCTCCAAAAAAAAAAAAGTTTTTAGTTTTAAGTACTGTCTGTGTTCATCCATTTACTCCTTAAGACAGCCTACGAATGAAGATCCATTATGTCCCCTTGGGTTGATGCCTCTGAGCACTGACAGGACCCTGGGCCACTTTTCTGTTACTATACTTAGTTCATAGAGAAGCTCATCCAGTCTTGTGGCCTCAAATGTCACCCATGGGCCCTGCTGTGATGACACAAAGATAGTGCCACCACATGGGATGTTGGAAGCCACATGAGAGGCCTGGGTTCAGTCCAGGATTAACATCAATGTGCCAGGCATGGTTCATGCACCTGCACCCTAACTAATTGGGAGGTTCGGGCAGGAGGATCAAGACTCAACAAGACCCTTTCAAAAAATACCTTTTTCTGTCTCTTTTCCTTTCCTTCTCTCCCTCTTTCTTTTCTCTCATTAAGGAAAAAAAAAAAATCATCTACAGCCTCGCAACTACCAAACATACCTCTGACTTAGCACATCCCACACTGAACCTTGAGCTGCATCCTGCCTCTAAATCATCCCCCTCTCAGAAAAGGGCATCTCCATTCCTTTGGTGATTGGAGTTGTTCCTGACAGCTTTCTTCTCTCAGTCTGCACACCTAAGGTGTCAGGCTTAGCAAATCGAAACGCAATGCATCCGGTATTCGCCTGGCATCCCTCCGCACACCCAACCAATCAGACGGTTCTGTGTATCTCCAAAGTACAACGTGAGCTCACCCACTCTGTCACCCCCACCACCTCCGCCACCGCAGGGTTACCCCAAGAGCCTCCCAACTGGTCTCTTTGCTGCTGCCCTTGTCCTTGATGTCCAACTTCTGACATCAAGTGAAACAATCCTTCTAAAAGGAACATTTCATCCTGGTGCCTATCTGCCCAGAACCAGGGGTTTTTCTCCAAGAGCCTTCCATGTGTCTAAGTCGGAATTCAAAGTCCTTCCTCCCACAGTCTACAGGGCCATGATGATCTGTCCTCCTGTCCTTCCTCTCTAACTTCATCTCCTGCCTCCTCTCTTGACCCCCTGTGCCCGAGCTGCACAGGCCTCCTCGTGGTTCTTGAATACAACAGTCAACCCTAGCTGAGGGTCCTTGCAGCAACCTTGCTGTTACCTCTGCCTGAAATGCTCTTGCCCCAGACACCTCATGCTTCTTGCCCTCATGCCATGCCAATCTCTCCTCAAGTGTCACCTTTCCTAACCGCCCTCCTTAAAATAGAGCCCTCCTACTCACTCTCTTTCTTATTTTAGTTTTGACTTTTTACTTAGCACTTACCATTCCAACATGTATTTATTTGTCTCCTGTGCCAGAATGGAACTGTTGTGAAAACAGCAGTCTTGTGCAATATTTGCTGCTGCACCCAGTGCCCAAGGAGCTCTGGCACAGAGAGGATGCTTGGTTGGTTCCTGCTGGGTGAAACGAACTTTCATGTATAGACGGGAAAACTGAAGCAAGGAGAGCTGACTATCGTACCTAGTTACGTTGCTCAGTACTCAGGGTCCTCTACCCTAGTCCAGGCATTTTTTTTTTTTTTTGAGAGGTTTTTGCTATAGGGCACATGCGCTCACCAGAAAGACAAAGAGAGACAGAGAGACAAAAAGCAAGACAGAGAGACAAAAAGCACCCCCTAGGGAGATGGCCACACCACAATCCCTTCTCCTCCATTCTCCTCTCGGGATCTTGAGCATGCATGCACACGCGCCCAGTGTAAGTTTAAGCCACCAGGCCCAGGATTAGAACCGCAGTAGGCTACATTATGCCAACTGCTGGTCCCACAATCCCATTTATTCGTGACATAGCCATTATACCAACTGCTGGTCCCCCAAGGCATTTTTTAAAGAATTATTTCCTTTATTTTTATTTATCATTGTTTTTATTTTTAATTTGACCAGAGAGAGATACAGAGATACATATAGAGAGAGAGAAAATGAGCATACAAGCCACCAGGTCCGGGACTCGAACCATGGTTGCCCATGTGGGAGTATCCAGAGCCTTAACCACCATGCCACCTGCTAGCTCCAATCAAAGCATTTTTAATGTGAGACCCCCCCTTTTTTTTTTTTTTGGAGAGGTTGTTGCTATAGGGCACGTGCACTCACCAGAAAGACAGAGAGGGACAGAGAGACAGAAAGCGAGAAATCACCCCCGAGGGGGGATGGTCATGCCGCAATCCCTTCTTCTCCATTCTCCTCTCAGGATCTTGGGCACACACGTACACGCACCCAGCATGAGTTTTAAGCAACATAGCCATTACGCTAACTGCTGGTCCCCAGGGATAGGTAGTCTTAACCCCATGTAATACAAGGGGAAACAGAGGCCCAGAGTTTTTACAATTGTCATCTTGAAAGTAAACCCTAGGCTACCCCACACGTCTCAATCCCTCCTGTGTATTTTTTCACTTTTTCTATCCACGAATATGTTTTCAGTTTTATATTTTTCAAAGATTATTTTTTCCATGAATGAGAGAGACTCAGAGACAGAGGGGGGAAAAAACAACACTCCACCAGGGTCTCAATGCCACGATCCTCCCCTGGCCTCAGCCGGCCCCAGATTGTGGGCACACGTGTGCCTGGAGTACTCAGGGAGCTCTCCAGACAGGAACCTGGATCCCTCACGTGGGTCAGTGCCACAGAGCATCATGACTACAGTGCTCCCCTGGCTGTATCCGCAGACCCCCGCATCCACACGTCAAAGATGAAGCTGCAGGGCTGCAATCAATGTGTGCGCCAGAGGGGCTGGGGCAGCGGACAGTTGAGGGGAGGAGGAACATGTCCTTTTTGCCTCAAATACCCTCAACTTCCTCCTCCTTACTCTGGGAATCCTTAAGCCTCAGGTGTGGGAGGCTATGCACCAGCGAGTCTGTGGAGGCCATTTTTCATGAGTCTCTTACTATTGCCATCTTAGGCTCAGAGAGCAACTCGATTTCTGTCCCATAACCGACAGACGCCCAGGAAGACTCCCACGACCACGACCACGACCACGACCACGACCACGACCACGACCACGACCACGACCACGACCACGACCACGACCACGACCACGACCACGACCACGACCACGACCACGACCACGACCACGACCACGACCACGACCACGACCACGACCACGACCACCACGACGACGACGACGACGACGACGACGACTGAAGAGCCCGAAGAGCTGAAACACTGCGCAGTCTCCAGACGACCTGGGAGACCCTGAAGAGTTGTAACACTACATCGTCTCCGGATGACTCTTAAGAGCTGTGACACTGTGTTGTCTCCGTGCTGCTCACGGTAGATGACGCGACCCTTAAGAGCTGTGACACTACATCGTCTCTGTGCTGTACCGTGCTGCCCACAATAAACGGACAACACTGTCGTCTCCGTGCTGTAACGCTACGCCGCTTGTCCTGGCTCTCACTCCTTCACTCAGGAAACCTGTTCGGCTGTCCCCCCGGGGGTCAGAACACTCAGGTAATAAATTTCACCAGTGGGGCACTCCCTGGTAATATGTGCATCTGACTAGTGAAAGCAAAAACTTTCCTTTTTTTGGGGGGAGGGGGGGTTTGCTGTAGGGCACATGTGCTTGCTAGAGAGAGAGAGAGGAAAATGGAGAGAGGGAAAGTGAGAAATCACTCCCCCCCAGGAGGGATGACCATACCTCAATCCCTTCTCCTCTACTTTCCTCTTGGGATTTTGGACATGCACACACACATGACTGGTGTAAATTTCAAGCTGCAAGATCTGAGACTTGAACCTCAGTAGGCCATGTGGGAGTCCAGCACCTTAACCACCACGCAACCTGCTCGCCTTGAAAACAAAAACTTTTATCCAAAATTACATTCTAAGATTTATTTTACATGTGTTTATGATCTATTTGCTGTTTATTTATTCACTCTAGTAAACATTTATCATATCTACAAGTAGGATGAGCAGCCATGGCTGTTTGTCCAGGACCAAAGGATTTCCCTGGGATGTGAGACTCCCAGTGCTAAAAACCCAGAAAGTTTCAGGCAAACCAAAATAAGCTGATCAACCTAAGAGGCGGGGCTTTTTTTTTTTTTTTTTTTTTCCCTGCTTGTTTGTTAATACTAATTTGTTAGACTGAATGATAGCCCTCCAAATTGTCTACATATTAATCCCTGAACTCTGCAAATACATGAACTTCTATGGCAAAGGGGGTTCTGCAGGTGTGATGAAAAGATCCCGAGGCGAGGTGATTATCCTGAATTATCGGGCAGACTCATTGTGATCACACAGGTCCTTAGGGTGGAAGGCAGACAAAGCCAGGAGCTGACAGAGGCAGGAGGAGAGAAGGCAGTGGGACCACAGAACAGAGGTGGGAGTGAGGGGCTCAGTGGATGGAGGAAGAAGCACAGGCTGAGGAATGGGGCTGCTTCTGGGACCTGGAGAGGGCAAGGGGACATGGTCTCTCCTGAGCCTCTGGAAGAAACAGAGCCCTGCCAGCATCTTGATCGTGTCCTTCTGAACTCCTGCATGTCTCTTTTTCCTTTGCCTTCGCTCATGCTCACCATAGCTAGGAAAGGGTCTCTTTTGTTAAGGAAGAACTCATGTGATACGTTGGACCTACCACATAACCCAACCTTAATCCCAATATATATCAGCAGCTCAAGCTCCCTTTGCCACAGAGTGTAACACAAGCACAGGTTTTGGTTGGTACAACGCAGCCCTCTTTGGAGGGGCCGGTGTTTCTGCCATGCCAACAATCCTAAGCAAACTCTATTTGCCAAGTTACAATGAAAATTTAGGTTCAGAGAATACCTCTGTGAATGTTTCTATTAATAGCTCCATTAGGAGGGGGTAGCAGAAAGCACAGCGGTTAAGTCACTGGACTCCAAATGGCCAACTATGGTTTGACTCTCGGACCCAGTGGCTTAAAAATCACACATACGCATGTGTGCCCAAGATCCTGGGAGGAGAATGGAGAAGAGATTATGGCATAGCCATCCCCCCTTGGGGGTGATTTCTGGCTGTCCCTCTTACTGTCTCTGTCTCTGTCTCTCTCTCTGTCTCTCTCTCTCTGGCATGTGCCCTAAGGCAAAAACCTCTTGTAAAAGAAAGTACCACTAGGTGTTATTGTCAAAAACAACCTGAATGTGCTTCTGTGTGAACAGACACATGGCTAAATGGATACATGAGTGGATAAAAGAGAATCCTTCGATGGATCTGCACATGGATGGCTACTCAACCGAACAGGATGGATGCCCTGATACGTCTGCAACCTGGGTGAACCCCAAGCACGTGGTGCTGAGGGAAAGAAACCAGAATCCAAGGGCTATGTAAGGTATGGTATCGTCTACACGATTTTCTAGAAACGGTAAGACTATGTCAATAACAAATAGGTCAATGGTTGCCAGGCGACAGGGGGTGGGGATAGAACGTTTCACAAAGAGCTTGAGGAAATGTGTGGAGATGACCGGAAGTCGGTCTTGATTGTAATGACGTGTTAAGAACTATATGAGTTGATGAAAACTCAAAGCACGGTGGCATGAAAAGATGAATTTTATTGTACATAAATTAGACCTAAGTCTGGTCTTTATAAAGGAACCAGTTGTAGGAGGAAAAGAAGCTATACCCAAAGGGCTAATTTGAAAATGTGCTCCCATCTGGGACCAGCAGATGTCATAATGGTTACATCCCTAGACTCTCACATAATAGACTACAGTTCGAGTCCCAGATGAGGCAGCTTAAAACTCATTCCAGGCACGTGTGTGTGCGTGCCCAAGATCCCAAGAGGAGAATGGAGAAGGGATTGCAGTGAGGCCATCCGCCCCCCCGCCCCCAGGGTTGATTTCTAGCTTTCTGTCTCTTTCTGTCTCTCCCGCAAATGCACGTGCCCTATCACAAAAACCTCTCTCAAAAAAAGAATGTGCTCCCATCTTACCTTGATGGTGATGTTTATTATCCTGAAGAGGGACTCCCTCGGCTGTGTCCTCACCTGTGTGGTAGAAGGCAGGTGTGATCAGAGATGCGTTTTTAACTTTCCTGGGCTCCTTCCCTTTCAAAACAAAAACAAGACCAGCCTGTGGCATGTTGGTTAAAACAGCTGAATCCCACATGGCTGACTGGGCATTTCGAATCCCAGACCAGACAGCTTGATAAAACACACACAGCACGTGTGCATACATGTCCAAAATCCCAAAAGGGGAATGAAAGAGAAGGGATTGCTGTGTGACCATGCCCCACGGTAGGTGCTTTTTTACTGTCTCCCGTGCTCTCTCTCCTTCCAGCTAATGCATACTCTCTCTGACAAATGTTTAAAAAGTTAAAGATTATATTTTATGACTGTGTGGATATCACTTTTTTCTTCTGATTTTAAAAGAAATTACGGCTATTTTGCAGGTCCCTAAAAGCCTCATGAATCCTAGGCTCTGTGCGTAGTGGAAAAGTTGGCCCTGGCTGTGAGCCAAACCAGCCAGAAAGGAAACGCAGGCTCATTGTTTCCTACCCGAGAATTACCGAGAGTGGGAATCAGGCACCCAGGCTCTAGCTCCAGCGTGGACCTGCAGTGGTTTCAAGCACACTAACTGTCCAGGTCTCAGTTTTCCACGTGTAAGGAAGGAATAAAAATTCAGTGCTCTTTTAAAACGTATTCTTTAGGTCCGAGATATTAAAACACTACTGAATATGTGCTCCGTATAGACACTGTGTGGTCAATGGAACTGAAGGTAAGTCCTAATGTAAATTCCCTCCCAAAAAAGTCATTAAAAGTGCATAAAATAGGAAATTCTTGAATATATTTAGAGAGAGTAACTGATAACCATGAGGGTTTAATTACAAATCAATTCTGGAGAAATCATGTATTTCAATAGGAGATTTCTAGAACAGTTCATGGAAGAGTTCCCGCAATGCTACGTGTCCATAAATGGTTTGCGGATGTCTCTTTGTGTCAATGATGCATTGTACATTTTCTTTCACTTTGTCCTTTAAGAACTGAATTGAAGATGAGGGTGGGGGAAGGGTGGCAGATAACATGGCATGATTAAAGGAGGAGCCCTTAACCAGGAATTAGCCACTGGCTTTCTGCTCACACCTGACAGCCCACTGCCAAACAGTATTTCTTTTGGACTAAAGGTTTCCTTTTTCCTATAAGATCTTGAAAGGTTTAAAAACTCCTTTCACTGGCAGCCAGCAGGTAAAAAAAAAAAAAAAAAAAACTCAAACCTTTTTTTTTTTTTTTTTTTTTTTTTTTGGAGAGGTTTTTTCTATAGGACGCATGCGTTCACCAGAGAGACAGAAAGAGACAGAAAGCGAGAAATCACCCCCCAGAGGGGATGGCCATGCTGCATTCCCTTCTCCATTCTCCTCTCGGGATCTTGGGCACGCATGCACACGCGCCCAATGTGAGTTTAAGCCACCAGGTCCAGGACTCGAACCACGGTCGACTACATGGGAGTTCAGTGACATAGCCATTATGCTAACTGCTGGTCCCAAGGTTGCAAGTTTTATTTAAAATATTAAAAACAATATTTCTCATCAAAACAGTGTAATTATCTTAAAAACTACAGGAGTACACATTTACACATTTAACTTTCTCCTTAATATAACAACTCTCTTTATTTCTCTGTGATCATTTGATTTTCAGATGTTTGACGTTTTTACTTCTGCAATTTGAGCACCCCAGGCCACACCGGTCTGAGCAGTCTGAGTGTCTAATCAAGAGTGTGGCTTTAGTCTTACAATAGCAACAATCATAGCCCTGGTTTCTCCAACGGAATCCTGAGATCTTCTAGTCTTTCTTCCTAGATCTGTTTGGTCTCTAGGATGGTTCTGGGGCTGGACGTTCATGTGGCTGACCACGGTTCAAGTCCCCGATCTGGCAGCTTGAAAATCATTCTGGGCACGTGTGCAAGGGTACCCAAAATCTCAGGAGGGGAATGGAGGAGAAGGGATTGTGGCATAACCATCTCCCCCATGGGTGAGTTCTCTCTTACCCTCTCCAGCGAGTACATGCACCCTATGGCAAAAACCTTACCAAAAAAAAAAGAATGATTCTGAGGGTCAAGCTAGCCCCGTCCTTAGGCTGCTGGTAAAGATGTCCTTTCTAGGGCAGGTGGAACCAGTTTACTAACTATGAGAGGGAAATGCTAGTGGCACTATCAGCTGCTCTTGAGTCATTTTCAGTCGAGTAAGACCAACATCTAAAGAGTAAACCCAGTACAATGTGGTAAGGGCTATTTCACATACAGGAACAAAGCGAGTCGGTGAACTTGAGGAAAGAGCTATGGCCTGGGGGACTCTGGAAGATTGAATAGAGGCAGCCAGATCTCTGAGCAGGCCACGGTCAAAGGGACAAACAGGGAAAGGCCACTCGAGGCCAATCATTCTCGGCGCTGGTTGAACATTAAAATCACCTGAGGAGTTTGACAAGAAAAGAAATAAAATAAAATGAAGGCCTACCCTCCAGGATTTCTGGTTTAATTAGGTAGTTAGCCCGGGTTGGATCCCAAACAAGGACATTCAACAATGTTTCCCAGGGAAGGTTGCAATGTAGCCTGCGGAGCTGGGTTAGAGTGGAAGATTGCTACGATGAGTTTATGTTTATATTAATATACCTACACCATGATAAACAGATCCGGATATACATGTATTCATGAGCTAAGATGCCTACACTTTCCTAGTACTGTTCTGAGTGGGTCTCGAAGCAGTGACATCCTGGCAGGTGCAAGCACTCTGAACTCCCATATCTTAGATTCCAAATGCTGTTCTCCAATGGGGGAAGGAAGGATCCCGGGAGAAAGGATTCATGCTAAGGCTCAAAGAAGGCAAAATTCAAGATGGCTCTTCAGCGTCTTTGTAGTATCTGACAATAAAGAAAAAGCTTTTTGAAAGGTAGGGGTGAGGAATGAGGAAGGAAGCCAAAAGGACATTGTGGCCAGCCTGAGAGAGCTCCCAGTGGCCCAAACTGGAACTGAACATCAAGGAAAAACACAAGTTTTTACAGATTGGAGGAAACTAAGGGAACCTGTCAAATAAATCAAATATAGTAGGATTCCCTAGTTTGGATATCTGAGCCCAGGGCAAGAGTGGAAAACTGGTAAAATCCAAATGAAGTTTCTAATTTAGTCACTGAAGTACTAATGCTGATTTCTTCGTTTTGATGGCTGGAGTAAAAAGGTGACAGTAAGAAAAGTTTCTGAAGGATGTATGTATAGGAATTCTATGTACTGTATTTGTAACTCTCTTGTAAATCTAAAATCATTTGTAACTTTATAAATAAGTGAAAAAATTTTTTGAAATGTTCACTAGGTTATACTAATGAGCCACCAGGGTTGAGAAGCCCTGTTCTTGGTCAAGGCAGAAATCTGAACTGAGTCACCATTTGAGGGAAATGATGGGAACCTTCTTTGACTATGGATGTAAGAAGGGATGGTGGAAAATGAGGGAGGAGAGGCCGCTGGATCTCTAGTTTTCTGTACCATACAGGGTAAGAGTTGGCCTTGGGGAGCCATGATCATACTTCAAGCAGGGTATACTTCGATCACATATTTACTTACTCAAATACTTTACAATAGCGAGTACTTGAAAACATCTCACAAGTTTATTTCCTTATTTATTTATTTTTAAGGTTTTTGCCATAGGGCACATGTGCTTGCCAGAGAGAGACAGAGATAGAGAAAGTGAGAAATCATTCCCCAGGGGAGATGGCCACACTGCAGTCCCTTCTCTTCCATTCTCCTTCTGGGATTTTGGACATGTATGCACACGTGTCTGGTGTGAATTTTCAAGCAAGTCAAACCATGGTCAACCATGTGAGAGTCTAACACCTTAACTACTATACCACTTGCTGGCCCACAAGTTTATTTTTTGAAGGATGTGGACCTATGTGGGTATGCCATAAAAAAATAATTTGAAAAATGTTAATGTGCAGGCCCTACAGGTGGCATAGTGGCTGGGGCACTGGACTCCCACATGGTCAACCACGGTTCAAGTTCCAGACCTAAGTGGCTTCATAGCCCTGGTTTCTCCAACGGAATCCTGAGATCTTCTAGTCTTTCTTCCTAGATCTGTTTGGTCTCTAGGATGGTTCTGGGGCTGGACGTTCATGTGGCTGACCACGGTTCAAGTCCCCGATCTGGCAGCTTGAAAATCATTCTGGGCACGTGTGCAAGGGTACCCAAAATCTCAGGAGGGGAATGGAGGAGAAGGGATTGTGGCATAACCATCTCCCCCATGGGTGAGTTCTCTCTTACCCTCTCCAGCGAGTACATGCACCCTATGGCAAAAACCTTACCAAAAAAAAAAGAATGATTCTGAGGGTCAAGCTAGCCCCGTCCTTAGGCTGCTGGTAAAGATGTCCTTTCTAGGGCAGGTGGAACCAGTTTACTAACTATGAGAGGGAAATGCTAGTGGCACTATCAGCTGCTCTTGAGTCATTTTCAGTCGAGTAAGACCAACATCTAAAGAGTAAACCCAGTACAATGTGGTAAGGGCTATTTCACATACAGGAACAAAGCGAGTCGGTGAACTTGAGGAAAGAGCTATGGCCTGGGGGACTCTGGAAGATTGAATAGAGGCAGCCAGATCTCTGAGCAGGCCACGGTCAAAGGGACAAACAGGGAAAGGCCACTCGAGGCCAATCATTCTCGGCGCTGGTTGAACATTAAAATCACCTGAGGAGTTTGACAAGAAAAGAAATAAAATAAAATGAAGGCCTACCCTCCAGGATTTCTGGTTTAATTAGGTAGTTAGCCCGGGTTGGATCCCAAACAAGGACATTCAACAATGTTTCCCAGGGAAGGTTGCAATGTAGCCTGCGGAGCTGGGTTAGAGTGGAAGATTGCTACGATGAGTTTATGTTTATATTAATATACCTACACCATGATAAACAGATCCGGATATACATGTATTCATGAGCTAAGATGCCTACACTTTCCTAGTACTGTTCTGAGTGGGTCTCGAAGCAGTGACATCCTGGCAGGTGCAAGCACTCTGAACTCCCATATCTTAGATTCCAAATGCTGTTCTCCAATGGGGGAAGGAAGGATCCCGGGAGAAAGGATTCATGCTAAGGCTCAAAGAAGGCAAAATTCAAGATGGCTCTTCAGCGTCTTTGTAGTATCTGACAATAAAGAAAAAGCTTTTTGAAAGGTAGGGGTGAGGAATGAGGAAGGAAGCCAAAAGGACATTGTGGCCAGCCTGAGAGAGCTCCCAGTGGCCCAAACTGGAACTGAACATCAAGGAAAAACACAAGTTTTTACAGATTGGAGGAAACTAAGGGAACCTGTCAAATAAATCAAATATAGTAGGATTCCCTAGTTTGGATATCTGAGCCCAGGGCAAGAGTGGAAAACTGGTAAAATCCAAATGAAGTTTCTAATTTAGTCACTGAAGTACTAATGCTGATTTCTTCGTTTTGATGGCTGGAGTAAAAAGGTGACAGTAAGAAAAGTTTCTGAAGGATGTATGTATAGGAATTCTATGTACTGTATTTGTAACTCTCTTGTAAATCTAAAATCATTTGTAACTTTATAAATAAGTGAAAAAATTTTTTGAAATGTTCACTAGGTTATACTAATGAGCCACCAGGGTTGAGAAGCCCTGTTCTTGGTCAAGGCAGAAATCTGAACTGAGTCACCATTTGAGGGAAATGATGGGAACCTTCTTTGACTATGGATGTAAGAAGGGATGGTGGAAAATGAGGGAGGAGAGGCCGCTGGATCTCTAGTTTTCTGTACCATACAGGGTAAGAGTTGGCCTTGGGGAGCCATGATCATACTTCAAGCAGGGTATACTTCGATCACATATTTACTTACTCAAATACTTTACAATAGCGAGTACTTGAAAACATCTCACAAGTTTATTTCCTTATTTATTTATTTTTAAGGTTTTTGCCATAGGGCACATGTGCTTGCCAGAGAGAGACAGAGATAGAGAAAGTGAGAAATCATTCCCCAGGGGAGATGGCCACACTGCAGTCCCTTCTCTTCCATTCTCCTTCTGGGATTTTGGACATGTATGCACACGTGTCTGGTGTGAATTTTCAAGCAAGTCAAACCATGGTCAACCATGTGAGAGTCTAACACCTTAACTACTATACCACTTGCTGGCCCACAAGTTTATTTTTTGAAGGATGTGGACCTATGTGGGTATGCCATAAAAAAATAATTTGAAAAATGTTAATGTGCAGGCCCTACAGGTGGCATAGTGGCTGGGGCACTGGACTCCCACATGGTCAACCACGGTTCAAGTTCCAGACCTAAGTGGCTTTCTCTCTCTCTGACTCTGTCTCTCTCTGGTCAAATTAAATGAAAATAATAATAAAGTTAAATGAATAATTCTTTTTTAAAATGTCAGTGTGCTTCTCTTTGTGTATTTCTTCATTATTCCACTTTCTACCTAGTTAGGCATCCCTGGCAAAGGGTAGGAATAATTAGGATTGTAATAGCAGAAAAGCAAGGGGAATGTGAGAGTTAGAGACAAGCTTCCAACATGCAAAGTAGGAATTTGTAGGAAGTCATTTGCAAGCAAGGTCGAGCCCAGCCTGATGTAATACACCCTGGAGTTTGTTGTACGGTAACACAAAGGAAGAAGACGAGCTCAGCCTCTCAGTGTCCATAGTGTTCTTTCAGTAGCTAAAGTTTCAAGTTTTTCCAAATGCAGATTTGGATTAAAGGGGCGAGCTTCAGGAACCAGCAGTTAGCATTATGGCTATGTCGCTGAGCTCCCATGTAGTTGACCGCGGTTTGCGTCCCGGACCCGGTGGCTTAAAACTCACACCGGGCACATGTGCATGTGTGCCCAAGATCCCGAGAGGAGAATGGAGGAGAAGGGATTGCGGCGTGACCATCTTCTCTGGGGGGTGATTTCTCACTTTCTGTCTCTATGTCTCTCTCTGTCTGTCTGGCGAGCGCACGCGAAAACCTATAGCGAAAACCTCTCCAAAAAAAAAAAAGGGGGATGAGCTTCCTCAGAACATTGTTCCTGGAGAGGTTTGGGCAGGATTATCAAATCAATGACTCTGTGTGCTCAGGCTGTGTGGAAGGGGCAGAATGGAGCCAGGTGACCTCAGCATCTCAAAAGAGCAAGACTCCCTTCCCTCTGGCAGCTTGAATCCTGTTTCTTTGTCAGAAGCTTATGGTTGAAGACCACCCTTGCACAGTTGGCGTCTATATGCTTGGTGTGCTGGTGCCCACAGTCTTAGGCTCATCACCTACAAGCAAGGTTACCATGATAGTTGCACCATTAGAAAACAGACTAGCAGGGGGACAGAGACCATCTTCTAAAAATTGATCTTGCCATGCGCCTCACCCTGGTCCTAACTGCTGAATATATGCATCTGTGGAATATTAGCTGAACTTTGGGACAATGGATATAATAGAATTAGCAGTCATCACAAATGATGATGGGATGCATAATTTTGACTTGAAAAGATGTTAATAAATATTTTGAATGAAAGAAAATGTTAAATTCAGCAAGAATACATTTTAGTTCATGAAAATAGTATGTACCTACATATATGCACAAAGAACTAGATGGAAGAACATTCATTAATTTAACACTTTTTATCACTAAGGAATGGTGTTTTGATTTACTTTCACTTTTTCCTTTGGGCTTTGTAGGTTGCTTTTTTCCATTTTAATTTTACAATTTATTTTTATTATTAGAAAATAAAGGCCAGTTGGTGGCATAAGAACAATGCAATTGGACCCACATGAGAAAGGTCCTGAGTTTGCGTGCTGGGACCTCCGTGAGAGCCATCAGGCACACGTGTGTATGTCTGTGATCCAGGCCAGCTGACGCTGGGGACTGGATTACTGCATGAGGACCCTGTTTGGGGTGTCTGGCTCTCTGGCGACCCCTCTGTGTCTCTCTCTCCCATGGGAGAAATACACTTTTTGTAAAAGTAGAACTTCAAAAGATAAAGAAGACACTATTTCATTTTGAAATAAAATGTTTACTGCACTTCACTCATTATACTACGAATATCTCTGAATATCTCTCATGTCATGAGTTACAATTGGATATAGCTATTTACATTTTTGAAAATTAAATTAAAAATAAATAATTAAAAATAACTTTTTTTATATGGCTCTTACAGTTCATACAAGATTTCTCTAGTGTTAGGCATTTGGATCATCTCAAACATTTGATAAATCAATGGATGAGTATCTTGATACATAAATCTTTGAATATTTGACTGGTTCATTAGGATATAGACAAAAATTTATATAAGCAAAATAAACTTTGGCAAATATGGCCAAATTTCTCTCCCAAATCATTAGACAGTCTTTATATAGTTAGATTTGTGTATTTTTTTTAAATGTTGCCATTTGATATTGAAAAAGAAACAATCTTATTTTCATTTAGATTTATTTAGTTCTTGGGGAGGCTGGACACGTTAATGTGTTATCTACCATTTACATAAACTAGTAAATTTCTATTCACATCCTTTGTTCATTTTAATTGAAATTTGGAGAGGGACAGTTGTTAATTTATATGAAATCTTTCTATATTAAGACCATGCACTCACTTCCATAATTCTGTAAATATTTATTCAGTTTTATATTTTTATTTTTATTATGTTTGTTGTGATGTGTGTGTGTGTGTGTGTTACATATTTTATGTGGTCAAATCTATTACAAATGTTTCTTTCATAATTTTCCATTTTATGCCCCAAAAGTCCTTCCCAACTGCAAACTCATATAGTCGGTTAACTTCTTTATTTTATGGCTTACTTGTTTACATTTAATTCTTTCATTCATCTGGAATCATCTGTGTTGATGTATGGTAAAGGATGCGGATCTAAATTATTTAGTTCCCAAATGGCTAACCAACTACTGAATACCAAATTATGACTGAGATCTGCTGTCTGAGACCTCTGGTGGCCATTAAATCCCTTGCCGTTGTGGTTCCTGTTCTTGGCTGCAGTGAGCCACAGATCCACCTGCCTTCCTCCAAGTGTTGTATTATTTTTTACTTTATTTTTAGTTTTTTCCATAGAGCACATGGGCTCCCAGGAGAAAAACAGTAAGAGACAGAAAAAGGGAAAGTGACAAATCATCCCACACGTGTAATGTCTATGCTACAATGCCTTCTCCTTCATTCTCCTCTTGGGATTTTGGTCATACACACACATGAGCCTGGAGGGATTTTCAAACCTCTAGATCTGGGACTTGGACCGTTGTGGACCATGTGGGATTCCAGCACCTTAACCACCATGCCACCTGCTGGCCCCTGCATTACATTATTTAAGTTGTAGCCTGTGAGTAGAAGTAGAGAGACAGGTATTGATTTGGAGCAAAATGACCATCAAATGTCTCATAGAGCCATCCGTGTCCAGAAGAGAGAGAATCAACATTTGCTCAGCAACTAAGTCCCCAGATCTCTGGAGCCTGGGACTGTGAGAAAAATCTCCATCTGCCATCTGATTCAGGAGTCTCCTAGACCCTTAGGTTAATCAAACTTCTCCTGGAGCATGACAGAGAGGTGACTAATATATTTAATTCCTGGGTGATTGCAATTTGCAACTGATTTCATGAATAGACTTAGAAAGTGTGCTAGCTGGGGGGACCAGCAGTTGGCGTAAAGGCTATGTCACTGGACTCTCATGTAGTTGACCCCAGTTCGAGTCCCAGACCTGGTGACTTAAACTCACACTGGGTGCACATGGGTGCATGCCCAAGATCCCTAGAGGAGAATGGAGGAAAAGGGATTACAGTGTGGCCATTTCTCGCTTTCTGTCTCTCTGTCTCTCTCTGTCTTTCTGGCAAGCGCACACACCCTATATCAAAAACCTCTCCAAAAAAAGAAAGGGAGAAAAGAAAGAAAAAGAAAAAAAAAATGTGTGCTAGCTGGAGAGGGGATGGTGATGAATCAGGGACCTCTGCCTAGCTGCCATCTGACCCCAGAAGACTAGTAAATACTTTCATATGTAAATTATTTACTTAATATGAATCAACCTTTTAAACACTTCATACTGCTAACCCAATAATCATGCAACAAATTTATGGGGCCATTTGGTGGCACAGAGATAAAACAAAACACTCTGCAAGGCAGAGCTACATAGTTTGTATCCAGAGACCTTCCTAAGTCTGCCAGCACACGTGCACCCATAACCTAGGCACACTGAATCTCGGAGTGCATTGCAACGTCGAGACCCTACAGAGCGAGCCGTATCGCTCTCTCTCAGAAGAAATAAATAAACCTTAAAATAAATTAATTAATCAACTTTTTAAAAACTAAAAAATAAACTTGTATATAAAACCTGTAAGGCATTCTACAATTCTACAGTCCTTCACTATTCAAAAACTTGGAATTTTTCACCTGATGGTTTTGGTTTTGTTTTGGTTTTGGTTTTTATTTACATTTTTTATTTCATTTTCTTTTATACATTCAATCACATTATTTAGCTTACAAAGTGAATATTTCAACAGGTGAACGTTTCTCCCTAGTCCTGTTGATAAAACTATAAAATATCTTCAACAGATAATATCATATTTCTATGATGCTTTACCTCTCTCTTTTTCTTCTAAAAATCCTTCCTCAGGCCACCTGATGTTTTTTGCCTAAAAAATGTTTGTGGTCATTGTAAATGCACTTCACACTAATTATATCAAAGAGGACAAAAGAGAAGTGTTTCCAAATTTTAAACAATAATATACTTTATTTCCTAAGGCCTTCTCTTATGCAAAATAGCTCTTCAATATAAACTTCCCCAAAGCTTCATTTTTTGTGAGAAAACAAAAAAACAAAAAGTGCATCTTCCATTCCAGTGAAGGTCTGATTGTTACATGTCTTCAAAAACTGTATTCCATTCCAGAATATGTTGGCAAAAATAACCCACTCGCACAGAGACAGCATTGTCTCAGCAGGATCTCTGACTTTAAGGCTGCCTATATCCCAAGTATAGCACAGTTTCACCTTTAAATGGAATTTCTTCTGCATTATTTAGTAAAATAACCCCACTCGTCACTCACTATCCTCTATAAGTAATTAGAACTAAGAATGTTCTAATGCATCTCCAAATATTCTACTCGGATGTGCTCTTCTGTCCCAAATAAGCAGCTGTAACAACCTGCCTCAGGGTCGAGTCCAGATTTTAAACTACACATATAATTATGTGGCATTTGAATCACCTACCTGTGCAGTGAGTCAAATTTGCCTTATAAAGAGACAGGAAATTATGAAGCTACAGGCTACCCTGACATCTCAGATCAGTGCCGCGCTCCCTCCTTGAGACCACCAAAGGTTGAGTAATCTACCTGAGTTAGAAAAGTTGCTTCACCTACTCCCTCTGGCAATGTGTTCCAGCCTCCAGGCTCCTAATTAGTGTTCAACTTGCACTTTTTTCTTACTCTAGCTCAAAGTGCATCTCCATGACAACAGCCATCCCCACCTACATGTGTCTCTGCTTTAGTTCCTGAGCCTGGCAGTGTGTCCACCCAAGCTCCATCTGCTCACTGCTGGAGAGGCCAGAAATGATGCTAATGGACCTACTTTCAAGGCCATAAGAGCTAAACTTGGATTCATTTTTCATAAATGTAAATAGATTATAAACATTTTTAAAATCTAAAACCGAAAATTTTTAAAAATAGATTCTATGTTTTTCCCCTACTATGTAGTAACTAAAGAAAACTCGAGTATTTTGCAAGCAAACAGTATGCCCCAGTGTTAGCACTAAAAGTAGAATCCATAATAAAAGGTAGAGCTAGAATTTTATCATTTTTTATTTTCTTGATCCAGGAGGAGCTTTGCATTAGAATCTGTTGTTGTGATTGGCAATGACCAGAATGCTTCATTGTTTTTCTGGTTACAGTTTAGACCACAAACATAGTCCTATGAATGGCTGGAAACAGTTGTGTTTGAAATGTGATCTACTTGGTGCCAGTCCAAAACAAGGTAGGTACAGAAATTATTAGATAATACAAAGTGTTGGCAAGGATTAGGAGCACCTGGAAATCTTACACATTGCTGGTGGGAATGCAAAATGGTACAGCCACTTTAAAAAACAATATGGCAATTTTTTATAAAATAAGAAATGTACACTTTTCCTTATAACCTGGAAGTCCTCCTTCAAGAGAAATAGCAACATATGTCCATACATAAGACTTACATGTACAACATTATTTATAATAATCAAAAACTGAAAACAACAAATTTCTATCAGCTGATAATTGAACAAATTTTAATATATCCATTTTGTTGAATGATATACTGCTAGAAGAAGGAATGAAATAATATAGACCAGCCTTAGATGAATGTAAAAGACATTATTTTAGGTGAAAGACATCAAACACGGAAGCCTATATGCTGTATGATTCCATTCATGTGAAATTCTACCAAAGGTAAAACTGCATGACAGAAAGCTGATTAGGGGTTATCTGAGGCTCTGGTTCAGGGTGGAGAGGATCCTATTGCAACGAGGAAACTTTTTAGGATGATGAAGCTATTCTACATCTTGATGTTGGTGGAAGTTAAATGACTGTCACCAAAATCCATCAAATGAGTGAATTTTTATGTATACGCATTATATCTCACTAAAACGAAAGGAGAAAAGAAAAGGCCAATGATACAGCAATCTTCTAATTGAAAATAAATGAGGTGATTTTTTTTTTTAGAGAGGTTTTTGCTATGGGGCGCATGCGCTCACCAGATAGACAGAGAGACAGAAAGTGAGAAATCACCCCCCAGGGGGGATGACCACACCACAATCCCTTCTCCTCCATTCTCCTCTCGGGATCTTGGGCACGCACACACACACGCCTGGCGTGAGTTTTAAGCCACCGGGTCCGGGATGCGAACCGCAGTCGACTACATGGGAGTCCAGCAACATAGCCATTACGCTAACTGCTGGATCCAAATGAGGTGATTTAAAGAGAAGAAATAAATTTTCACTGGGGCCAGCAGATGGCATGGTGGTTAAGGCGCTGGGTCACACATGGCAAACTCCACAGTTCAAGTTCCAGACTCAAAGGCTTGAAAAACACTTTGGGTCCCTATGTTTGTGTGTCCAAAATTCTGAGAGGAGAATGGAGAAAGGACTGCAGATCGGACATACCTGCTGGGGGATGGTTTCTCACTTTCCCTTTCTCAATCTCTCTCTCTCTCTCTCTCTCTCTGTCTCTCCAGCAAGTGTGTACCCTCTATGAAAAAAGATCTAAAAAATAATAAATAAAAATAAAATGTCATTGGGTCCCAAATGAGATGATTTCAAGGTACAACCAATAAGCCCAAAGTGGAAATCTTTTTATTTTATGTTCATCACCATGAGTACAAAGTTCCCTAAGTAGCACAAATGCAGGGGACAGGACTGACCCTTCACTTCAGTCCACACCACGTCAGACACTGTGGGCAGGGAGCGTTGTCAGACCCAGCCGTGTGAATCTTGGCAATACTGTGCTACGTATACTTTCAGAGCAAGCCTCCACGGTGGGCCACCGTCGCTAAAAACAAAATGCCTTTCTTACTATAACCTTTATTTTGTTTTTCTTTCTATCAGTGCCTCAGAGATTAGCATCAACAGCTTAATGTTTACATCCATGAATCAAGACTGTTTCCATAGCAACATCTCTAATTCTCTGGAACTGCAATTTCATGTCGATTTTACTATTAATGGTGGAAGAAACAAAAGCAAGCAGAACAGAGCCTGGGTGCATAAGACCAACCTACAGAACAAGAAGGAAGCGTCCTTTCCAAGGGCTTTAGGACTCAGAGGGACGGGATGTGCTTTAGCCCCTCACCAGTTCGTGTTTAGGGCTGTATAATGGTTTCACACAAACAGTCTCTGGGCTAATATGGACCTTAAAAGTCGTCTAGAACCCCCTTATTTTAAAATCAAGAAAACTGGTCCCAGAAATGGTGAAGGGTCTAATGAAGGTCATTTGGCTTATAAGCTGCAGAGCCAGACCCAGAACAAAAGATACAGAATGTAAGCTTGACTCTTTTGACTCACAGCATAATATTCTCTCTTTTCTGTTCATTCCAGTAATTTAGGCTCCGCTAAGTCTTTCTTTTCTTTTTCTTTTTTTTTCTTTTTTTTTTTTTTTTAATGTGAAAACCCATTGTGCTGAATACCAAAAGTGTTTCTATTCTGTCTACTGACAAGGACACTGAGGTCATCGATTAGGACTAAGCAGGACATTTACCGAGAGCATAATGAGAAGCTAGGTAGCAAACGTGTCTCGGTCAGAGTTCAATGGAAAGAAACAAATACCACCCTAGAGATGTTATACAGGATGGGATTTAATATAGGGAAATAGGCTGCTTATGAGCTTGGCAGAAAAACTGGAGGACAGAGCTGTCAGCTGGGTTCAGAAATGATGGCCAGAACACTGCAGAACTGACCCACCAGGGCAGTTACGACTGTCCCTGCCAGCGGGTGGAAATCAAGAGACTGTGGATGGGACTATTGAGTTCAAGAAAATGGCAATACGGCATAAGATCCAGAATCAGGTAGCTGGTATCTAGGAATCCCTAGCAGCACTGCAAATGCCCCTCACCACCCACACTCCTGGGCACTGGACACTAGCCCACTTCCAGGTCATATCAGACAGCAGCAAACAGCCAAACAAGCAACAAGAAGATGTCATGACCTCAGCCTCAGTTCCACGTTCTGGCTTCCAGTGTGTGCATCTCATTGGCAGGCTCTAATTTGCACCCAGAACCTTACCTGCAGGGGGTGTGCAAAGAGGTAGGTTTGGTTTGGTTTGGTTACGATTTCCAATATCTCATTGTACTGGAAGGTGCACTAAAATGAGGAGGGAAGAAATGCCAAGGGTCAGTTGGTCAGCTGATGAGTGTAGGTGCACAGTCACCCGGAGCATAACGTTCAGAAACAGTACGTGGTGTGGTGAGAGTAGAGTAAAAGAACATCCCACTCACGGCCAGGACAGAATAATGGGAAGCAGCTGCATCAGAGAGCACTCGGTAGACTGGAGGGAAGGCTTTAAAGTATGTGGTCTGTGACTCAGCAATTCTACGGACCACTGTTTTTTTATTTTTTATTTTTTAAGACAAATTTTTGCTACAGGGCACATGCTCTCATCAGAGAGACAGAAAGAGACAGAGAGACAGAAAGTGAGAGATCACACCCAGAGGGGATGGCCATACCACAACCCCTTCTCTTCCATTCTCCTCTCAGGATTTTGGGCACACATGCACATGCACCGGGTGTGAGTTTTAAGCCACCGGGTCTAAGACTCGAATTACAGTCGGACTTGTGAGAATCCAGCAATGTAACCGTTACTCCATCTGCTGGTCTCTCTATTGACCATTTTCAGACTCGGAGATACAAGAGCATATGTGTACAAAAAGGTGCACAGGATATTGACTTCAGATCATTAGCAGTGGCAAAAAAGTTAAATACCACTATATTTATCACTGTCTTAGTGACTGAATAAACCGAGGGAAAACCCTAGTGGGAAAGTCAATGTAGCAGTTAAAGAATAAAATGATACAGGGACCAGCAGATGGCATAATGGCTGCATCGCGGGACTCCCATGAGGTCAACCGCGGTGGCTTAAACTCACACCAGGGTGTGTGCATGTGGGCCCAAGCTCCCAAAAGGAGAAGGGATTGCAGCGTGGCCATCCCCCCAGGGGGTGATTTCTCACTTTCCCTCTCACTGTCTCTCTTTTTTCTTTCTCCCCAGTGAGCACATGTGCCCTAAAAGCAAAAACCTCTTTAAAAAAAGAAAAAAATAGCCACCTCTTTCACATGTGCAAAGATGGAGAAGAGTGTCCTTTGAACTGGGAAGGCCATGTGGGAGTGAGAGCTGGGGGAAGGCCTTCAAAGTCCTGCCCAAGTGAACCCACCAGGGGAGGTGAGGGGCCCCAGGTGCAGGCATGTGCATTGACTAGTTCCAGGGGCCACAGCTTCAACTGGCAGCCTAGGGAATCAAACCCACAACATGCGGCAGGAAGGTGGCATTCCCCAAAGCTGAGGATATCTGAATCAATTGTACTGCTCTGCAAGGGCTCCGTAATTGAGTACCACAAACTGGATAGCTTCAAACGACAGAAGTGTATGGACTCACAGTTCCGGCAGTGGTTAGAGGTCTGAAATCTAGTTGTCATCAGGAGCAGGATCTCTCCAAAGGCCTCAAGGGAAGAATCTTTCCTTGTTCTTTCTAACTTCTGATGGCTGCCAACAAACCTTGGCATTCCTTAGCTTCTATCAGAATAACTCTAATCTCTGCCTTTATCTGCCCATCTTCTTCCTCCTATGCATCTCCTCTGTGTTTTCACATTTCTCTCCTTACAAGGATACAAGTCGTAGGCTTTGAGGCCATCTTAATCCAGTATACCGTCACCTTAATTTGCACACATGAAAACCCTATTTCCAAATAAAGTCACATTCCTGGGTACTGGGAGTTAAGACTTCAACATATCTTTGCAGAAAGGAGTGGACAGAGTTTAACCCACGACAGAAGGAAAGTGACTCCATCCAGGAAGAACCAGTTTAAAAACCAAGCAGGGCAAGAGCCTGCAACCATGCAGTGGGTGAGCGCCGTCTAATTCCCTCATGTCTTCTCCCTCCTGTCTTGGCCTTGGGAACCAAAAGTCAGAAAGAGGAGAAGCAGGAACGGGCAAGGGGCAGGACGGATAGCCACACATCTTTCCCCTGAAACGGCCAGCCCTCAGCAACCTTTAGGGGGAAAAGTAGCCCTGCCTTTAAATGAGCCCTAAACTATTGATTCTATCTTGGACCAGAAAAATTCCAAAAAGGAATTCCTATTTTGGAATATCTCAAGTATCCAAATACAGAGATATCAGAATAATGAACTCCCTATGTACCCACAGCCCAACTTCAATGACCAATTCAGGACTAATCTCTCGCTTAGGTATACCTGAACCCACTTTTCTTTCCCCTCATATTATTTTGGAGCAAATCCCAAATGTTACATAATCCGGAGAGATTTATCCAGATCTATTAGAACATGTCTCTCTGAAAGATAACTTTTTAAAAATAAATAAAAGACAATCACAATATTATGCCCATAGCCTCAACATTAAAAAATAACCCCTCAATATCATCAACTATCTACTGAATGCTCTAATGTTCCTGTTTGATGTATAAACATTTTCATATATTTTCTTTGTTCAACTGAGGAACTCAAAAGATCTCGCTATACATAGCAATTAGTTGCCTGTATTTTCTGTACATTGCATATTAGTTCTAGAGCTATAAATCCTAAAGTCAACCCATTGGAATGAACCGGGGAGCTATTAAAACCTGAAGCCCAAACGAATCTGAGACCAATCATATCAGATACTGTGGGTGAAGCTGAGGCATCAGAATTCTTTTTTTAATTTTATTTAACTTTATTTATTTATTTATTTATTTTACTTTGACCAGGGAGAAACAGAGTGAGAGAGAGAGAGAGGGAAAGTGAGAAAGCAAGCTGCCAGGTCCAGGACCCGAACCATGGTTGGCCATATGAGAGTCCAGTGCCCTTAACCACTGCCACCTGCTGGCCCCGGCATCAGAATTTTTTTGAAGCTTCTCAGATGACTTCAGCATGCAACCAACGTTGAAAACCACCTGTCTAGAGTTTTGATCATATTTAAATTCCGTTTTTTCCCTATGTTATAAAATTTGTTTATTGTATACTTTACACTGGCTACTTTAAATTTCCAAACAGACTCTGTTTTGCAACAACATGGACCTAGGAGTGTCTGTTAACCTAAGATGGATCAGAAGTCTTGAGAACAGCTCTATTTTAAATCTAGTGGCAAGAAATAATTATACTCACTGGACAAATACTAAAGAAATTGTGGGAAGGAAAATAAAGTGTGATTGATGTTTGGGAACACACATTCATGGATGAGAATTTTCTCTCTACTGCTGATGTTTGAATTACAGATTGAGAGCACAAGTATGTATATTAACTGTATAAACAAAGTTAATGAAAGCAAAGAAAGATGCTTTTTAACATTAAAATATCGTATCTTCCATTATAAAAGTGTTAAATACTCAGGGCCAGCAGATGGTGTGGTGGTTAAGGGTTCTGGATTCCCACAGGACTGACCACTGTTTGAGTCCCTGACTTGGTGGCTTGCTTTCTCACTTTCTCTTTCTCTTTCTCTCTGTCTCTGTCTGGTCAAATTAAAAAATAGTAACAAGTGGAATTAAATAAATAAATAAATAATTCTTTTAAAAAGAAGTGTTATATACTCATTATAGAAAATTTGAAAACCAGAAAGAAAAAAGTCACCAATAAATTCCCTATTCAAAAATAATTCATTTTACTTTACATTTATGTATATGTAAAGTAAAACAAAAATCAAAGATGCACAACACATGTAATGTTCTTTGTTGAATATGATGAATATGGTAATCTCTTTGATTTGATTATTACACTCTGCATGCATGTTTTGAAAAACTATTATCATACCCCACAAAGATGCACAATAATTAAATGTAGCTAAGAAGTATATAATAAATAGAAATAACTCTTGTTTACGTTTGGCATATTTATCTCCAGAGTTATTTTTATGTGTTTCAGAAATTATAATAGTTTATGGGTCTGATAGGTGGCATAGTGGTTAAGGGCTCTTGGCTCCCACTTGGCTGACCTCAGTTCGAGCCCTGGACCTGGCAGCTTGCTTTCCTTTTTATCAGCATACATGTTATCATCAACAAATAATTTTTCATTTATTTCCTAATGTTTTTCTTTTTTTTATTTATTTATTTATTTATTAATTCACTTTACACCATCACAACACACAAATGAATTTTCCATCCAAAATACACTGTGCATTGTCTCAATCAAGTACATCCACATATATGTTCTCATCAAATAATTTTCCAATTCTTATGTCCTGCATACCTTGCCCTTTGTCTTGCCATCCCTGATTCCCCATCCCCCACCCTCTGCTATGTCCCACCTTCCCCCCCCTTTTTCCCTGGCATCCGTGGTTGTCCTCCATACCTTCCTCCCCCCCCATTCAATTGTTCTGCTAATGAACTTAATTAGTCTAAATAAATCCATTAGCTAGCACAGCTGACACAAACCTACACATGTATCCTAGTCTGACCCTAGGCATAAACCCCGGTGAGTAGAATGAACATACTATAAAGTAATACCCAGCTGTGCCCATACAGCTCGCTGCATTCATCAATGTGCATTTTTTTTTTCCTCCTGCAACTTTTTTTTTTTTTTTAAATATTATATTACCTAACACTCATTCCCTGAGCATCATCACAACATTCTAAATGTAGTTTCCCATCTAGGACAAACTACATAGTGACTTAATCAAGCATGTTATCATCAACAATATTCCCTTTCTACTTTCATACCATGTATACATACATATATGTTTTTTATCCTATCTTTGACCCTCTGCCCTTTCCCCCTCTCCCATTACACTATCTCTGCTATATACAGTTGTCTTCCAGGGGAACCATTGAAAATGTGATACCTGCAAGTAAAGGGAGAAGGGCCACAAGTTTAAAGTTTTCAACAATAGGGATCATAGATTCCATTCAATGTTGGATCAAGGGTGGGTCTCGTGCAGATCGCCATTGTAGGAATGATGCCGTGGGGCTCTACAGCGTGAGCTATCCTCGGGTATCTGGCTTCCTCAAGAATGGTAGAGTAGTTCCTGTTCTTCCCTGAGGCAATGCAGGGCTGGTAACCATCATCTTCTCACTGTCCATAGGCAGAGGAAGTCCTTCTATATAATATGTTTCTCAACTAGTTTAAGACAGCTAAAGATTCTTTCTGTTGCTTACAGTTGCAAGTTCTCAATCCTTGTTTTCCGCTTCAGCTTGCTGGTCCGGAGGCCACACGCCGGCCCTGGAGAAGCAGCTGAACGCCGGGTCGTGGGCCCCCCAGGAGGGACGGCTGCGCGCTGGGAGGGGGGGGCCGGCGGCTGGGCGGGCGCGCCGGAAATAAATAAATAAATAAAGTTAAAATATAAATAATAATTCAAAAAAATTATAATAGTATATTATAGATAAAATGCTTCCTCTTGATCTTTTTTTTTTTTTTTTTTCTGGCCAGAGAGCACATGCCACTCACTGGGGAGACAAGAAAGAGAAGGAGAGACACAGAAAGCACCTTCTATGTGTCATGGCCATGCTGCAATCCCTTTTTCTCCATCTCTCCCTCTTCCCAGGGTTGTGAGCACATACACACACATGCCCAGCATGTTTCTCAAGCTGTCGGGTCTGGGATTCAAACCATACAGTTAGCCATTTGGATTCCAACCGCCTTACTCACCACACCACAGGCTAGCCCAGTTGTTTTGTTTTATTTTAATGATATCATGTATATGCACACATGTGCACCTGAGAGTCAGAAAGAGAGAGAGAAACACCCTTAGCAGGGTCTAATCACGCTGCAATTCCCCTTCCCAGCCCCCAGGATCCTGGACTCTCACACATGTCTGGTGTGTTTTCAGACTGACTCGGGGATTTGAACCAACAGCTGCCCTATGGCTTCCAGGCTTGCAGAGTACACATGCTACCACTGTACTACAGTGGCTGGGCCATTATCTCAATTTTCTTTTTTTTAACTTTCCTCCTGCTGCCCTAGTTATGGCTACTAGTTGCCCACGTAATAATATTTGTCCTTTGCTCAGAAAACTTCAATGACATCTTCTAATAAATCTTTTATTAGTGCATTATAACAATGAATACTTATCCTAAGTGCTTAGTTATAATTCTCATAAAAACTCAAGGTGAGTTATCAATTTTACAGACGAGGAAACTGGGACTTGAGGAAGATAAATAACTTGCCCGATGATGTAACAAGGCCCAAAAGCACTCTTCTTAGCTAAGCAACTCTGATAAAGCCACAGCAGTGTCTCCTTGGTGAACTTGGGAGTATTTCAGAATCGAGAAAGGCCCATGAGCAAAGGGTGAGAGCCCAGAAGCTGATGCCGATAGCCACAAACAGGGCCCAGGGATCTGCAAACCACTTGGAGATGAAAGAAGGGATGGCGATTTTTAGCTAACATCTCCGGCAGGAATGGGTGGGGCCGTCAGGAGGCAGGACGTGAAACGGGGAGAGAGAGGAAACGTGAGAATCTCCCACTCAGAGGGCATGGTCATGCAATCCCATCTCCTTCATTCTTCTATTGGGATTTTGGGCATGCACGTGCATACACACACACCCACACACACACGCACACGCACCCAACATGTTTCTCAAGCTGCCGGTCTGGGAGTCAGCTACAGTCAGTCTTACAGGATTTACAGCCTTAACCACACCACCTACTGGACTTATTTTAACACTTTGTGCTTGTTTGTTTGTTTGATTTGAATGTTCCTAATTCCCCATTGCATCAACATCCAATGTTTATTTTTCTCAGCTATATTTATATTATAGTTTTTATGAAAGACTAATATTAAATTGATAGATGTAGCAACAGGGTTGCTACAAAACAGAAAAAAACAATCTTAAGAATAGTTGAGAGGCAAAGGTGCTACTTATTTAAATACAACTTCATTTTCTTTTATAGGCAGCCACCAGATAGCCTGAGCCTTTTATTAGGATTTGTCTTTGTAGTCGGACAGAAGATCTATGTCGTGCAAGTGGCAGCAGAGGGCGCTCTTCCTACAGATTAGTATGTACTAGTGTTTCTCTTTTCAAAGGAAAATGATTATAAAAATGCTTCTGTATATGTTAATAAGTTTAGGGCTCCTCATTAAAAAAAATAACTAAATAAATAGACTGAATGATAGCTAAATGGATCTACAGACACATTACTACTTTTGAGCTTCCTCCCCTATGCATTTATACTGAAAAAATGTGACTATTATTCCTTTGAATCATTACCACATTTTTCTCCCTAAGCATGTTAGCTTCCTATTTTGCCATAGAAATGTTCAATCTTGAGCCCAGAAAGTTGGGGCTTTGGGGGACTGCCCTTCCTGCCTTCGGTTTGTATGCTTTCCCTTGGGGTCCTCTCTGGAGGGCCACAGGCATTTTTGAAACATGTCCAGAAAAGGAAACGGTAGATGTAGTTCCTCCTAGCATGGCCTTGGTCATGCTCTCTGCTGTGCACAGGCTGCAGACTGCTCCAAGACGCCCCCCTTCCTTTTCCCTTTATCTCCCCCCTTCTTCCATACCTGTATTCCTCCACACCTTGCATCACTATTCTGTTTCCATTGTTGTCCACCTCCAAGGTCGTAGGCATCGCTGTGTAAGCTGCCCGCCTGTGGTAGCCAACCTCCAAATGGCTCCACACTCCACACTGCCTTGCACACACACACCCTGTGTAGTGCCCTACTGCAGTGAGCTGGGCTGACCACACTAGGAGGTTACGGGAATGATAGTGTGTGACTTCCAAAGTTAAGGTCACGAAAGACATGCGCCTTCTACTTTGCTCTCTCTTAGATCCTTAAGCTACGTTGGGAGGATGCTCAAGTAGTTTGATGGAAGGTCCATGTATTTAGCAAGAAGCTAAGCCTTCCTGTCAACAGCCAGAAGTGTCTTCCCAGCCATGCACATGAGCCAGATGGAAACAAATCCTCCAGTCCCAGTAAATCCTTCCAATGACTGCAGCCCTGGTCAATGTCCTGTCTACAACCTCAGAAGAAACCCTGAGCCACAACTACCCCATTTCTGTATTCCTAAAGCACAGAAACTGAGATAATCAGTGTTTACTGCCTTGACTGGGGGATTACCTACTGGGCAGCAATAGAGACTAACACTCTTTTCATCGTGCCTGACGATAAGCTTAACACCACTGTCTGTGTGGCTTCACATCCTTACGATGAAAGCTCTCCAATGACTCATCATCAACATCAGGATAAAATCTAGATGCCCTGACACAGCGGAGGTCTTTTGCGAGCTGGCTCCTGTGTGCCCCGCAGCCTCTCTGCCTTTCCTCTCCCCATCTCTCCAGCTGCCCTGGAACACGTCACATCTCCCCAGAAGTGGATAGATAAAATTGCCCAGTTAAATTTGAATCTTTAGATTAAAACACAAATGATTTATGTGGTTGTACAATATTTGGGCCATACTTATGCTAGAAATATTGCATAGCACATACTTTTCCTAAAAAGCTGTCCCCTGTTTGTCAGTTATTCAGGTGCAACAGGGCATTTGTACTTAGAGTTTCTAATGTGGCAGCCCTACAGGGGTGAGCTGCCTTTTTCTTTTTTTTTAATGGTGATAAAGTGTGTATTTAGAATTAGCCAGCTGGACTCGCTTTAGATGGTCCCGATTTTGTTGGTGACATCCAGAGCACCATAATCGGGAGCCAGTCGCACATACGCCTTCCTCTGTCCATCAGGCCTGATTAGAGTGTTGACCTTGGCCACACCAATATCATAGAGCTTCTTCACAGCCTGTGTGATCTGGTGCTTGTTGGCCTTGACGTCCACAATGAACACAAGTGTGTTGTTGTCGTCTATCTTCTGCATGGCAGACTCGGTTGTCCGGGGGAACTTAATGATGGCAGAGTGGTCGAGCTTGTTTCTCCTGGGGGCGCTCTTCCAAGGTTGTTTGGGCTGCCTCTGCAGCCGAAGAGTCTTGGACCTCTGGAAGGTGGGCAATGTATGAATCTTCTTTTTGTGTGTGTGGCTGTGGACGCCTTTCTGCACTGCCTTCTTGGCCTTCAAAGTCTTTGCTTTAACTTCAGCTTTGGGAGGGGCAGGAGCTTCCTTCTTCGCTTTCGGCGCCATCTTGGTGGAAAAAAGGCAGGGTGAGCGGCTTTCTCACAGCTCTTGCTTATCCTCTGGCCTGGGTTGCTGTAGCTCCCTGTGGCTAACCCCCTCTCCTGCAAGATTCAGCCTTTATAGCAGTGTCCCAAGAAAGCCTACCTGCCTTCCCCCATCATGCACACACTAAGTATGGGGGTTGATGTGTAGGCTCCAACCCACCTCATCTCACCTCTCACATCACACTCATTGCTGCTTTCATGTGCCCGTCTCCAGTTCTAGACTCGGACTCCCTGAGGTCAGGCACTGGGAAGTAGAGGGAAATAATACACACTCACTCTCGGGGTCCACCGTCACAAAATCCCACACATCTCAATGGTACCTGCCCCAAGGGGCACTCTGTACTTCCCAAGTGGTCAGGAGGGGTCTCCTACCCTAACTGATCACAGGGCACCCATGATGAATTGAGGGCTAACATTTCTGAGCATGCTGGCCTCTGCACCCAGAGCTTTCTGTGTGTTACCTTATCTATCCCCACAATGATATTGTCAGGTTTGGTACCATCATTATCAAGATATACAGAAGGAAACTAAGTAATTGGCCCAAGCCATGCAGCTAGCTAGAGAACAGCTAGATTTCTAACTTTATGCCATGTTGTGAAAGAAGACTCTTCTGCTGCCCCCTCCTTGGGGCGCCAGGACTTCCCTGAAGGCCAAGTTCAGCCCTTCCAGTGGAGCCTGAGGACAGGACACACTTACCAGCAGTGGTTCTCGACACGCACTGCACGGAAGTTCACCTGGGGAGGTGGTTCAGTGGGTCCTCTCCAGACAAAATGAATTACGTTTTCTGGAAGGTAGAACAAAAGCATTCCTGGATGCTCTGGAAGACGCTAGAGGGCAGCCAGAATTGAGAGCCGCTCCCCTCGAAGCCATTCTCAATGGCTATATTAAACTTTAAAAAGAAAGTGCTAAGAGCCTCATATTAGAAATCTATTCAGAATAGCATCTGCTCCTTTCTCTCCAGGGGCCATCTCTGAACAGACTGTGGGGGTGGGATACGTCATGGAGGTTCTCAGGACTTGCCTTTATTCACCTGTGATGCATACATCATAAGACTGTTCACTTGAATGTAGAGATGAGTGCTTCCCTCAGGCTGCTAAGGAAAGACCATCCCTCAGTGCTTTCTCTGCACCTGCAGGAACCTGAAAGCTAGGTGCCCTAGATAGGCAATTCATTTGGTGTGGGGAAGACCCACTGAATCACCTCCCCAGGTGAACTTCCGTGCAGTGCGTGTTGAGAACCACTGCTGGTAAGTGTGCTCTGTCCTCAGACTCCACTGGAAGGGTTGAACTTGGCGTTCGGGGAAGTCCTGGTGCCATGAGGAGGGGGCAGAAGAGTCTGCTTTCACACCACGGCATAAAATTAGAAATCTAGCACTACTCTTGCCTCACCCTAGTCCTGACCAGGGAGGAAGTTTTCACATAAAATGAGAAACAAGAAACCAATAGGAAAAAATTAAGCAGTTCACATCAATGTATGACAATAATATCGATCTACAATTATATGGATATAATGTTTACCTGTTAGAGTTTTTGGTTGTAAGCAACACAAACCTACCCTGGTTAAGTTAAGCCAACACATTTTTGAAGGCATATGGAATGGGTCACAGTCCAAGGAAAAGCAGTGGCCTCAGACAATGCAGGAGCCAGCTACTGCAGTGAACAAGGCTGCAGAATCCTTTCAGGAAATGACGCTAGAGATGTGGCCTTCCATTTGTGATCATTGACTCTTCTCCCAAGATTCAAATCTGCGGTCAGAGGTTCTGAGTGGCTGACATGACTGCCCCTTGGTGCTGTGACTACCAGGTCTAACAACATTCTATCCACTAGGATAGCTCCCCATGGCAAAACTAGAACACTGTAACGGAAGGAAGTGGGGTGACCAGATGTTCACTCTTGTGTCGTGCCATTGATGTGTTTTTGTCTCGGACATAATGTCCTGTGTGGTGGCTGATGCAGGACATCTGCATTCCAAGTAAAGTTATGTCCCAATTGCTACTCCCTTAATGTTACTGATCATTTCAAAAGCGCTGTTCATGGGAACCAGCAGTTAACGTAATGGCTATGTCGCTGGACTCCCACGTAGTCGACCGCAGTTCGCATCCCGGACCCGGTGACTTAAAACTCTCGCCGGGTGCGTGTGCGTGCATGCCCAAGATCCCAAGAGGAGAATGGAGGAGAAGGGATTGCAGCGTGACCATCCCCCCTGGGGGGTGTTTCTCGCTTTCTGTCTCTCTGTCTGTCTGGCGAGCGCACGCGCCCTATAGCGAAAACCTCTCCAAAAAAAAGAAAAAGCACTGTTCATATGTCACTCAATATTGTAATATTCTCAACCACGTTGGACTGAGAAATGTGGGTTTGCCGAGCACAGAGATTATATGAAGACTTGAAAAAGTTCATGGAAAAATTAAATCTATTTTTAATTTACTTTGCTGCAAAAGAATTGGAAATCCATGCATAGTTTTTCATAATACACTTCTTCCATGCACTTTTCGAAGTCTCCTTGCATACCTGTTTAACTTGCTACCACTAGGTGTGCGGAAGCAAAGGACAGAAATAGCCATGCTGGGCTTGCAAAGGTAGCTTCTCCTGTGTCGCTATCATCGTGTCTTTTCAAGCATTGCAAATCAGTGCATACCTTAGCAGTCAACCTTACACCAGGAAACTCTGGATCCACAAAGCCTGGGTTCCGATTCTCTGCTACTTACTCACTATGAGACTTCTCTGTGCCTCAGGGTAGCATACCTGTGAAGAGTTCATATCTGTAGGTACTTCATTCAGTACCTGGCCCATGATAAGTACTCCAAAGCATTTGCTTTGTACCTCGTTTCCTAGTTCCTATTCATGGCGAGAGTTTATGGGAGATGGTAATAAGGGACTTACTCTCATTTCTTTCATTTTTGTTTTTAAGAATTATTTAGGGGGCTAGCAGATGACACGATGGTTGAGGGCACTGGATTCCCACATGGCTGACCACAGTTCAAGTCCCAGACCTAGTGGCTTGCTTTCTCACTTTCTTGCTCTCTCCCTCACTCTGTCTCTCTCTGGTCAAATTAAATACATAAATAAATGAATAAATAAAGTTGAATAAAATAATTCTTTAAGAAAAGAAAAAAAAATTGGGAACCAGCAGTTAGCGTAATGGCTATGTCACTGGACTCCCACGTAGTCGACCGCGGTTCGCGGCCCAGACCCGGTGGCTTAAAACTCACGCCAGGCGTGTGTGCGTGCGTGCCCAAGATCCTGAGAGGAGAATGGAGGAGCCGGGGTTGTGGCATGACCATCCCCCCTGGGGGGTGATTTCTCGCTTTCTGTCTCTATGTCTCTCTCTGTCTAGCGAGCGCACGCGCCCTATAGCAAAAACCTCTCAAAAAAAATTAAATAAAAAAATTTTTTAAATTTTAAAAATTTAAAGATAATTATTTAACTTTATTTATTTATTTTAGTTTGACCAGGGAGAGAGATCGGGGGAAAGTAAGAAAGCAATCCAGCAGGTCTGGGACTCCAGTGCCTTAACCATCATGCCACCTGCCATCCCTGACTTATTCTCATTTCTAAAGTTTGGATCTGCTTCAGAGCAAGCTCTCTGCCCATGTCACAAACTGAGCTTCCCTGGGAGTAGAATATGGATTTGAATCATTTTTGCTCTTCTTTTTGTTCTTTGCTCACTTCTTGGCCCCATGCCATTGCCTTCTGCTGCACTGCACAGCAGAGTATGAAAATCTCCTGAGGTGATCCAGGTGATGCTTCACAACAATGCACGCAGTTCATCCATGACGATCAAGGTCGGTGTGACCAACCCCTCTGCTGTGATTGGTGCAGGACCTGGAGAAATGTATACAGTACCCTGGGGTCCCATACACAGTCACCGCCTCCCCTCCATCGTTCTCACCCTAGATTATTTCCCAATTTCTTCCTGCCATATTTAGTGACTGAAAATACAGGACCCCAAGTAAAATCTGAATTTCAGACAAATGGTGACTACTTTTTATTTGTTGCTTAGCTGACATTCAAATTTAACCAGGTGTCCTATATCTTATCTGGCACCACCACACCAACCTACTGTGAGCACAAGTGCCGCTGGACTGTCTGAGTAGGAGGGTAACGGCTGCTCCAGCTAGCCCTATCCGGAATCTAGGATGCTCCGCAGCTCTCTGTGCCGCTCCCTGGGATCCAGGATGCTCAGAGGCTAGCTTCAATTGACATCATGTCTGCCAACCCCAGCACAAGGCACGTCTCCAGCAACATCATCCCACAGGAAGCTCGCAAATGAGAGGGCTGTGCTCATACAAAGTTAGGGAACTCCACATTCTCTTTCACTCCAGTTACTTCCATCCCAGGTTACAAGTTATTCTTTCCAATATTTTGGTTGTATCGTGTTGTATTTTCTATGTTCTATACTCACTGTTTCATGCAGTGAAACTTTGTTTAGATTGGCACCTTTAGAAATGAATTGCTCTGCTCACTAGGTCTTCTTGTAGCTCAGATCTTCTTTCTAAAGTTAGTTTCTCTCTTCCAAAAAGACATCTTTTAAACAAAGTTTGTTGGGAGCATCCTCTCGGTTTTTGTTTTGTTTTGTTTTGTTTTGTTTTGTCTTAAAATGGCCTTTTTCCACCCTCTTCCTTGAAAGCCCGTTTGAGCATACAGTTCTTCATTGACAGTGATTTTCTCCCTACATCCTATTCTACTTAAGTTTTCACTGTTTCCCAGCTTTGGTGTTGGGGTTAGGACCGCTGTCAGACTGTCAGTCTAGTGGGTGCTTCTCTGTAAGCACTCTGTCTTTTATCTCTAGCAAGTTAGACTCTTTTCTTTTCATAGTTTTATTGCAATAGGTTTAGACATGAGTGTATTTTTCTAATGACGATATGGCTAAGAGTCATAGTGATAACGACATCTATAGATTTGTGTTTTCCATAAATTCCAGCCTATTTTTTGACTATTATCTACTCATGTATTCTCTCTTCTCTTTCCCTCTTTTCTCTCACTCTGGAACTCCCACTGGACGTAGTAACACCTGAACATCCTCCCCTTTTCTTTTAAAGCCTCATAATTCTCTCCATGCTGCACTCTAGATCATTTCTTCAGATATTTCTTCTTTTTTTAAGAATTTTTTAAAATTTAACTTTATTTCTTTATTTTAATTTTACCAGAGAGGGACAGAGTGAGAGAGAAAGCATGAAAGTGAGAAAGCAAGCTGCCAGGTCCAGGACTCGAACTGTGGTTGGCCATGTGGAAATCCAGTGCCCTCAATCACCATGCCACCTGCAGGCCCCCAGATGTATCTTCTGTCTTTTTGCATATCTGTTATTTAATCTGAACATTGAACTTTAATTTCCATAATGATGTTAATTCTCTTTAGAAATTCTATTTGTTTCTTTATCAAATCTGCCTATTCTTTTTTGAAACATCCTATTTCTCGTTTATGTTTCTGATTCTCTCTTTAAACAATTTAAATATTTTTGCTTTATAGTTTATATCCAATAATTCCAATATCTAAAATCTTTGGCAATAAAATGCTGATAGTCATTGTCTCTGTAAACTTATAATAGTCTGTTTCAGTAAGTGTTTTGAAATGTTCGTATTTTGAATTTAAGCTCGATGGACTTCATATGTGCAAATACTGAAAGGCTTGGGTGGAGAATGAGGACTCCAGAAAGAACTTGTGTCTGCTTGCTCCTAGAACATCATAATCTGAAAACATTTCCACTTCTTGCCCTGTAGTTTCTCAAACGATAAAGGTAGTCTCTGACTATGAAACACAATGGGAGACTTTTCTCCATATACATCACACAAATGAGGATAGGAATTTGTTTTTAATTTCCTTTTTCTGTGAATGGATTTCTTCCAGTCTCCCCTTTCACCTGACAAAGTAGACCTCTCAGGATCCAAGTTTAATGCAGAAGTCTCAGTCCCAACCCTGTCCCTTGTACAGTGACTGAAATTCTGAGTGTTGACTTTCCATGATGGGAAAATGGCCTCAGTTCAGAAGGCGCTTCATCGCTAGCTTACTGGTCTACGTTCCTGTCTCCTTTTCATTTTTTTTCTTTGAAGATTTCCCTAATTTTACTCACCTGTGCATATAAAATTGTGTCTATATCTAGAATCTTCCAAGGTTTTATAAAAGATTTTTTAGAATGCCTGTTCACTATTAATGGAAAATGGAGCCCCAGACTGCACTCTGCAGCTCACTTAGAGTCACTTCGCATAACAGCACAGAATGAGGGTCTGAAGCTGACATACCTACACAGCTTTGTTTAAATCAGTATTTCCTGAACTTTAGGTTTTTGACCTTGAAACCCTTCATTCAAATCATACCTATCCTTTAAGAGCTACTAATTCCTGAAATGTTCTTTAAAGAACACTGGTCTAGGGACCAGCAGTTTGGCATAATGGCTATGTCACTGAACTCCCATGTAGTTGACTGTGGTTCAAATCCCAGACCGAGTGGCTTAAACTCATGCCAGGAGCATGTGCTTGCGTGCCCAAGATCCTGAGAGGAGAATGGAGGAGAAGGGATTGCGCCATGGCCCTCCCCCCGGAAGGTGATTTCTCATTTTTTGTCTCTCTCTCTCTCTCTCTGTCTTTCTGGCAAGCACACGTGCCCTATAGCAAAAATCTCTCAGAAGGGGGGAAAAAAAAAAGAAAAGAAAACACTGGCCTAATGATTTAAACAATGATAATAAGTGAGAGAGTCTGGCTGCTAATAGCCAGAGGTCCTTCTGGACAAACTTGAGGCATTTCCAAGAAAAGCTTGGGAAACCAATTGCTTTGGCCTTCCTGAGGGTGTTAGGGCTCGTGTTTGTTTTCGTTCTGTTTTGTTTGGGTCCTGTGTCGACTCCGGAAACACTGTGTATAGGTGCAACCTTCTTGGCTGGCACACAGAACTAATGTTATCGCTCTTCCCACCAGGAAGGAAAGCCCTTGTACCCGAAAGTTTCCATGGTTTTATTCTGAGCACTGAAAGTTTCCAAACCCAGTGTTAAGCAGCAAATTTGGCTGAACAGTTGTATAAAATCTGTTCTGCCATATTTGAACAAGGGAACTTATTATATTTATTTTTAGATGATAAAATGTCTGTTTTTTTGACAGCTCAGGAACAACCAATATTGAAATCGAATTTCACAAAGAGCTGCTCTGGTAGGACAAAACTTAAGTTAGCTCTCCGAAAGTTGATAAAGTTGAAAAGAGCTGCCTAAACAGAATATAATCCTACGCAATGTTCAATCTGAGTCATGGTGAAGTAATATGGACATGCCATGAATTTTTTTTTTTTTACTCTGGAGCATAAATATTCCATTTGCTTCTGGAATAAGATTTTTGTAACTATAGCTTTGCATCATTAGAAAAATTGATCCTTGCAACATTTTCAGGGACTAGGAGAGTAGGAAATTGCAGTGGACCTTTTAGTAATGCAGTGTTAAAATAAAAACTTATAGAGGAAAAAAATAAGAAAAAACAGATTTATCTAGGAAGTGTTTTTAATTTTTTTTTTTTTTAATTTTTTGGTTGGTGACAGTAAAAAAATTTTCTGCAGACTGGAGAATGAACTTGGGATCTTTTCCAGGTCTAAAGACTGCCGTCGAGTTTTCTTTACTGCACTTCAGCTATAGATTTACTAGAAAAGCTTTTGGAATAATGTAATTCACAAGAAAGAATAACCAATAAGCAGCGAGTTGATTAATCAAAGTATATTAAATACCTACTCTGTGCAAGAGATTCAAAGAAGCAATGGTTCCTTCCTTTGAAAGTTTCCAGTGTATGCTGGAAAAAAAAAAAGATAAATATGTGTGAAAAGCTACAAGCAAGACATTTCCTTTTTAACAGTTGCATGTATGAAAGCCCCTGATAAATCCTCTTTGAGCTTACAGTTAAAATGCCTATTAAGAAGCAGAAAATGCAAAAACTTATGACACAAAGAAAAGCAAAAATTTCCAGACCATGATTCCATAATCACTGAAAATAACAGTGAAGCTTTATGTAGAAAAGCACACTCTATCCTCTTGTACTTCATGGCATGAAACAGCAGATCCACCCCACCTCGAAGATTCCCCTTCTTTGCTGAAAGAACGAAACGCTCAGAATCAGGAACCCTGGGAGAACCAGGCATCTCTCACTCCTGGGTACATATTGCATTTTGGGATTGGTGACAGAACTGTTTCCATTTTGCCAACCACACCACTGTCTGTTCTTTTGTTTTCTTTTTCTTTTTTCTTTTTAGAGATTTTTGCATGTGTGCTTGACAGAGAGACAGAAAGCAAGAAATCACTCCCTAAGGGGGTTGGCTATGCCACAATCCCTTCTCCTTCATTTTCCTTTTGGGATTTTGGGCATGTATGTCTGGCATGACCACTGTCTTTTAAATGTATTTTATGTCAAAATTAAAAAAAAAAAAAAAATCAGCAGAAAAAGTAGAAAAGACTTTGGCACGTGGCATCCTGGGGTGTGTTAAGCCCAGTAACCATAGGATAGCCAGGATGAAATCCGATAGTAGTCAGTGAAGGAGACTTCATGTTCTTCATGGTTTCCATTAGAAAGCTAGGCAGTATATGTAAGAACTCTCTCCTCGGGACAGGAAAAGTTAAAAAAAGATATGTCTGCTAAATTCTGGGACTTAGGTAGAGAATGTTTAAAGATAAAGGGAAAAATATGGAGTCTACGTGGCAAAGGCAGATGACAGCAAATACCAAGTATGACGTGTGAGTCAAGAATCAGGCTTTCTTGAGGTAAATGTGTACGGCCAGCAAGCAGAGACCTCAGTGCCCTCTTCCCCCACCCATTCTCTTAAGAGCTGAGGGAGAGATGTACTGTTACCCAACACACGGCACGTTTATGGGCCGGAGGAAGAGCTTGCCTCTGTTCCTCCAACTTTCTGCAATGCAAATATGAGAACAGCCTTGGAGATAAAGAGTCAACTCTTGGGGCATAATGCCAAGCAGTTTGACTACATAGGCAGCCTGCAGGGAGCTGTCTGCAAACTCAGACACTCAGCACCTGGCAACCTTGTAAGAAGCTGGATTCAGGCTGCTTGAAGAAGGGCTGCCCAGTCCTAGGGAAAACTGATGTACCCAAGCCCCAGCCCTCAGTCACTCTGAGCTTTAGGGGTCATTCAACAAACAGCCCTACTTTTTTTTTTTTTTAATTTATTCATTCTCTACATTAATTCACTATACACCATTACAACACACAAATGAATTTTCCATCCAAAATACACTGTGCATTGGCTCAATCAAGCACATCAACATACATGTTCTCAGCAAATAATTTTCCAATTCTTATGTCCTGCATACCTTGCCTTTTGTTTTGCCATCCTTGATTCCCCATCCCCCACCCTCTGCCATGTCCCATCCTCCTCCCACATTGTCCCTGGCATCCACGGTTGCCCTCCATGCCTTCCCCCCACCCCGCCCCGCATTCAAGCCAATGAACTTAATTAGTCTAAATATATCCAAAAGCTAGCACAGCTGACACATACCTATACATGAACCCAAGTCTGACTTTAGGCATAAACCCCAGTGAGTAGAATGAACATACTATAAAGTAGTACCCAGCTGGGCCCATACAGCTCGCTGCAGTCGTCAAATATGCAATTTTTTTAAAATGATACAAACAGTTTTACCGTTTTT
>NW_006159645.1:752509-779562 GCF_000334495.1 Tupaia belangeri chinensis
AGCGGGGAGGGGGGGGGGGCCGGGCAGCCGACACACGGAGCAGAGCCCCAGCCGCGCCAAACAGCCCTGCTTTCATCTCTCCAAGAATTCACGCTGTGACCCTGGAGACACATGAAAAGAAGCCTACCCGAGGTAACAACATGAAATTTTCAGTGGGGTTTTCATCATTTGTTGACATCACCAAAGGAAACGTTAATTTCTTAAGCAGAGAGAATCCAGACTCAAAAGTCTTTGTGAAGACCTTGTTGGTCCTCCCAGAATATTTAACTATGGTCCCAGGTCAATCTAAGAGGAAAAAGATTTGGGGCAAGCTTCGTGGCACATAAGTAATGTGTTTTTCAAGAAAAGCTGAATCTCATATGGTGACTACGGTTCAAATCCCTAGCCTGGTTAGACTGAAATTCAGCCGGTACATGCACAGTGCCCAATATCTGAGAGGCCAAAGGACTGGGAGAAGGGGATCACAGCACGACCAGACCCTGCGGAGCGTGTTATTCTCTGTCTCTGTTTCTCTCTTATGAGCTCTCTCCTGAAAAAAAAAAAGGATAAAGTTTAATTTTTTTTTTCAAGGATCAGATCAAGGGGTCTTAGAATCATTTGTCTGGTCACTGCAGTGCTACAAATATGTCTAGAGTTGGCCAAAGATTTTGCTCTAGAAGCAATGGAAGGTGTTCGCCACCATATGTCCACATGCTTGCTAACCAGAAAACAATCCAAGAGCTAATGGCTATTCAGCACAAGTAAACTCAGGAGTCAAAACTAGTCTCTTTAACAATAATATTATCCTCCCCAGGGATTCCTGACATTGGTACCGAGGCTAAGATGTTGTAGCTTCTAAGGGCTTGGGTCATTGTGAAGAGTCATATCTAATTCCCAGGGAACCAGTAGTATTTGGCCCAAGGAAAAAATCGGGGAAGGACCTGTGTACCTCCCAGAGAAACCAGCCCTGGGGTCACAGAGTGCCAATCTGAATCTGCTTCCAGGTGGCTCTCTGTATCCAGTTGCCAATGACATGACTTGTGCAGGGGATGAGTATGGATATGTAGGATTGTGTAAAGTTGTACCAGTCAGTGCTAGGTAGGAGCTAGGTGGGAGCTACTCCTGAACTGAGAGATTAGAAGGTTAAAAAGTTACCTGCACCCAGTTCAATTAGGGGTGCACTTAAATAGGTTTATACAATAAGGCATTGCCTGAGACTCCCACAGGACAGAGGAGAAACAATTCACCCCTTGGGCTTTATACTACCTTCTGGGTCAGATGTGCTCACACTCGATCCCACTCTGGGCTGATCCAGACCACATAAACTTTTCCCTCAGCAAAAGACTTTGCCCTCAGCAAAATCTCTATAGGTAAAGAGGACCGTCATTCTGCCACCAAAGACTGCCAAGCAATCGTTCCAGCTACTGGGTGGTCAGCAAAATCATGGCATATTTCTAAATGTCTTTCTATGTACAAATGCATGGTGACTTTCCTGATGACCTAGTCATGTCCCCCATCACAAAGGAAGAGCATGCTGGAAGCCTGGGGGTCAACTCACACACAAATGATTGAGTTGCCTGCCTTGTGGCAGTTACTATGAGATAACTTCAAAAGAGCAGAAATCACCCAAATTTATGTCCATGGGGTTGTTCCCAACTCAAGAAACCTAACCTTCCCAGCCACCTACTGGGAAAGAAGAAAGAAAGTGGCCAGGAATAGAGGCATGAGGGTCCCAACACACCCAGTGGATTCTCATACCTGCCCTGACCCATTGCTCCCTCCACCATGCTCCTGTGAACCTTACCCACTAGTTCTGACCTGGTCTAGATCTCATGACATTTTACCATATTTGTCTCAAGCTCTCTTACAGGTTCCTATAGTATATCTTTTTTTTTTTTTTTTTTTTTTTAGAAATAAAAATTTTAGAGAGATTTTTTTGCTGTAGGGCGCGTGCGCTCGCCAGACAGACAGAGAGAGACAGAGAGACAGAAAGCAAGAAATCACCCCCCAGAGGGGTAGTCATGCCGCAGTCCCTTCTCCTCCATTCTCCTCTCGGGATCTTGAGCACGCATGCACACGTGCCCAGCGTGAGTTCTAAGCCACCGGGCCCAGGACGCGAACCGCGGTCGACTACGTGGGAGTCCAGCGACATAGCCATTACGCTAACTGCTGGTTCCCACTTTTTTTTTTTTGAGAGAGATTTTCGCTATAGGGTGTGTGCACTCGTCAGACAGACAGAGAAAGACAGAGAGACAGAAAGTGAGAAATCGCCCCCCAGGGGTGATGGTCACGCCACAATCCCTTCTCCTCCATTCTCCTCTCGGGATCTTGGGCATGCACGCACACGTGCCCGGCGTGAGTTTTAAGCCACCGGGTCTGGGATGCGAACCGCGATCGACTATGTGGGAGTCCAGCAACATAGCCATTATGCTAACTGCTAGTTCCCCCTATAGTATATCTTGATGCCCTTGGGCATATATTCTTATGTTATGGGGTTGCTGTTTCCCTCTCCCACAGAACATTAAGGCCTTAACTACTTCCTGTATGTTCACATGAGAGGGTTTTTCAGAAAATTCATCGACAGTATGTATTATGAAAAACAAGAATTTCCATTTTTTTTTTTGCACCAAAATAAACTCATACTTTAAGCCCATTTTTCTATGAGCTTTTTGAAGTCCCCTTCACATACCTGGTATTACAGGCTCTAGGAGGATCAGGAATGTTCTATGTGTCCCATGAATTTTTCACCAAGTACTATGATCCTTCATGATGGTCTTATGACCATGCTGGGTTTAAGCATGGATTCAACGGGTCACTATAGACATGAGAACCACTCACGTCTGATAGATTATTTATTCAAAGTCTCATTTAGGATGCAATCTCTTCCTATGGATGGGTGCATAGATTGAAGTCATAAGTGAATTGTATTTGTTATCAGAGGGACTTTTCATGCTTGTGCCCTTTATAATTCAGTCCCAGGTAACATAGTGGCCTGATAATGGAGCCAGACTGCTAAGGACAGCTCATGAGTCTACGTAGAGGTACATTTCAATTGGTCTCAGTCCTATGGTTCAGAGCATTACTTGAAATTCCACCTATTTTCCAGAACAGCCAATGCAGTACTCCACGGGGCTTGTCCACCTAGGAGACAGGCAATACTATTGGTGAACAAGGCTTTCTTGTCAGGAGATAGATCTTGTCTTTGAGACTCCCACTCAGCCAGAAACCCCAGTAAGTCACCTGGTGAGACCTTTAATATTTTGCCTATGGATGAACAGCTACTGGCTCATAAATTTGGCTGGGGACTTGAGGGCCAGATTTGACCTTCAGTTGGATGTACCATTTCCATTTCATAATGGAATTTCCTTGCCATTGTCAAGACTCATGACTCTGGTTCAGGGAGAACAAAATGGGATATCAGGTTATAGTGTCACTTTTTTCTTTAGTGAGACATTGACTCTGTTTGAGTTCAAAAACAGGGTCAAACTATTCAACAATGGGAGGAAGTCTCAAAGTGCAAAGATTTAAAGACCAGAAAACACTAGCATGATCTCATTGCCAAAAGCCTCGATAGTCTGAGATTGATCACAGACACGTATAATTTCTCAGGGTCTGAAAGGGATTAAGGGGCCCAAGAGCAGAGACTGTGCAGTGCTCCCTGGACTGCTTGCAGGGCCTCTCACTGCAGGAAGTACGACTTAAACCTGCCTGCCTCTCTGGTGAAGAATCACAGATGCGTTAGTAAAATGTCTCAGTATAAAGTGTTGTATCCAAAAAGGCAAACCAGGTGTTGGGGCTTTTTCTCTATAGCATAAGCTTTAAGGTGAGTAGTGTGTCTTTGTCAGTTGATGAATATCTCTTTGGGCTGTTCCCAAGTACTCCTCAAGAAAAACAATTAGAAGCCAGGCATGCTGGCCTGCACCTGTAGTCCCAGCTACTCATGAGGTAGTAGAAGGATAGTGAATTCAAGGCCAACTTAGACAATATAGGAAGGCCCTTTCTCTAGAGAATTTTTTTATTAAAAAAAAAAAAAAGAAAAGAAAGAAAGAAGATACTTGGGAGGTGGGGCTGTGGCTTGTCTACTGATTCAAGAACAGCTTTCTGAGGATAATACTATCTGGCCAGCATGTAGAACAGTGAAAGCAGCCTCCTAGGCAGAGCCAGGATCAAGATGTCATAAATTTAATAGAATACTTGAATCCCAATGGGCTATTCACATTGTGTGAGGGATAAAGACCCTATTTCTAGGGGGTTCGAATATCCTTGCAACAGATTAGTAAGATGTACTTCATGCCCTGTTAAGTAACAGTAAAATGCTCTTGGCCTGTTTCCTGGAGAACATGGAAAAGAAGGAAGGCAGTATCAAGAGCCACATGCCAAGTGTAGATAGGATCTTCACTCCGTCCAGTAACTGTTTTATGATCACACCTTTATTTAGGCCTGTGGTCCACAGTCAGGCATGAAGCCAATTACCACCTCTAGCTTTTTTGGACCAACCAAACTGGACTACTGAACTGGTAGATCGTGGAGTAATTGAGCACTGATTCATTTATTCATCCAAAATATTAACTGAGGTCACCATATGATGACCCTCTCTCTACTCTTTTGACCTGGGAGTATCTATGGGGTACAATAGTATTTTTTAGGCAATATATACTCTACCTTCAAATGGAATGTAGAAATAAGCTTCAAAATGGCAGCTCGTATGGTAACCTCAATAAATACCCTGAATGAATGAAAGAATCAATGCTCAATTACTTCTAAGATATACCTCTTAAATTTGAAGACATACTCTAGCCAAATCTGACATTAATAAATATTAGCAAAGCAAAAATGGGAACCTTCAAAATAGTAAAAGCTTGCCCATTCAGTTAGCCCTCTAACTTCGGGAACCACTGAATTCTTTATTTCCACATAGATCTTGCAGTCTTGTGACAAAATTTGACCTTTTGTTGTAATAATTAACTAGTCATCTTATTCCTTTCTTCCTTCTCCAGTATGCAGAGTCTTCAAAAAGTTCACTGAAGTGGATATTATGAAAAATGAATGGCTTACACATTTTTTTGCACCGAAATAACTCATACCCTAATTCTACTTTTCCACAAATATTTAAAATACCCTCGTATAGGGATACATGTTTCTTGAATCATACTCTCCACCCGACAAGTCAGATTTAATCTCTTGACTTGTTTGATAACTATTTAAAACAATGGCTGCTATTGTTCTTCCAGAACTTGCTAACAATGACTAAGTTTCCATTTGACTGGAGCACTGCACCAGAAGAAATACTTCACAGAAAGTCTTTTTTTCCCTTCATAGAAGCAGAATTACATAGAACATAATGAACATTTTCATGGTTGAGCAATTTAAATAATGATATTTTGCATCTTTAAAACTTATTTTGAATTATTCTAAAGAGTCTTTTGGGGTAGGCATTCACACTTTAATACGTTTTTGCTAAATTGGCAGGTAGGCAAAGTATATATTTACAGTTTAATTCTCAGTTGATTATTAGCAAGTTTTCTTTTTCTACCTTCTGTGTTTTTGAGTGAGCATTGTTTGAAATCTTTAAAAGTGAACATTATTTTTACAAAAATCAGAACATACAATTCACACATCTCCATAATAAGTTAAGAAGAGTTGTAGAAAGAGGAAAATGACTAGAAAAGGAATACAAGAATTTTAGTCTCAGCATGATTTAATTTTTGCTTTTCTCGCTTCTGATATTTTCCCAATTTTTTTTTTACAATTAGCAAAACATATGTTAATTTTTAGTGTAGGGCCAGCCGGTGGCAGAGCGGTAGAATACAATCCTCTCTGAAGCAATCTTACATGGGGAGGTTGCCAGTTCAGGTCTACAGACCTCCCTGACTACACAAGGCATGGCCTTACCATGATCTAGGGCTGGCTGAAAGTTGGTGATAAATCACAGCGTTAAGATCCTATTGAGAATCTCTCTCTCTTGGGAAGAATGTAGATAAACTTTCTATTAAAAAGTTTTAATATAAGAGACCAGTAGTTGGCGTAATGGCTATGTCGCTGGACTCCCAGGTAGTCGACCCTGGTTTGAGTCCTGGACCTGGGGGCTTAAACTTATGCCAGGAGCGTGTGCGTATGTGCCCAAGATCCCAAGAGGAGAATGAAGAAGGGATTGCAGTGTGGCCATCCCCCTTGGGGGGTGATTTCTCACTTTCTGTCTCTCTGTCTCTGTCATTCTGGCAAGCACACGTGCTATATAGCAAAAACCTCTCAAGAAAAAAGTTTAAATATAAAAAAACACTCTATTTTCTTACATAAATGGTAAGTGATTAGTATAAGGTAGTAAATCAAAAAAAAAAAAAAAATCCCAATAGTAAGCAAGATGATTAGTGGAGAGTTCACGTGGCCTGAATGGCCTCATGGGAGACAGACTTTTGCTGGGTTGAAGTACGAGCAGTTGTGCCTGGACAGAGGAGGGTTAGAACACTCCCAGGCCAGGAAAGTGGCTGCTCACAGGGAGCCGGAGAACATGCGGACTCAAGTAGAGAGCTCGTTTATGACCATAATGGAGGATGGACATGAAGCTGGGCTTCACTCACCTGGGTAGGGCTGTGGGTCTTCAGTGAAATGCCTTCAACTTATTCTGCAAGCAAAACACTGTCCGTTTATGCATTTTTCTGCTGTGAAGAGCTGATTTACAATTCCATGCAGGTAGTTTCCATTATCCATCGGGCTGGTTCCAGAGCCATCAGGGTTTCACTGGTGCCATCCAATTTTGCTCTGTGACCCGTAGTCCACCTCCTGCCACCTTCTTTTTCATGTTCCTCTCCCGCCTAAACTCTCGATTTCCTGACTCTACTAAGGTTTTTCCCTACTTAATAAAAACCACCCCACATTCTTCCTGCTGTCCATCCCCCCCCAAGAATAATTTCTCTTCCCATAAAATTGTTGATGGCAGATGGAAATCACCTTGTTACAGTAATTCACAATAAAGGAGAAATTAGAGTAACTTTTACTTTCAGGGGATCTTCACATTTTAAAAAAGGTGCTTGTTAATCCATTGTACTTAGAACAATGGAGGAAAGGAGTCACCATTTTTGAACTACTTGCTTCATCCTGAAAGTAGAAAAGCCACCAACTCAACTTCCCAGAGCCAACAACTTCGAAAATCTTGTCGATCTTTTTCAGTCCTTGTAAATTCAAGACTGAGAGCTGTAGGAAGCAGAATTCTGCAAGTCCAGGCCAAGGGGGCTGATGTTGACCCGTGACATTCTCCTCTAATTACACAGCTGGTCAAGGCACGAGAGCAGTGGACAGATTAGAAATGCCTGTAGTCTCTGAGGCCCAGCTACAGCCAGAACTGCCTTTGACCCCTAGAATTGGGTCACATATTTTCCAACTCACCCTCCCACCCACCTGTCCAGGGTACACTTGCCCTGCCCCCACGCCCGTGGCAGGAAGGAAGAGCAGGAGAGGAGACATGCGTGGGACAGCGCTGAGAGCTGGAGGGGGTGGCGAGTGACATGTAGAACAGATGTAAGGGCTGGTTATTATTAGTGCCCCTGGTAAACAGGAGAGCTGCTTACACAGGGATGCAATCAGCTGCTTTTGTACTGGGGCAGGTTCCAACGGTGACTGCCTCCACGCTCTTCTCCACTCGATCTGGCCCTCTGTACTTGGAGACTGCTTCCCCTGCTTTAGCTCCCCTGCTTAGAGTGCTTGCTGCAGCCAGCGATAATAATGACAACAACAGCTGTTGGAACTCACCATTCCTGGAACAGCTCCGACACTTCCTATATGTGAACTCCATTTTCCTTACAACCAGCCTTTGGGGAAGGTGCTGTTGTCACTGTCTTACAGATGACTATCCTCAGGCCCAAAGAGCATGCCACGTTTTTAAGCACCCTCAACTGATAAGTGGCAGGGCCAGGATATGAACTTGAGTTCTATTCCTAACTGCTCTAATGCATTACCTTACTTACTTAGTCTCACTACACTTGTTGTTTTGTCTTGTTTTAACTTTTTAGATTGATATATAGTTATCCATATTTGCAGGGGCACAATGTGATTTTTTTTTTTTTTGTACAGGATCACGAAGTGCAATGATTAAATCTAGATGACTGGTATACCCACATCTCAACCATTTGTCATTAGTTTGCATTGGGAATAGTCAAAAATCTCCTTTTTAAGTTGCTTTGAGATACACAGTGGTGGTTGTTAACCACTGTGTGCTGACTGTGTTCTGTAACACTAACCATTGTTTCTCTTCTCTATCTGTAATTTGGTTTCTGTTGATCAACATCCCTCTGTCCCCATCCTCCCTTCCTTCCCTGTCTCCAGTAGGCATTCTTCATCTCTTCTGCTTCATTCAGCTTTGCTTTCACCATGTGCATAAGAAACCTTGGATTGAGAATTCATGCACACAGAGCAAAGTCCAAGCTCCCTAGTCTAGAAGTGGAAGCGAAGCACTTGGCCCCTGTGACCTCAGCCTACATGTCCAAACCCAGGTCTCTGGCTTTTTTGACTCATGAAATCACCCCTTTTTCACGTGGAGCTATTCAATATCCTCTGACCTTGCACAGATATTCAAATATATCTGCATAGTCAGCCCTTCATCTTCACCCCCTTCTCCTCCTCTCTTCCAGCTCAGTGGAGTGTCCACCTTCTCCATCCTAACTCTTGTGCCTTGGACAAAGTTTTGAGTTTGAAAACGACACAAACGACACTCAGTTCTATGTATTGAGTCACTCTATCTCCTCCTTTCCACAGGCTGATGAGGTGTCTGGTCTTTTCTACAAGAGCTGAAAAAGTGAGATTCCACATCTGTTTTAATAAAATATATTACATTCCTTGAAATACATACGATGCCTTTAAGATACTCTGGGCATATAAATCAATAAATCCTCCAGTGTTTGGCTGAACTTTCCCCACTCTTCTAAAACCCTCTGTTAACAAGATCTGCCCAATTATTTTGGTTTCTGGGTTCTTCCACTAATGTCTCACTATAACCCACATTTCCCAGCCCCTCTGCAACCAGCCTGGGTGTCTCCTGGCTCAGTGAGTCTCAGTCTTAAATGTACACGTGGTTCACTTGGGGCTTCAGGTTTCACAGGTTGGGCAGAGCCTGAGATTCTGTATTTTCTTTTTCTTTCTTTCTCTTTCTTTCTTTTTTCTTTGAGGTTTTTGCTATAGAGTACGTGAGCTTGCCAGAGAGACAGAGACAGGGAGATAGAAAGCAAGAAATCACTCCTCATGGTGATGGTGTTGTAGAGTGCTACCAAATGAAAAACCACCAAAGCCAGATTAAGGCTAAAGGAAGTCTTTATTAGCTGGTCAGCCACTACAGCTTGAGGCTCGGGGGCCAAGAGTCAGAACTACAGCCCTAACCAAAGTTTGAGTAGTCCTTTTATAGGGGGTCAGTTACCAGGGATTTCTGTGCAAGCAGTTACAGAAGCTGGATCAACCAGGTTAATTATTTCTGAGGGGAGTGGGGTTTCCATGCAAGAAGTTACACTGCTATATAAAAGGGTTTGAGGATAGTTAGCAAAGACAGTAGGTACAGGATGTCGTCCCGGATCTGGTTTTCTGTATGGCTAGCACAAGCTATTTTCCCATGGGAAGAGCAAGCAGGTTTACAGAAGAAGACAGCCATGTTAGGGTAAGGGAGCAAAATGGACAAACAGTTGTTCATGTGCAAGATCTAATATGCGACCTTCCACAATGGTCATGCCACAATCCCTTCTCCTCCGTTTTCCTCTTGGAATTTTGGGCACACATGAACATGTACCTGGTGTGTTTTAAGCCACCACGTCCAGGACATGAACTGCAGTCCACTACATGGAAGTCTAGCGATGTAACCATTTCACCATCTGCTGGTCCCAAGATTCTGCATTTTTAACAAGCTCTGGGTGATGCCAATGCTGTTGCTCCATGAACCAAACCCTCAGCAAATTCATCAGAATGTCTAGTCCCAGCTCCTTTTCCCTCTCTGCCAGGTGTTACACATTTATGGAACTCCCACAAGACAGGTGCCCTTCTGAATCACCCTAATACACCCATGGAGATCCTCTTATTTGCAAAAATTCTTCAGAGAGGTTCCATAAGGTACCCCATCATCCATCCAGGTGATGACGCATCTGCCCTATGCCGCCTTCTTCTGGCTTGCATCTTCCTCTTCTTTTCTCTCTCTTCCTCCATCCCTCCCTCCTCTCTTTCTTCCTTTGACCCATAACAACTTCAGTTGAGTCACTTTACTACAGTTCTTGTCATCGGGCTCCCCACTAAACAAACATGCTGTGTGTTTCTTGCTTCCCAGAGATTCTGTAATTACAACAACAATGTCTACACGCAATTTTTAACCAGTCTGAAGGCTGCTCAATGCTGTGGGATGTGTGCACCATGTAGAGGGGAACACGTGGGAGGAGAATCAGAAACGAGCTCAGAAAAACATTCTGTACTTTATGTTTTATTTACAAGGAGCCTTGATTATTTATTATGAGCATCATTATTCTTCCCTGTAATCATAAGAGAAAAGAAAGCATATTATTGACATTGAGGGCTGTTAACGGAGCTCAGGGGAGCCTGCGGGCGCTCATAGATAGCATATGCGAGAAGCCTGTTGTCATGTGGATGGCAGAAACCGAGGAACCAAAGTCTGCATCGAATGCTCCCACAACCTCCAGCTGGGTCGCCCACACCTGACCACCAAGAAGCCACGCTGGGGGCTTATTCCTCATCACCATCCAACACTTGGACTCTAAAACTTATTTATTTTATGCAACCTTTTCATAATCTGAGTCTGAGGGAAAAGGAGAGATTCTGTGAGCATACCTGCACAAGCAAACACTCTCTCCTTGAGATTTCAAGGGTGCATGGGCTTCTTAAGGGCATGAAAAGCAAACCCTAGGTTAAAATGACCCATCTGAGAGAAGTATGAAAGAGCAGTGCTCAGAACTTGTCAAGAAATGAGAGGTAGAATTGCTTAGTGTAATGGACACTGGATGCGAACTTGGCAGATCCGGATTCACGTCTCAGATATGTCATCACTTGGACTGGGGCACCTTACTGAGCCTCTCTGAAGCAGCAATCACAGGGAGTAAGGTACATAAAGGAGCAGCCAGGAGGCAGGCATGCAATCGACACCACACAGGTGTCACCCTATTTGGGGATGCAGCAGGGCCTTCTGAAAGGCATGACTCTTTCTCAGAATAAGAGATGTCCATGTGCCTGGGTCCCAGGAACAAGGTCTCATCCTACTTGCCCATCCCATGGCTGCCAGCCAGTTGACAAGGGGGTCATCTTCCTCACTCAACAAGGCCTGGGCAAGCTGGGGCAGAGCAGTGTACCTCTCGGGGAAGAGGTAGTCATGATCAGAGTGTCCTCAGGAGCCTCAAGAGGCTGCAGAGGCCCACAGCGCTGACCAGCTTTGCTTACAAGCATGATGTGAAGTCCTCTGTAAAAACGCAAGCTAAGGACAATTGTATTTCTACGTTGAAGGGCTTTTTAAAATGCTTCGAATTGGAAGGTCAAGGCTTCAAAGAGCAAAATGACTGTCTGTTTATCTCCATTACCCTCTGCTGCTGGTGCTTCTGTGAACATTTCTGACCTCAAGCTGCGGGTGGAAATGTGGGAAGCTGCTGCCCGTGCATTAGCGTGAGCCTTGAAACCGGCCCAGGGTGCTTTTGAAACCCTGCCAAATGAAATAAACAGCAGAGAGCCTCCCTTCACATCTCAGCTTGAAAAAGACACTGTAAATCTTGGAATTAAAAGATCTCAGAGTGTTTTAAATCATTCGATAGGTTTTACTAGAAAGAGAAGTGGTGATGACTAAATGAGAGACATCTATTCGTGGTAGATCATAGACCTACTTGCGCAAGCAAAACCAACCAAGCTTCTAGAAGAAAATACAGAAGCCATCTTTCTGACTGCATACTTAGCGTGTGCTGCTACAGCAGAACGCCACGGATTCACACAGGTAATTGGTTTATAAAGAACTGAAATTTATTTCTCAGAGTGTAGGGGCTGAGAGTCTGAGATCAAGGCCCAGCAGGTTCTGTGTCTGGGGTGGACCTAGGCTCTACATTCAAGATAGTGCCTTGTTGCCACATCCTCTGGAGGTGAGGAACATTGTGTCCCCACAGATGGAAGGGGCAGAAAGATGAGAAGGGTAAACTTCCTCTACCATGCCATTTTATAAGGGAATCTAAGCTCTGTGTCCTCAGGACTTAATCACATCCTTAAGGTTGTACCTCTTAATACTGTTGCATTTGGGATTTTCAGCATAGATTTGGGAAGGGACAAAAACACTCAAACCATAGCAATGATCTTGGGGTTAAGCAAAGAGAGAGATGAGAGAGAAAGAGATAGAGAGAGTGAAAAAAAATGGTATGCCACAGTCCCCTTTCCTCTGTTCTCCTCTTGGGATTTTGGGAATGCATACCAACATGCCTGGAGTGATTTTCAAGCTGCTAGGCCCAGGATTCCAAGCACATAGTTTGCCCTGTGTGATGCAGTGCTTTAAACTTCATGCCATCAGCTGGCCCAGGTAAGTGAAGATTTTAAAAAACAGATCATAAAAAGAAATAACTATGGAGGGAAAAAAAAATGGATAAAATATTTCTCTTTAGTATCAAGAATGTTCTGCCCATCAAAAGATGCCTTTAAGAGTTAGAAGACAAACTATGGGGAAGAGGGGAGAAAAGGTATTTGCAACATACATATCTGATGAAGAACTTATATTCCATGGTGATGAAAGACTTCTATAAATTAAATTTTAAGCAAGAAAACAACATTTAAAGTGATCCAAAGATCCAAACAGACACTCCACAAAAGAAGAGACCCAAATAGCTAACATGAGCCTGAGAAGTGCTTAATATCACTAGTCTTCAGGAAACTGGAAATTAACAGCACGAGGGCTGGCCCCAAAGCAGAGCAGGTAAGCATGGGGCAGAGGAAGCTGGATCCCACATGTGACCAACCAGGGTTTGAATCCCAGCCCCAGTGGATTGAAAAACACGTTGAGTATGTGCACACACACCCAGGATTCTGACAGAATGGCTAATTAGGAGAAAACTCATTGCAACATCACCAGGTTCTGTTGGGTGATTCTCTCTTTCTCTCTCTCTCTCTCTCTCTCACACACACACATATTCTGGCTAAATAAATAAATAAAATCTCAATGAGATACTACTACTCACCCACCAGAATGGCTAAAATAAAAAATATCTTGACAGTACCAAGTGTGGGAGAAGATGTCGAGCCGTTGAATCGCTCCTATCCTGTTGGAGAGAATGTGAATGATTCAACCATCTTCATGTGTGGTCCTTGAAAAGATGGAGAGTCTTGAGGCAGAAGGCACCTAATAGTACAAGTTATGAACTGACTGTCTCTCCCTCATTAATATGTTGAAATCTTAATTCCAAATTTCTAATACTAGAAAGTCAGCCTTCAGGAGGTAATTAGGCCATGAGGGCAAAACCCTCATGAATGGGGTTAATGTCTTTATAATAAGAGACACAGAAAACTGCCTTTTCTCTTGACCATGTGAAGATACAACCAGGAGATGACCATTTACAAACCAGGAAGGGGACCCTCACCAGACACCAGATTCAACAGCACCTTGATCTTAGACTTCGCAGCCTCCAGGATTATGAGAAATAAATGTGTGTTGTTAAAGCCTGTGGTATTCTATCACAGCAGCCCAAACTGACTAGGACAGAAGGGACTTAAAACAAACAAACAAACAAACGAAAAAATGACCAGCTTCATGACCTTGTGGTTGAGGGAGTCAGGTCCCACATGGCCAACCGTGTGGTTCAAGTCCCAGACTCGATGGCTTCAGAAACATGCCAGGTATGTGTGCATGACGGCTAAAATCCTGAAAGGAGAGAGAGAAGGAGAAGGGGTTGCAACATGGCCGTCCTCCGTGGGGAATGCTTTCTCCTCTGCATGTGCATGTCTGTGTGTCTGTCTGTCTTCTCTCTCTCCAGCAAATGCACATGCCCTCTGGCCAAAATAAAAAGGAACAAGGGCTGAGAAGGGGCCATCACTTCTCTTACCACTGGAGCCCACTTGAGGCCACCAATTACTGATTCGTGCCCTCGGCAACTCCAGCTTGCCTGTGTGTGCGTAGTCCTCTGTTCTCGTTACATCTTTCTTTCTTTCCCTCGAGTCTAGATTTCTGAGTCTGGGGCCACGGATCTGGTTCAAACCCTCCACTCCTCCAGTTTCTAACTTTTTATTATTTCAGAGGAGCAAACAGAGAGACAAGCAGGCTAATGGATTTACTCCTCACTGCTGCAAAAAATGCATGCCTAAGCAGCCCCTTCTCACGGCGGTCCAGGTTTCTCTGTCAGACGATGCTCAGGATTGCCGTGGATGGAAATGTGGTCTTTCACTACGATATCATTATTCTTTCTTAAGCATGGACGTCCACAATTATTATACCATTTAGTAAATTATCCTCGATCCTTCTTCACACCTTTTTTGGTGACTCCACTGAACTCCTGGTGCCTGGTTTTGCCTCTCCCTCCTGACACCAGCCTTCCTGCCCTGTCAGCCTTCTAATGCTTTGCAAACGACCTTGCTCATAGTTGCATGAATCCCTCGGTCAGCCAATGGCACCATTGCCAAGGACAGTTTGGGAACACTGGATCACAGCCTCCTTTCACAGCCTTGGAACATGTTCTATGCTTGCAGTTACAGATACCATTTTAGAAAGTAAAATTTTAAACCCAAGCTAATCTCAGTTTTCCTTAGATGTAGTGCATAATGCACTGAAGTTCAGGTGTAGGCTGACATTTGGGCTACTTAGTAAACATTTCTATGGATTTAATTCAAGCAGTGGAAGGAAGGACAGACTGGTATGCAAGACTTGTAAGAAATTTATGAGTAATTTTTGTCTCTCATAAACCCTACCAATTTTCATCAACAGTTGGATGTTACAGTGCAAAGTGAAGGTTTTATGTTTTGTTTTGTAACCAGAATTATATAGATGGGCTGCTGTGGGAGACACAGCTTACTGTCTTCTCAGTGTGGTTAGCGCTCCGTAGCCAGGGATTCTGCATCCACAGATTCAACTAACTGCAAATGGAAAATATTCAAAAAAAGAAAATGATTAAAAAATAATACAACAATAAAAATAATGTAAATTGTAAAAGTCATACAGAGTAACAGCTATTTACATAGTGCTTACATTGTACTAGGTTTTATAAGTAACCTAGAGGTGGTTTAAAGTATACAGGAGAATATGCATGTTATGTGCAAATACTATGCCATTTCATGTAAGGCACTGAGCATCTGTGGATTTTCCTGTCCACAGAAGATGCTGCAACCAATCCCCTGTAGGTACTGAGAGATGACTGTATTCATTTCCCACTGCTACCACCCTACTCCTCTGATGCAGTACCCTGATTTTGCTCCATTGAGTTTTAGGCAGTGCATCTACACCTATCAGGGCCATCTCATTTCCTCTGTTCTGTGATTGGTCTAGAGACGGCCATGGGACCTGGTTCTGCCACTGAGGTGTATGCAGATATCTACTGGGTGGAACTTTCTTGATTAGAAGGAGCAGGTTTGTCACAGTGCAGTTGGCACCAAACTGAACCACAATGGTGGAAGCCACATGGCCAACGTTGGGTTTGGATCCTTGGGTCAGCCTGAAAGCAACTGGGCATGGGCACATGTGCCCAAGATACTGATACACTGGAAGGCTGGGGAAAGTGCATTATGTTGTGATGAGAGCCTGTCGAGAGTTCTTTCTCTCGCTCTCCCTCGCTCTCCCACTTCTCTGTCTCCCTCTCTCTCTCCTCTACAATGGTGGAAGCCACATGGCCAACGTTGGGTTTGGATCCTTGGGTCAGCCTGAAAGCAACTGGGCATGGGCACATGTGCCCAAGATACTGATACACTGGAAGGCTGGAAAAAGTGCATTATGATGTGATGAGATCCTGTCGAGAGTTCTCTCTCTCGCTCTCCCTCTTCTCTGTCTCCCTCTCCCTCTCCTCTGTCTCTCTCACTCAGGCTCATGCATGCACACTATCATGAATAAAAAAGCAACAGGTATCCTTGTCATGGTGCATTGTCCCTTTGCTTTACTTTTCTCTCTTCTTCCTTCCTCCCGGACACTAGATCTGTAGCAGATACCACGTGACCAAAAGGGAACAGCCAGGAGAAAGGCAGACACATCATTCTTACTGTGGTTCATCAGATGGATCAATGTGTGGTAACCACCCACCTCCGGACTTCTTGCTATGTGAAGGAAATTGAAATAGTTTAGGCCTCTCCAGTTGGTCGTCTGCTACCAGTAGCCTAAGGCACTCCTAGCAGAGCCCTGAATAATGAGTGAACCAATCAGGCAAAACTCTGGGAGGAAGAGTTTCGGTAAGCTGGACTAGCATGTACAAAGGCCCCGAGAATCAAGCAAACCTGACACGTGGCAGTGAGTTGGGCATAATGAGTCAGACAGAGGACGTGAAATCGAAACACCAGGAAGGTGACCTAATATAGGGGCTTATGGACTGTAGAGAAGAGTATGGAAAGTGCTGGAGGGTTTACACAAGTGGATGGCTTCATCTGACTTACCTCTAAAAAGAGCACTTGGCACCTGTGTGGAGAACGGATTGTCTCTCCAAGGAGGAGACAGACAGACCGGTTGGGAGGCCATTGCAATAATCCAGATGGGAGATGGCGGGCTGCTCCCTCCAGGGTGGAAAACAACGAAAGTGGGGAAAGTGGCTGGATTGGGATAGATGGTGAGGGCAGAGCTAACAGGACTTGACTTGAATTCATGTGGGGTCAAAGGTCATTCCTGAGCACCCGGTGGGCTGGTGGCATCTTTTGCCAAGATAGAGAAGGCCAAGGTGTATCAACTGAGGGAAGACACTGTGGGAGCGGGTGGGACTTGGGACTAGCAATGTTCGAGTTGTTCATGAAACATCCAAAGAGAGATATTTCTGAGTTGGCAGCTAAACAATGTAATGACAATTAATTGAGCACCTGCTATACGCCAGGTCCTGTCTTTAGACATATGAAATAACCAGGCATTGTTACTGTCATCTACCCCAGAAATTCAGATAAAGAGAACACTCAGCCAAGGGTTATGTTACTTGCCTGTAACCCCACAATAGCTAGGGTGGCAGTCAAGACATGAACTTGAGGCTGAAGATTCCAAGACCCACGTGTTTTCCCCTGCGGCCACTGAGCAAGTCTTTCCTCGGGAGAGCTTTCAAAACCCTTCCTGAGGCTACTGTACAAATCTGCAGCTGAGGTGGGGCCTGCTTGCAGGGCCAGTGCTCCCAGGCCATTAAGCTTCTTTAGGGCTCATTCCCTGGGCAACCTCAATCTCTTCTTAAAGAGAAAGGGAAAAGATTTTTTCATGGGCTAATGAGATTTTCGACTTCTGTTTAAATCTGAAAAGCTTTCAATTTTAGAGCAAAGATTGATTCTTTCCCATCACCTCTCTTAGGGCTTTTTAAGCACTTGACATTACTTGACTATACAGAAAATATTCTCAACTGTTCTTGCAAAGGGGAGAGGGAGACCTGATCAGTTTCTAGGCTGAAGAAAGAGCAGCTGCCAATGAGAGTGCATTAAGACCCCTGCCTGTGTTATTTAACCTGTGACCATTTCTTTAAAAGCTCCTAGAAACCGTGTGGTGGAAAACAGTGAACCCGGCCATTACTCCAACTAAAAGGAACCACGTTTCCATCATCAGAGGGCATCCAGAAAACAATCGGAGAGAAATTAGGTGGCTCTCAGACCCAGGAGCCCCAGCTAAGGTCTTCAGAGAGGGGAGAGTGAACAAAGACCCAGGCAGACTGAGGAAGGGGATACTCTTTGTCTTCTGGTTTCCATACACAAGATGGTGTAAGCAAGTTCCTGTGACCTTGGGGGGGGAGGGGCAGTTTCCATAAAAGGATACCAGGGCACACTATCCACCCAGATGGTATGGCGTATGCTCCAGGAGAGATGGCAAACACCTAAATGGGCAGCACTGGAATCTCGGTCTCTATGGGACATTGGCTTTGGACTCACAGGAGACACAATCCATATTTCCATCCTCTGTCTCTGTCTTTCCGTTGCTCTTCCAGATCATTTCAAAGAGAAAAAACCAATCTGGCCCCGCCCACAGAACATGCTCAGCTTGATGCTCCCAACTTAAACAGTACTTTATTTTCCTTTTTCTTCCCCACCAACCGGTCTTTTGCGTTATAGAAAACATGACATTATGCAAGGGCTTATTTTGTTCACTGAACTTTAAACTCAGTGAAATCTGTGGATAATTCCAATAATAGGTCTAATTTATTTGTGCTGAATCACCAAAGGGTTGTCCATTGGGCAATCCGGAAGACTTCGGACTGTTCTGAAAACGTTTTTCTCTTCTCCCGCCTTACTAAGAGGAGATGTGAAGAGGAATCTTTTTTTTTTTCTTTTTTCTTGGGAGAGGTTTTCGTCATAGGGTGTGTGCGCTCGCCAGACAGACAGAGAGACAGAGAGATAAAAAGCGAGAAATAACCCCCCAGGAGGCAGGGCCACACCACAATCCCTTCTCCCCCATTCTCCTCTCAGGATCTTAGGCATGCACGCACACGCGCCCGACCTGAGTTTAAGCCACCGGGTCCGGGATGTGAACCCCCGTCAACTACGTAGGAGTCCAGTGACATAGCCATTACGCTAACTGCTGGTCCCAAGAAGAATCTTAATTATTTGCTGGGCTTCAAGTCACAGCCCCACTGCCACCCCAACTCCCGCTTCCACCGGTGAACTCAAACCGAGGAATGATGGAACAGTTTTGCAAACTTTCTTAGTAACCTCAAGCAAGTAAAACTTCATACTGGGGAATGCATGAATAGGGAATAGGGAAGACTCCTGGATTAATTTATTTCAACCTGCTGAAGCAGCTATACTTCTACACTTTTTGAATTATTATTTACTAATCTACACCCCATCCTGCAAACCATAAATATATTATTAAGATAAAGTCTAGCTGTTCTAAACCTAAATGAGCACCTGTGCTTTTAAAAAGGGAAGCGGGAGGTGGCAGGCAGCAGGTGGCACAGTATTTACAGAACTGGACTCCCAGGTGGCTGACCATTGTTCAAACCCGATGGCTTGAAAAATCACAACAAGCATATGTGTGTGCATGTCCAAAATCCTGAGAAAATATTGGAGGAGAAGGGATTGCAGCATGGCCATCCTCCCTGAGGGATGGTTTATCACTTTTTGTTTCTCAGTCTCTTGTCTTACTCCAGTGAGTGCACACACCCTATGAGAAAAACCTAAAAAAAAAAAAAAAAAAAAAAATAGGGAAATGGGGGCCAACTGATACCATGCTGGATCCCATATGGCCAACTGCAACTTGAGTCCTTGACCCAGCAGCTTGAAAAACACACTGGTGGATATGCATGTGCATGTGTGCCCAAAATCCTGAGAGGAGGGAGAAGTGGAAGAGGAGGGATTGCAGTGTGATCATCCCCTACCAGGGTGAGGGGAGCCTTTTCACTTTCTCTCTCTCTTTCTGTCTTTCACTAGGGAGCACATATGCCCTCTGGCAAATTATAAAAAGATAAAATTTTTAAAAAAGGAAAATAGATGATTTGTTCAGTCAGCTCATTAGCTGCTGCCTCTTCACCTATGTAGAATTTTCCCTATGCAATAATTTGATTACTTAATTTGCACAGAGACTGTATTGTTCCATACCACATTTCACATGCGACATGTGTTTACTCTTATTTCTTGATCACAACCACCTAGGAGCCAGCTTTATTATCATCCTTATCTTTTTAGATGAAGAAAACAAGGTTCAAATATGAAAAGCAAGTGAAGGCAGAGACCAAAGTTTAAATTTTGACATTTAATTTTCTATGTGACTCTTCACTATATGTGACAAATCAGATATGGCCTTCAGCTTGTTAAAATTATTTAATGAGATGGTTAACCTCTTTTAAAAATGTCAAGCAAGGGACCGACTGTGGCATGGTGGTGGAACGTGATGCTATGAGACTGAGCCACATAGGAAATTTCCAGGCTGGCTTCTGGATTTGCCTCTGGAGACCTCCCTGAGCACGCTGGGATGCATGTACCCATGACAACGGTCTGGCTGAGCCTGAATGGATCATGGTGTTGGGACCTGGTTGAGAGCACTGTCCCTTTCTTTGTCTCTCTTCCTCATAGAAGGGATAAATAAATAATAAACATAAATAATAAAACTAGAACAGAAAGTTCCAGCTAATGGCATGATGGTGGTTTCATTCCTTAATTGGTAGACTGATTGCATGTCTGCAAATGAGTAAATATGTAAAGGCTAAGAAAGTGGTGAAAGGGGAACTCTTTTACACTGCTGGTGGGAATGTAAATTAGTCCAACCACTGTGGAGAATAATTTGGAGATTCCTCAAAAATCTACAAATAGATCTACCATATAATCCAGCAATCCCATCCCTTGGTATCTACCCAAAGTCAGAAGAATTCTTCATTGGAAAAGTGCTTGCTCATCGCTGTTTATTGCAGCACTATTCACGATTGCAAAGTCATGGAACCAACCCAAATGCCCCCATATAGAGGAATGGATTGAAAAACTGTGGCACATATACTCTATGGAATACTACTCAGCCATAAAACCCAACAAAACCTTGGCTTTTGACAGAAAGTGGAAAAATATGGAAGATTTACTGCTGAGTAAGGCAAGCCAGGCTATGAAGGAGAGACATTGTATGTCCCCACTTAACATATACTGAATGTCTGCACTCTATGTCTGAAACTGATTGACTAACAGTTCTACAAACATAGGAGATGTGTGTTACTGTCAGAGGAGGTATATGTAGAGGAGTGGGGCCTAACGAAGGACATTTGGAGAAGGGATACGGAGGTAGAACATTGACGGGATGGGGAAGTGTGGTGTTATCGGTTGAAGATATTTTGACCAACGGGACTGGGGAGAAATGTTCACATACTGAAATGCTCACATTGTAAGCTAAACAATGCGATTGAATGTATATACAAAAAAAGAAATAAATTTTTTAAAAAAAGAGAGAGGGTGGAGGGGAACACTTTGGGGTTTATCTTACCAAGAGACCAGCACAGTGCCTGGAACTGTGAGCGAGTCATCAATAGTTAATGAAGAAATGAATTTCTGGGTATTTATTATAAAACATAGTTTGTTTTTTTTTATGCTGTAGTCAAGATAAATCTATATTCTAATTTCAGAAAATGTCAATATTAGCATATGAATAAGGAAAATTATCTAGAAAAATAAGCACCAAATGTTTTATGTCTGATACACCTGATCAAAAAGGAAGGTAAATGAAAATAAAATACCTTGAAATATTTTTGTGCTATGAGTGGAGCCAAACTGATTTTTTTTTAAGTTGCCAGAGGGCATGTGGGCTCACGAGAGAGAAAGAGAGAGAGAGAGAGAGAAAGAAGAAAGAAAAAGGGAGAAAACAATCCCCACCTCAATGGGGCATGATCATGCCACAATCGCTCTTCCTCCATTTCTCCATCTCATTGGGATTTTGGACAGGTGTGCACACTCACCTATGGTGTGTGGTTTCTTCCATGTCACCAGGGCTGGCATTAGAACAGCATGGTGGAGTATATGGATCCAGCTCTTAACCACCAGGCTATGGAGCCTGCCACAACAGACCTTATTTGTTTATTTTTTTGGAGAGTTTTTTGCTATTGGGCACGTGTGCTCACCAGAAAGACAGAGAGAGACAAAGAGACAGAAAGTGAGAAATCACCCCCCCAGGGGGCATGGCCACACTGCAATCCCTTCTCCTCCATTTTCCTTTTGGGATCTTGGGCATGCATGCACACGCGCCTGGTGTGAGTTTAAGCCACCATTTTTGGGACTCGAACTGCAGTTGACAACATGGGAGTCCAGCAACATAGCCATTACACCAACTGCTGGTTCCACAACAGACCTAATTTTAAATATCAGCTCCTCCATGGTATGATTTGGAGCAAGTTACTTAATCTCCTTTTCCCCCCTCACTTGATAAATGGGGATGATTATAACAGTGTCTACTTCAAAGTAGCGCTGTAGTAATTAAATGAGATAACGCACAGATGGTACCCAGCACACAGCGAGCTTACTGTGGTTAACATTTTCACCATCATTTTCCCTCGATTCACATTTCTGTGAACTGCATATTACCATGTCTACTGTGACCCAGCTTCACCAGCAAATATGAGGGGACCTAAAAAAGTTCACAGAGAAATGGAATCAAAGTACACTCTATTTTGGTGCAAAACATGCATAATGTTTCCCATGAAGCCCTCTCTTGTAAAGGAGAGCTGACAACCACTGCACAAGTCAGTAGCATTCATCACATGAAATGTGAGAACTAGAACTTCGGTTTCTCCATCTTTCCTTCTTAACTCACAGAAGAGGAAGCAAGTGAGTTACTGAGAACAGCATTACACGAAAGGAGAGAGAAGGCAGCCTAACTTCAACCCATCTGGCAGGTGCCAATGGCAGATGGAGGGGACAGCACAAATGCCTTTTGCCATGGGTCTCTCTGTCTACTTATTTTTTGGCTTATTTATATCTTTGAGAAGAGAGAGAGAAAAAAAAAAAAAAACCTGTCTACATTTTCTCTTCCAAAATCACACTAGGCACTTCGTGGTTTTGCTTTGTTGTTGTTTATTTACTGCCAGAGAGTATGTCCACTAGCCAGAGGGAGAGAGAAAGCACCCCCCACCACCCCAGAGGCGTGGTCTCCCCACAATCACCTTTCCTCATCTCTCCATCCCAGCAGAGTTTTTGCCACTTCTCAGCTAAGTCAGCCCAAAAGCAGTTTTCAAGTCCTGTTCCAGGACTTCCACTTTTTTCTTAATGGCCAGAACTTAGTTATTTCATCCCATCTAACCACAAAAAAGGCAGGAAAATGTATTCTTTCATCTTTTACCACAGTCAAACCAGTGAATGTTTTCCTACTATGAAGGAAGAGGAGGATGTAAATATTTAGGTAGGCAGTTAGCAATCTTTATTACAGGATCCAACATTTTTATTTATTACTTTTTTTTTTTTGAGGTGTTTGCTATAGGGCACGTGTGCTTGCCAGAAAGACAGAGAGAGACAGAGAGACAGAGAGACAGAAAGCAAGAAATCACCCCCCAGGGGGGGATGGCCATGCCACAATCCCTTCTCCTCCATTCTCCTCTCGGGATCTTGGGCACACAGGCACATGCGCCCGGCGTGAGTTTAAGCCACCAGGTCCGGGACTCGAACCGTGGTAGACTGCATGGGAGTCCAGTGACATAGCCATTACGCTAACTGCTGGTCTCTTCTTTATTTATTTAATTGAAAAGGTTTTTTGCTATAGGGTGCTTGTGCTCACCAGAAAGAGAGAGACAGAGAGACAGAAAGTGAGAAATCACCCACCAGGGGGAGATGGCTGTCGACGGAAAAAATATAACCAACTGTAAAATTAATAATTAATAATTAATGCGGTTTATTTCCAAGCCAACTGTGAGTGACCTAGGCCCGGAGAAGAGGCATACATGCCTTTTCTCGGGGTGATCATGTACAGAGGTTCCTTTTATTTGCTTTTGAGATTGACACACAACATTTAATTAAAAGATTTCCCATTGGTCTGGCCCAAAAAGGCGGGACATGTAGAAGTGGGGGGCTTGTAGGTTATAGGTGGGTTCCACAAATTCTTAGGTCAGCGATTGGAAGGGAAAATTCCTGTCTTAGTTAAAGAAAGGCTTAATCTACATCTCAAGGAAAAGAGAAGTTCTGTGTCTTGGGAAGGCATAAGCAAAAGAATACACTAATCGGTTGAAAAATATACATCTCAAAGATACTATACCAGGGACAGGAGGTAGGAAGAATCCTGTTAATAGAAAGTAAAATGGTCTGTTAATGTTTGTGGGCATGACTTCCCCAGTCCCCTTTTGAAAAGATTTTGGAAAAATAGGAAAAGTAGTCAGACTTCTGTCCACATGGCCATGCCGTAATATCTTCTCCTCCATTCTCCTCTTGGGATCTTGAGCACACACGCACATGCATCCGGCATGAGTTTAAGCCACTGGGTCCAGGACTCGAACCATCGTCAACTACATGGGAGTCTAGCGCCATAGCCATTATGTCAATCAACTTCTGTTAATACAGAGTCCACCAAGCATAAACAGAGAAAATGGATAGGAGGAAATTATTCAGAACTAGAATAAGGATATTGTATTTCCAGACTGATGGACTACCAGCCAAGCATGCTAAATAAGAGTTTAGATTGTTGAACATAAAGAGAAGATGAGAGTAAGTGCACACAAAAAAATGAGGGTTAAGAATGTCAACTGAATTCTCAACAGTACCACTGGAAGCTAGAACCCAGTGGAGCGGTACCATCCAAATTCTGAGGGATTTGACTTTCATCCTAGAGTTCCATTCATGCGATAAACTAGCAATCAGCTGTATGGAGAATCTCAACTACTGAAGAACGTGCTTGGGAAGAAACCAAGAAAGAGGAAAAGGTGGAATCCAGAAAATAGGAGGGCCACCAGGGAAGGAAAGTGAGGGAACTTCCAAGATGGCACCCATTCAGCAGGCTGGGAGAGCAACCAGCCCAGTTTGGAATAAGAGAACGGAATAGATAGATTATCTGAAATTCGTACTAAGAAACTGTAGGAGGGTATAAAACATGTAACAATAGATACAAAGAAAACAAAGCATGTTTTTAGGATAAAGTCATTACAAAAGCTAAATCCTCAACTGCCGTGATAGAAGTTGGACAATAATGTCTAAAATAGATTGAGAAATAAATTGTTATGCATATTTTAAAAAGTATGGATACAGACAACAAAACAAAAGAGCTCAAAATGGCTACCTCTTGAGAAAAGGGAGGTGGGAACAGGGGCCACGAAAGTCTGCTTTTCTTACAAGGGTTTTAGCACTATATTTAAATGATGTGCATTATCTTTGATTTTTTTGTAATCAATGCTTTTAAAATGAAAGCAATTGCACTGCTGTTTCTTTACTAAATTGTCCAAATGACTTGGATGGCATCCTTTGTTACAATTAGGGAAATAAAATATATCATTAAAAAATAGATCAATCTGGTTTGAGCTTATGTTTACTGGTGATACCAATGAATTCTACAGGTTAATTCTATAGATTCTACAAATGATTCTATATTCTATGTTCAAGGCTTATCTATCTCAGTCTCAGCACCTACAAGGAATGCCAATTTGTCTCAGGAAGGCAGATACCATCCAGACACCACACACGCACACATTTCTGTTCATATTTCCCCAATTCAATTCAAAGGCTTCAGAACAGAGAGTCCAACAAGCACCAGATTGTTACATTTCCGGGTCTTTAGAAATCCAGTTTAACTGTTGAGAAAGGGAAAAAAAAAAAAAGTCTAAATGCATTAATGAGATAAATTGCAGAGGGAAAGAATCTGTCAAACTAAATCAGGGTAGACAGCTAACATAACATCTCTCCCAAGATCAGTTTTATTTGAAAACTCCCCATTCAAGTTTGTCAGTAAGAAATCCAGCTTCTCAAAGGAGCATTATGCGGAGCTGACAAAGACAGGACAATGTGTACATACTGTGTTCTTTTACATGCGCCAAAGTACCTAGGTGTTGCCTTTCATTCTTTCTCTCTCTGAAAGAGGAGTTAATTGAAGAGCCCCAGGAAGCTTCCTGTTCTTTTCAATCACAACTGGAAAAGAGCTAATGCACCTTTCAAGTGCACATGACAGAGTTGACCACAACAAGACAGATCAAAGTGTTTTTGGTTCCATGGGTTAATCTGGAGTTCCAAGCTAACCCTAAGCAAGAGAAAGAGCAGAGCGGGTTCGATTCCACCATAACTGAGCTCCATGCCCTTTCTATCTTTGCTCACTTGTGATTTGACCCCCAGTGAATGTTATTTCACAGATTCAGACCACAACCACCAGTGTGCACAAGCCCTCAATTTCATTCCAAATAAACATTTGATTTTGAAACCAAGGTGCCCTTAGCAGTTGAATCTTCAGTTGAGAAGTGACCCACAGAGCTCCAGAGTCCCGGGTCCCTGCATTCTTACCACTGGGCTGTGTAATATCAAGTAAATTTCCTCCTGATACAATGTTGGGGGAAAAAAGAATAATACATATCGATGTATACATCATACAGATGAGCTTGTGTGTGTGTGCACACGCGAGAAAAATGCTTGGAAATATTATCTGTGTTGTAAAATAATTATGGGTGACTTGTGAATTTCCTTCTTTGTAATTTTATGTATTTTCCAAGGAGCATATATTACTTAGCATTAAAAATAAAGGTTGGCCCTGTAGTTTAGTGGTTAAGGGAATCAGATGGCACATGGCTGACCATGGATTGAGTCTCAGGCCCAGAGACTTGAGAAACACACCAGATGTCTATGTATGCATCTCCTAAATCCCAACAGGACGGGTAGAGGAGAAGAGATTGTGGCATGACCACTGCCCATTGAGCGGGGAATGCTTTCTCCTCTCTCTCTGTCTCTGGCGAGTGCATGCACCCTCTGGCAAATTAAAATAAAACAATCCTTGAATAGAACGTTTTTTTCCTGCTTAAAACAAGAGAAGGTATGCCCTCCCTGTCTTCCTGGCGAGAGAGGGAGAATGTGGGGACACGTTTAAGAGAGAGAGTCTGAGGTGTGGGGACATGCGCTGAGCAAACACCACATGCTCTTTTGGGGTTTGGCAGAACCTTGTAACTTGTCTTTCCTTGACCTTGGCTGCAGACAGAGCAAGGGTGGAAATTGCTAGGGGGCGTTCCAACAGACACATCCGATGGACTTCAAGAAACATCTTGACCCCAATTAGTAAAATCCAATCCCTGCTCTGCATTTAAAAGGTTCTTTAGACTTCTCTGGGTGTGGTAGTACACTCCTTATGGAGAAATTCTTTAGCCCCTTCCCCACACCTAACAGCTAGTTCTCTGCATTAAAAAAGAAGATGAGATTTTCTCTTGATGGAATTATCACCAAGGGATACACCTGGCCCCGGGTATGACTAATCCCTTATAGATTTGTTAACTGCTTCACATTGTCTGTAACCTGGCAACTAATCCATGAAGTGTCATGAAACATACATGTGTAATGTCTCCTTGTACTATAAA
>NW_006159645.1:779619-788131 GCF_000334495.1 Tupaia belangeri chinensis
CTCTCTCCCTTTGTCTCATTCTTTCCAATTCCCAGGTCCTGGCAAGATGGAGGGCTTTCTCTTTCTCGTCCTCTTTCTCTTCCTCACCAGCAGCCCTCTGATCATGATTCAGCCAGACCCAAGCCCTGGGGCGGACGCCGACAGGAGAAGCAGTAGGAAAGGGGACTTATGCAGTGCCATTGGGTGGTCTTCATTTGCCCACACCAGAAGATCCATCCAGGTCTGGTCTCAGAGACAGCGTGGGCTGGTGGCTGACAGCAGAGGCCAGAGGGAGACTCATGGTTATTGTGAGAATCAAATGAGTTGCCAGAACGAAAGGGCTTAGAACAGTGCCTGGCACATAGGCAGAAAATGTTTAATAAAGGATAGCTATTATTGTTGCTAATATTAAGATTATTCTAATACTACAGCTCCCTGCACCCCTCCAGTTCCTTTCTCTTCAAGACAAGGAATAATTGTCTATCGTCCTAAAGGACTTCTGAGAATCTTTTCCACCTGGCCACGTCTTCGACATTACCATGCAGATTTTGGCTGTGCAGAGACATATAGGTAATTACCCCTGAAATTTCTGGGTTTTTGTTTTTGTTTTTGTCTTTGTTTTCTTTCTTTTTATTTATTTATTTATTTACTTTTTTTTTTGGAGAGGTTTTTGCTATAGGGTGTGTGCACTCGCCAGACAGACAGAGAGACATAGAGACACAAAAAAACAAGAAATCACCCCACAGGGGGGATGGTCACCCCACAATTCCTTCTCCTCCATTCTCCTCTCGAGATCTTGGGCACGCACACACACGCGCCCTGCGTGAGATTTAAGCCACCAGGTCCGGGACGTGAACCGCGGTTGACTACGTGGGAGTCCAGCGACATAGCTATTATGCTAACTGCTGGTTCCCTTGTTTTTGTTTTATGGGCTGGATCACATAGGCTTTGGTGTCATACTCTCCTGGTGTTTCTTTTGTGTGTGTTTGTTTTCACTGAGTTTCATTTTTCCCAGAGACAATTCTTGCTGCCTCTTCATTATGTGCTTCCTGACTGTTTTGCTTGAATAGCCAAGAAGGACAGATACTTTAAACTGATTAAGTTGTACTTTGGGGAACCAGCAGGTGGCGTGGTGATTAAAGCCCTGGACACTTCCACATGGCTGATCACGGTTTGAGTCCTGGACCTGGTGGCTTGCTTTCTCACTTTCCCTCTCTCTGTCTCTTTCTCTCTGGTCAAATTAAAATAAATGAATGAATAAATTAATTTTTTAAAAGATGTACTTTGATATATAATCATCTCTTCAAATGTGCTGAGATGCAGTTTTGTATTCTTACTAAATTATAGAAAACTGGTAGGCAGTACCATTAGACATGCATATTGTTTTTTTTTTTTTTCTACATGACATTTCTTTCTTCAACCTTACATTATTTCTGGTCCAAAAAACACCAGCATTTGGAAGAAAAACTACAGAGCAGACAGCTTAATGACAAGGAAACATAGTTCATCTTACATGATTATTTGAACTTGTTACCTTATAGATGTGAAAAAGATAATAAACATTTCTCTTTTGAGAATTGACTGACCAAGACCTGGCTACGTCACCTAGTGGGGTGACCTTTCAGACAGAGGAGCCGTCACTCTCCCTTGTTGCCAGTAAGTGGCAATTCCACGCCATGTCACATGTCATCCTTTGTTATCATCTTAATGTGCAGAACTCCAGGACTTGTGAGAACAATTGTTTCTTGATCATCCCTAGAAACAGTGTGTCTCTATTTAGGGATTATGAACACAGAGAGCTCAAAACAGAAGAAAATTTAAAGCATGCCTATTTGACCTTGGACTGTTTTTTTGGTTTTAACATTTGAAACGTTTGCAGCTATTGTTCAGAAGCTTGCCCCACCATAAGACAAAATTACTAAATTACAAAGCTGAAATCTGATTCAGGATTGCTCAAAAAACTACCTGCTTTCTCATTCTATCAGAATTCCACGGAGCTCCAGGACTTCAGTAGGCTTTTCCCACCAAGAGAAAGAAGGCATTTCCTGCCGTAACTTGGCACCTCTAAGCTCTGGCCTTTCTGGTGAAGTATTTCCCTTGGACAGGTAAGAAAAAGAGGGTGCCATACTTCCTTTTGTTGATGTTTTAATCCATTCAGGATTTATCGAGTGCTGTGGTTTACTGGGACACTGATGTGCTAGGTGCTAGTGGGACTGCAACAATGACACCATTTTTGCCTGTCAGGACATAGAAAAGGAACAGACAGTTGCAATCCCACGCTGTAACTGCGAAGCACAGCTATCTAAAGAGAGTGCCGAGTATTCAGAAGAGGGCCCCTGGTATGCCAGGCCATTTTCTGAGTAGGTGAGAGTTGATATTGAAGGATGAGCAGACATTCTCAGGAAATGAGGGGAAAGGTTATTGTAAGGCAGGAATGGACCCAGCTGCAGTGGGTTTATTGGTAGATGCTGCTATTAGCAAGTTAAGGCTACATAAGAGGCACAGGTTCAATTCCCAGTCCACCCTAAAAGCCAGCCATGGTAGCACAAGCTACTTGGGTGGCTGAGACAGGTGGGTCACAAGTGTGCAGCTGGTATAGGCAACACAGCAAGATCCTGTCTGAAGGAGCTTGGGTGCTGGTGGTACATACAAGCAGTTCCAGCGAATCTGGAGGCAGAGGTAGGAAGATCATGATCTTGCAAGATCTTATTTAAAAGAAAATATTAAAAATAAGACAGAATGGCCTGGGTGAAGGCAGAGTAGAATATATGGTGAATTTGGGGGAAATGAAAGGCAAGATTGTTCAGAAGTCCCCCGCCCGCCCCCGGCACAGCCAACCCTCTCTTTCAACTCATTGGCCAGAACTAGGCCAACGACTTTCTCAGCTGTAAGAAAGTCTGAGACATTGGGCATGGGATTGTCATGGTAGTCTTGGACTCATGATCCTCAATTCTGTTACCCAGTCTTTTGAGGTATCTGGAGAACAATGCTTTGGTCTCACATTCATTGTCTCTTGGTTGCAAGATGACTTGGGCATCTCATCTTGGAGGTCTTTATAAACAATACTAAGTTGGTTAGGCTTTTCCTAAGATCAAAAGAAAGCATTGGGGGACCAGCAGATGGCATAATGCTTACACTGCTGGACTCTCACATAGTTGACCGTAGTTCAAGTCCCAGACCTGGCAGCTCAAAACTCACGCTGGACATGTGTGTATGCGTGCCCAACATCCCAAAAGGAGAATGGAGGAGAAGAGATTGTGGCATGATGATCCCCCGAGGGTGGTGATTTCTCACTTTGTCTTTCTCTGTCTCTCCAGTGAGCGCACATGTCCTATAGCAAAAATCTCTCAAAAAAAAAAAAAAAGAGAGAGAGAGACAACATTGGGCCAGTCAGTGGCATAGAGGTTGAGGTAGCTGGATATCACATGGCCAATCACACAGTTCAAGTCCATGACCTGGTGGTTTGAAAATAAAAAACAGGGTGTGGATATGTCCTTGGAATTCTGGTGGAATGAAGAATTAGAGGACAAAGAATTGCAACATGATCCGGCCCCATGGAAACAAGGGAGAGGTAGCTCTTTCTCTGTTTCATGCATGGACACACATACACACATCCTCTGGCATTAAAAAAAAAAAAAAAAAAAAAGTTAAAACAAAAATTTTATAGCTTCTCAAAAATATAGCTCAAGTCTCCAACCATAATTTGTTCACTTCTTTCATAAATCAACAAATATGTATCGAGTGCCTACTACGTGCCAGTTTCTGTTCTGTGGGATGAGGATAAAACAGTAATGGAGGTAGTTCTGGAGCCATGGGTACCACAGTAGGTCTGAAAGACAGATGTTAATCAGATCATCAAAGAGATAATGGCACCATTGCAACTGTGATAAATGCTACAAAAGAAAGGTACGTGGAAGTATGAGCACTTACATGAGGAGTGACTGACCCAGCTGAGATTCAGGTAAGTGATGACCAAGATTAGATGAGCGCTAAAACATGAAGAAGCGTTCATTCTTGGGGTGTTCTCTATAAAGCTGGAAGAGCACGTTCAAAGGGCCAGTGACAGCAGAAATGTCACCTGCTCAAGGATCTGAAAGCAGGTGAACTCTGCTGGAGCCCAGAGACGGAGGGGCAGGGCTGAGGAAGAGGTGTTTGAGAGAGGGTCAGAGCTAGACCATGGGGCCTTCAGACAAAGCTCCAGACCTCGGTTATTATCTTCAGAGCAAAGAGAAGTCACTACACTGTACGGAACAGGAGTTAATAACATCAGCTTTGGGTTTTAAGACTGTCTCTCTGGTCACCTTGTGGATGATGGCGTGGAAGGGAGAAATAGCACGTCTGGAGGGACCAGCTAAGGAGTTCCTGTGGCCTGGAGAGAGGTGATCAGCCCCTGGCTTGGGTGGCGGGAATGCAGATGGGTGAAGTTGGAAAGATTCAGTGGAGGAAGTCTGATGTCTGAAGTCTAGATGGATGGCGAGCCGGGCAGCACTTAGAGTGAGTAGGTTTGGGAGGAAAACCACAAGTTCAGTTTCAGACATGTAGAGCTAATGCTCCTGGACCCCGTGCTCGGTCAGACTTTCTATTTTCCTGAAATGCCCTACCTTCCCCAGTTTCTAGCAGGAGAAAATCAACTCCTGCTTGTCCTTGAGAGCCTGGTTCTGCTCTCCCTGCCTCCCTTTGTCTATGCCAGACCGAGTCCATCAATTCTTCTCCTGTATTGATGGACACTATTGAGGACAGATGCCACTATTGCACAGAACTGCAATACTCTATTCCCAAGCTGGTGTCCTCTAAGCAGTTAGCTCCCTGGGGGCAGGGCTGTGAATTTATCTTTGCACACCCAGCACGAGTGCAGTATCACTGTGTAACAGGTGATCTAGAAATACATGGGGAATTGAAATGAATAGTGTACAAAAGATGTAAGATTTTTATAGTGCCTTTTGCCTGAAAAGCTCAAGAAATTATAAGACAGATATAAATATATGTTTGCAAGTAGAAGGTGTGAAAGGTGAGCTATTGCAGGCATTTGGTGAGCCCTGGGAGATTTTTACCCTTTATCAGGTCACTGTATCGGTTGGGAATACTTTTGGCTGCAGGTGAGAAAAACCAATCTCAGCAGCTTAAACAAACAGGGACTATTTCTCTCATTGAGGAAAGAGTTCCAAAGTGGAGTCCCTGGCTTTGGTTCAAGTGTGAAGCAATACTACCTTGTCTATTGTCCTATTTGTTGTCTTGATCATATTGATGTTTTGGTCTCACACTCATTGTTTCTTGGTTGCAATCTGGCTGTAGAGTTACCAAAATCTGGTATGCATTTGAGGCATAGAGAGTTGGAAATGGCAGGGCAGAGCCAGCAAGATTGTTCAGAAGGGCCCCCAGCCAACCCTCCCTTTCAACTCATTGGCCAGAACTCAGGCAATGAGTTTCTCAGCTGTAAGAATGGCTGAGATGTTGGGTGTGGGATTGCCGTGGTAGTCTTGGACCCATCGTGATCCTAAATTCTGTGAATAAGGGAGGAAAGGGAGGATGACTTGGCTATTGGAAGAAGACTCATGGTGTCTACCATTGACAAATATCACCTCCCAGGAATAGCTAGTGCCTTCTCGAAGTTACATACATCCTAAGTGGAGCTGTGTGGGGATGAAGCCTCTCATATCGACATGCTAACGGCAGACATACTACACATGGATATGAGACACTGGGCACCCGGATGCAAGGTCTTTTGAAGCTTTTGTCCCCAAATGCCCCCACTTTCCAGATAGATTATTCACTCACCATCTTCCCATTCAACCAGACCTTTTTATTTTTGGCCATAGGGCATTTGCACTCACCAGAAAGAGACAGAAAAAAGAGAGAGAGACAATGAGAAGGAAAGTGAGAAATCACCTGCTGAGGGATGGCCATACTGCAATCTTTTCTTCTCCATTCTCTACCTGAAACTGGGCATGTGCCACATTCAGTGTGAATTTCAAGCCACAAAGTCCAGAACTTGAATGAACTTGAACATGGTCAGCCATACAGGTGTCCAGCACCTTAACCACCATGCCCCAACCAGACTTTTTTCTTTAAGGTCCCCCTACACCATAGGGCTCATGAGCTCACCAGAGAGACAGCCATAGTGAGAGGGAAAGCAAGAAATCTTCCCTCAGGAGGATGGCCACACCACAATCCCTTCTCTATTCTCCTTTTGGGATTTTGGGCACACATGTATACATGTATGGCATGAGTTTCAAGCTGCCAAGTCTGGGATTCGAACTGTGGTAGACCATGTGTCAGTCCAGCACCTTAACCAACACTCCACTTGCTGCCCCATAAAACAGATAGGTTTTTTTTTTTTTTTTTTTTTTTTGAGGGGTTTTTGCTATAGGGTGCGCGACTTGCTATAGGGTGCGTGCACTCACCAGAAAGACAGAGAGAGACAGAGAGACAGAAAGCAAGAAATCGCCCTCCAGTGGGGATAGCCATGCCACAATCCCTTCTCCTCCATTCTCCTCTTAGGATCTTGAGCACACACGCACACGTGCCCGGCATGAGTTTAAGCCACTGCGTCCGGGACTCAAACCGTGGTCAACTACATGGGAGTTCAGCGACATAGCCATTACACTAACTGCTGGTCCCCAAACAGGCATTTATAAAAGCAGATCATTTGATCCAAGTCAGCACCTACCCATCTCTTAAGATAAAAGAACAACCTTTCCTTCAACTTTCTCATGCTTGGGCTTCTCAGCAAAAGACCTGATGGGAACTCCTCAGGTCTAAGGAAACACGACTTTTTCTTTTCTTATTATTATTTTAGAACACTAGTAGTTACATATTTAATGAACATGAGCATTAGGATCCTAGGGAAGGCGTGCGTCTAGATAATGTTCTGGACTTTTTTTTCAGTAGGGATCACTCATGCATAATAGTTTATGAATCTCAATGTAGTTCTTCAGGCTCCATGCCCATGGTTGTTTATTATGTTTCTAAGGAGGGAAGGGCATGAGGTATGCGGGACAAACAGTGGGTGCAAGTCCCTCACTGGCTTCCACTGGATACACGTAGGCCCGTCTTAACCTAGTGAAAGACATCTAGAGTGTATTGTTAACTTGCTATAAACACAAGCCTACACACCGTCAGTCTATAACTGAGTCATTTAAAAAGTAGTGAAGAGCTGCTTGGGGAATATATTTTCATTCATTCATTCATTCATTCATTCATTTATTTGGAGAGGTTTTTCGCTACAGGGCGCGTGCGCTCGCCAGACAGAGACATAGAGACAGAAAGCGAGAAATCACCGCGCCGCAATACCTTCTCCTCCATTCTCCTCTCGGGATCTTGGGCACGCACGCACACGTGCCCTGCGTGAGTTTTAAGACACCGGGTACGGGACGTGAACCGCGGTGGACTACGTGGGAGTCCAGCGACATTGCAATTACACTAACTGCTGGTTCCCTTGGGGAATATATTTTTATTTTTGGAATTGCCAGAGGGCACAAGTGTTCACCAGAGACAGAGAGAGAGAGGGAAAAGAAGAAAATACCCCCGTGGGTGTTTTCACCAAGTCCCCCTCCTGTTAGGATTTTGGAGAGGTGGGAAGGCGGGACTCAAACTCCCAAGGGCCATGTGGGATCTAGCTCCCTTACCCACTAGGCCACAGGGTTAGCCTGGGCAACAACGACAGCAGCTGCTACAGAATGGGAACCAGGAGACAGGTTACAACTCCTGTGTGAGCCACCTGGCTTGCATGAGCGGCTCCCTCACCTGTGTCTCCAGGCACTTCACAGGCCTGGAGCGGCTCTGAGCACAGGCCTGTCCTCTACTGCCCACCTTCTGAGTTAGAGGCCCTGCCCCGTCCCCAGCCCTAAGGGCCTGCAGCGCTCCTAGGAGATGCTCCAACACTGAACAATTAAATGCCCAGGGCATCCTCACCAAACCCAGCCTCAGACACAAACTTCTCTCACCTCCCACCCCAGGGCCTGAACGTGACGTGTGACTGGGATCGGTGGCCCCACGAAGTTCTGGATCCCCAAGCTCGTTTCAGTTTTCATACACAGTCTGCTTTCTCTGCTCTTCGCCTCCACCAGGACAATCTACCGCCTGTGGCAGCCCCAGTCATCCGGGTCATTTAGGCTCACCCTTCAGTTCTCTGTAACACCAACGCCGCGAGAGGCCTGCCCAGACCTGCCCCCGAGGCTGGATCTGGTCTCCCCCATGTGCGCTCGCTAGTCCTCAGTCCAGCCCCTCCGGGCTCTGTGTTGTCATTGTCATCGGGTTTCCCTTTCCAGACCGCGAACTCAGAGAGGACAGGAAGCTCTCCCGTGCTCTCTTTTGTCCCCATTGCTTACTTATGACGCCGCCAGGATCTTTGTAAGGGTTCAAAAATTTCTGTAATAAATTGGAGTGGCGTGTCCCCGGAGTGGCGGTGCAGGGCCATGTGTCGCCCGCACACCAGCCCTTATCTGGGGAGCTCCAGGCGCGGGCCCCATTCTCCCAGCAGCTCAGACTAGGAACTCTACCTGGGAGGCGCGCCCGGCGGCGGCTGGGTCCCGCC
>NW_006159645.1:788534-806496 GCF_000334495.1 Tupaia belangeri chinensis
GGCCGCGCTGCCAGGGCCGGGCCGGGTTGCAGCAGCGGAGCGAAGCAGGTCAGCGCGGGATTGCTGGATGACTTGCCTGGACCCGATCTTAGCCGAGCAGCCGCTGGCGCCGAGGCCGCCTCGGCCTTGTCCTTCGCAAAGCTTTCTCTTCCCTTTCGCGCTTCACCCCCTGAACAAAAGGCTGGGGTCTCGCTGGGGAGCGGGCTGTCGGGAGAAGGGCTGGGGCGGAGTAGAGGAGAGCTAGGGGATTGTGGAGCCGGAGACGGCTTTGTGGGCGCACAGCAGCCCCTGGTGAGGAAGCCGACTCCGGAGAGGTGAAGTGACTTGCCCAAGGTCACACAGCTTGGGTTGGCAGAGCGCGGGTCTCTGGTCTGCCCCCTCCGGCCCTCTTCATCTCTGAGCCCTGAGGCAAGTAGTCTGTACTCTAGTCATTCCCCTCTGCCCACAGGTGGGTCTTCGAAGTCTTTTGGAGGAGTTGGGGAGAAGGCGGCAGAACCTAACCTCCCTTCCATCTCCACACTTGTAACCCCCAGAGGAGGCCCGGGGAGCAGGGATGGGGAGAGGGGACCTGGACACTCTGGATCTCAACCGGAACCAGAGCCCATGGACAGGCAGGTCCCGTTTTGCAGGTGAAGTGCTCTAAGAGTGGTGTACCAGCCACGTGGGTGTACCCCCAGGCTGCAGGCCAGTGTGCCTAGCTCCCTGGAAACAAGTATGGGGAGGCAGGGAGGCCTGGAGAGCTGTCCCCAACACCCGGGGATTGACCAGCAGCATCCCTGACTCTCGGGTGCACCTGGGAGTAAAGTTACTGTGACAGGAAGCTGGGCTGCCGCTCGGCCTCTGTGTCTCGGTCCTTGGCTGTGAATGAGAACCCCGTTTGGCGTGACCCCTGTGATTCCGAACGTTTGTGCCCCTGTGCTTCCTTCTTTCCAGAATCTTTCACATGTCAAAGCTGGGCTTGGAAATGCATTTCTGTGATCTGCATTAATAGCACTGGGATTCCAGCCTTCCGTTTTTTTTAAAAAAATGCCTTTTTAAAAGAAACTCTAGGCAAAGCTAATCATGCAAAAGAAGTGAGAAGAGAGGTTGCTGTGGGGCCTTGTAGTGACTGGGACAGAGACTGAGGGGGGCTTTTTTGGGGAGTGGGACATGCTTCCCTTCTTGAGCTAAGTCGTGGTTGCACAGGTGTGTGCACCCAGCAGTTTATAAAGTTATGCCCTTGAACCTGTGCACCGGACTTATGTAAGTTTCCCCTTCGTAAACAGGTAAATAAACATCGACTGTTACAATCCACTCTGCGCTAGCACACAAATTGCTGCCGTTTTTCAAACAGACATTTAAAACCCACAAACCTAATCAGAGGGGTAAAAAAGAATGGAATGAAGGAACCCAAGAAGGTTAAAAAAGAACAGGAAGTGAAACATACACTGTAGGAAAACGCTTTTCCATGCGTCGCTGCGTGTGGTTCCAGCGGTTCTTCCAGGTCGGAGGTGTTAGTGTGCCTTTCTCACAGGTGAGATCATAAAATGCCACAAAAACTCCATGACTTCGGGAAGCCAGGAGCAGCAACCTAAGTGCACAGACTTCAAATTCTATACGTGCGACCACAAACAGGTGATTTCCGGTCACCTGAATCAGGGTCGAGGGGTCAGGATGACAAACACACGTGCTGGCTTTCTGCCATGCTCCCTTTTTGTTCCTGCCAGGAGCCTCTGTGTCCTGTAATTGTGTGTGACATGGGGACCACAGGAGGAAAGTGTGTGTGTCTAAGAACATGCAGTTTTAGGAACGAGAGAAAGACAGCTGGTTTAGCCTGGCAACGCTCTTTTTAGGAGACTTATTGTTCAGACCCTGTATATTAGGGTACCTGTTGTGATTTTGTAACCACTCCAACACACTCACACACACACACACACACACACACACACACACAAAGAATAAATAATAGAACCTAGAAAAGGTCAGGAGAACCGAAATGTGATTAACAATAGAGGAAAATATATAGACCCTTCACCAAGGAGAAGGGCAGTCAACTTTTCTATATTCTAGGATTTATAAATACATGTTTATTAATGTGAAGGCTAAAAAGAAACCTTATAAAAATAACTCAGCAGAAGGAAGGAAATTGTTTTTCTAGCAAATGTGTTATAAATACACATTCACTTTGGGGCCGAGATATTTGAAACTTTGGGGGACAGTCACATTCCATCTAGGGAGCTCCCAGGAAAAGTGTCCTACTGTGTGGTCTTCCAGTGATTTTTTTTTTTTAATGCTTCTTCCTAAAATTCAGAACTTGGAGAAGTAGCAATGTGTATGCGTGTGTGTGTGTGTGTGTGTGTGTGTGTTTTCTTTTTTACCAGCCAGTTTCAAACTGTAGAGTTGAATGTCTTCTTGGAATTAGGAAGTGTCGGTGTGGAGAAGCTGGGCTCCGCAGGGCAGCTATCGCGGTATCGCTGACTGAGTCCCCTCAGCTGAGTGCTATCAGCATGATTATGCATCACGAAGTTATCTTTAGGCAGGTTTTGCCTTGTCACAGTAGTGTTTCTGCCATCTGGCTGCTGGAATATTTAGAAAGGAATCGTAGTGTTTGACTGACTTTGCTGATAGGATGACAAAACAAACTTCAAGAGGGAACTATTAAATAGGAGTTAGGGATGGTGAGAAAGTGATTAATTACTTCGTGTTTAGCCATTGCGTAAAACCAAGCCACCGTGCAGCGCTCCAGCTGACGTGGAACAGGTGCAGTACATGTGTTTTCTCACGGCTTCAGCCAGTCGTGCACTGGAAACTCGCCCTTTACTGTTCAAAGTGGGTCTCTCCTTAGACCTGTTCCAAAGGAACCCAACCGTGACACAGCAGGGGGATCGTGCAGTGAACTGTTGTGTTCAGGTGCCAAGGAGACAAAGTGAAGCAGAGCCGATGTGGAATGAATGCTGGTGCGCGTTAAGTGAAGGAAGTTTTCAGCGTGGCTTGGAGGACTCTCCATCCTGTGTGGGTGATTTATTCCATTCAGACCCTGAGTTTTGGATGGTGACCTCCAGAAGAGAGCCAGGCCTGCCTACGGCTTGTGAGTGAGAGGCAGCACACAGGGCTAGCCAGGAGGAGGGGGATCCAGCCTTGGTTCTTGCATTCTGAGGACAGCATCCCGGTGAATGCACTGTGTCAGAGTAAGGCGCCCGGCCTGTGGTCCACGGCGCCTTCAGAGCTAATGGCCAAACCATGCCGGGGCTAGGCTAAGAGCTTTGCAGATACGAAGTCGTCTCAACAGCCCCACAGGGAACTGACTCTTACTGTGTTATCAAATGGGACACAGAGGCCAAGGGCTAAACTGCTGTCAGAGTGATCACATCACATCCTGCTGTGGTCTCCTATCAGCCCTCCTATAACCTCGCAGTACCTTGGACCTGCCTGACGCTCCTTTATTGCAGCTGTGCTAAAGGGCAGGGACCGTGTCTGCTCCGTCTCGATCCCCAGCACCTATACCGTGTCTAGCCTGTGATGGGTACTCTCTAAAGGTTGTTGAATGAATAAATGAATGAATGAGTATCTTTAACAATATTCCAATATCAAAAGCCAATTATTTTTGGATTCTCTTTATAAAAATTGCTTGTAATTTTTTAAAAGGGCTTTTGCCATAGGGCATGTATGCTCATGAGAGAGAGACAGAGAGAGAGACAGCAAAAGGGAGAGTGAGAAACCACCCCCCCCAGGGGGGATGGCCATGCCACAGTCCCTTCTCTTCCATTCTCCCCCTAGGATTTTGGTCACACATGCATACATGCTGAGTGTGATTTTCAAGTTGCCAGGTCTGGGACTCGAACTATGGTCAGCCATGTGAGAATCCAGCTCCTTAACCTACCACATCGCCTGCTGGCCCCGTTTATCATTTTTATTGTAATTTCTGGTTTATATATAATCATTGTACATCTTTGTGGGGCACGGCATGGTTTTTTAAAGCACATATATAGTGTGTAATAGTCAGATCAAGGACACAAAAGTATCTGTTCATCCCTTTCTCCCCACCCCTTCCCACCCTGTGCAATTACTAATCTCTACAGTTCTCTCTCTTCTTATGCTTTCACATGCCGTAGAGTGAGGACACTGTATGGCTTTCACTGTCTCACTTCACTGTTGACATGGATTATCACGTGTGATCGTATAAACAAGATGGAACGAGAATCTCCTTAAGGTCCCAGCCTATAAAATCAGAAAGTCTCTACTTCTTTAGGAAATCAAATATTATTGTTTCTTCAGTCATATAACTTATGTAACTCTGAATGTCTGGGTTTGAATCCTGCTTTCATCATTTATTTGCTCTCTGATCTCGAACAAGTTTTTTTTTTTTGAGAGGTTTTTTTTTTTTTTGCTATAAGGCGCGTCCACTCGCCAGACAGACAGAGAGAGACAGAGAGATAGAAAGCGAGAAATCACTCCCCAGGGGGGGTGGCCACGCTGCAATCCCTTCTCCTCCATTCTCCTCTCGGGATCTTGGGCACGCACGCACACGCACCCAGCGTGAGTTTTAAGCCACTGGGTCTGGAACACGAACCGCGATCGACTACGTGGGAGTCCAGTGATATAGCCATTACGCTAACTGCTGGTCCCTCGAACAAGTTTTTTTAACCTCTCTGTGCCTTGGTTTTTTGATCCATAAGATAGGGATAATGAGAGTTACTATCTCATATTTAGAGTAAGACAGGCTTATTAGGACAGTAACTCCCTCGTTCATAGCAATGTTCAATTAATTAGTTATTTTTTATTATAATAATGATCTGATACTTTATAAATTCTTTGCCTTAAATGTTCTCAATTTCATAAAGCATTTGAGGAGTTTACAAACATAGGTAAACAACATAAAATTAATAGGTAATGAAACTGAGATAAAGGGAATACACAGATTAGAAAGTAAGATAAAGCCAGAGGTCAATGAACTAACCAAAATGTCTCATAAAGTGAGGGGTAGTTTCTAGAGATGGGACTGAAAATTTGTCAGAGCTTCCCAGTGGCCAAAATAAAAAGGAAAACACAAATAGTTACCCGATCCACAGCAGCCATGAGATCAGCACAGATCAGTTACACTGCTTTTCCTGGTCCTGGAACCAGGGATAACTTTCTCCTGGCAGGTCTTCAAAGCAGTCCCTGTTGCCATAGAGACCAGAGACTTCAACATCATCCTTGCCATCAAGACAGTGGAAGTTTCGTGGTAGAAGACAGCGCAAAGTGTTTCCTACCACTGTACTGACTGCAGTTGGGAGACCATCTCAGAGCAGAGGCCAGGACTGTGGTGCAGACACACACAGTCTCCTCAGCTGTGTTCACACAGTGCCTGGCAGAGCCCAGGGGGGCTCCTTTCCAAGGCTCTCGTTCTCGTGAGCATCAGGTGAACAGCACCCTCTTTATGGTTCTAGCCGAAGCCATTTCAGTGAACCTGGTTGGATGACCTCATCCGGAGAAAGTCCAGAGGGCATCTCTGTGCCCATATCTTCTCGGATAGCTGGCTGTGTGTTCCTGAATTCTTAGTACTGGTAGTCCATTATTTCCCTTTGGCTGCCAATTCTTTATCACTCCATTTAGAAAAAGAAAAATCAACCTTAAGAGGAATAAATGGTATTTGACTTTATTTTGAAGCATTTTTTTATCATTGTAATAGTGATGGCCATATCTTTGTAGCCTCTTGGCCACTCTCCTCGAAAGTCCAGATATGATTTGTATCAGTTGGAATTGCATTCAGCTGCCAAAGCAAACAAAATAAAAACAGTGCACGCATCGAATCTGATGCAAACAAATACAAGAGTATTTGTCTTGGAGAACTGGACTCCCAAGAAAGGCAGTTGGGGGCTGGTGCAGTTGCTCAAAACATGCTGCCAGAGAATGAGCTTTCCAACTTCCCGTTCCACCCTCCGTAGCCTATGGGGCTTCGTCCTAAATGAGGGTGTCTCGTGGCCCTGATACGGCTATGGTGTCTCTGGGCTTACACCTGCTTACAGGCAGGGAGAGAAAGGAGGTACAGATAGCTAGCATGAAGGCTGTTCTCTTAGGGAGGTTTTGCCTTATTATTCAGAAAGCGATGTCCTCCCCAGGATTTCTGCCTACATCTGCTTGGCCAGAATGGCATCCCTGGGCTGCTCTCAATGTAAGAGAGTTTGAGAAATTCAGTGATTTTTAGCTGGGTAAATTGCAACCCCATCCTCTAAATTAGGGGTTCTGCTATGAGGAAGAGGGAATGGTTACTGAGTAGGCAGCTTGCAGTACCAGCCACCTGACTGACTTCCATTATTAGCCATGTCCCTGACTTAGAAATTACAGAAGGTGACTCAGTAATGTGAAATGTTACACTTTTCTAGATCTTCGTGGAATTAGCAGGAGAGAACAAAACACACTCAACTGCCTATGGCAAGATTTCTGAATTTCTATCTCCAGTCCTCCTCCTTTGGCCAAGAGCCGCTCAAACTCAGTACATTGCAAATTAAACTCACTCCTCCCTGCCCGTTCACCACCCCTCATTCTCTGCTGCTTTTCTGTATTTAACACTAAATGCACTTGGCAAGGAGCCTTGGGGTCAGCCTGGCTCTTCCTTCTTCCCCATCTCAGACATCCAGTCTAATTTCCTGGGCTCTGTCCCATTGCTGTTCCTTTGGTTCAGTCTACCTGTTTGCTGTTTCCTCTCCTGAAAGTTCATTTTCCACCTACGGTTTTTAGAGTGCCGCTTGAAAAACACAGACGTCTCACAGCATCTTCCCGCTCTCCCAGAGCCTCCAGAATACAGCCCAGCGCCCAGCTCCTTGGCAGCACAGCTCTGTGAGCTCATGCCTTACACCCCACACACTTGCACATGGCCAAGCTCTGTTCATACCCTTCCTCCTCACCCCCTCTACTTTTGGAAGGCCTGGCTCAGAAGTGTCTTTCTTAGGCTTTTTGCTTGTCGGTAACACAGGGAAGCAATTACTTGCTTTTTAAAAATATTACTTATTTGTTTATTGCATGAGAGAAAAGAGACAGGCAACCTCAACCAGGCCCTCATGCCACAATCCACCCCCAGCCCCAGCCAGCCCCGGTAATAGGCACAGGTGCATGCATGCCCAGCATGCTCAGGGAGGCCTCAGGATGTGAACTCAGGACCCTTCCACGTGGGTCTGGCATCAGAATGTCGTGTTCCCACTCCACCACCAGCTGGTCCATTTCATCTCCTTTTCATTCATGTTTCCAAAGTACTTTATATTTTTTTGATATAGTTTGCCCTGAATTTTGTTTTGCCTGGTATTACTAATGTTATATCAGGTTTTTTTTTTTAAAAAAAGCTTTATTGAGATATAATTCATACATCGTGAAGTTCAGCATTTTAAAGTACACAATCTTGAGGCAGCAGATGGCACAGTGGTTACGTCGCTGGACTCCTGAGTGGTTGACCGTGGTTTGAGTTCCTGCAACTTAAACCTCCCCCAACCCCCCAACCTGTGCGTGTGCCTGCGTGCCCAAAATCTCGAGAGGAGAATGGAGGAGAAGGGATTGCAGTGTGGCCATCCCTTTTAGGAGGGTGATTGTTTACTTTCTGTCTCTCCGGTGAGCACACGCGTACCTTATAGCAAAAATCCATGCCCCACCAAAAAAAGTACACAATCTCAGTGGTTTTTAAAATATTCACAGACTCATACAACTATTATTATTATTAAGTTCCAGTTTTATCACCTCCCCCCAAAATCCATTAATAGTCACTTTGCATTCCCCTGCCCCTCAGCTCCAGACAACCACTCATTTATTATTTTTTTCTGTGGATTTTCCTATTCTAGACATTTCACAGAAATAGAATCATACATTATATGACCTCTTGTGTCTGGCTCCTTTTACTGGCATAATGTTTTCAAGATGTATCCACATCGCGGATTTATATCATATAAATATACTTCGTTGCTTTTAATTGATTTATTATAGTCCATGGCTGCGTTGTATTTGTCCATTCGTAAGTGGATGGGCATTGGGGTTGTTTGCACATTTTGTTCATTATGAAGAATCCTGGGAACCAGCAGTTAGTGTAATGGCTATGTCGCTGGACTCCCACGTAGTCGACCGCGGTTCGCATCCCAGACCTGGTGGCTTAAAACTCACACCGGGCGCATGTGCGTGCGTGCCCAAGATCCCGAGAGGAGAATGGAGGAGAAGGGATTGCGGCGTGACCATCCCCCCTGGGGGGTGATTTCTTGCTTTCTGTCTCTATGTCTCTCTCTGTCTGTCTGGCGAGCGCACGCGCCCTATAGTGAAAACCTCTCCAAAAAATAAATAAATAAAAATTAAAAAAAAAAAAAGAATCCTGAGGTGAACATGCATGCACAAGTTTTTGCACGGGCACGCAGGTTTGCCCTACTCTTGAGTGGATGCCAAGGAGCGCACATTGACTGGGTTTGTGGTAACTCTGTGTTTGCCATCTCGAGGAATGGCCAGTTTTCCAAAGCCGTTGCACCATTTTGCATTCCCACCAGGAGTGCGTCAGGATTCTGCCCTAGGTTTATGGTTATCTTGCATACTTTTTTCATGCGTTTATTTTTAACTCTTAAGCATCATTTTGTGATAGCAGTGTTTCTTGTAAAAAAAAAAGAGAGAGCTGATTTTAAAAACTTTGAATAAGCTGTCTTTTAGTAAGGGAATTTATAGTAATCTATAGTTTTTGGGGGGTTTTTTTGGGGGTGAGAAGGTTTTTTTTGCTATAGCGTGCATGTGCTCATCAAAAAGACAGAGAGACAGAGAGACAGAAAGCGAGAAATCACCCTCCAGGAGGAATGGCCACGCCCCAATCCCTTCTCCTCCATTCTCCTCTGGGGATCTTGGGCATGTACGCACACACGCCTGGCGTGTGTTTAAGCAGCCGGGTCCGGGACTTGAACTGCGGTCAACTACATGGGAGTCCAGTGATATGGCCATTACGCCAACTGCTTATTCCCAATAATCTATAGTTTTTGTCATTTCTAACATATTGGAACTTATTTTGTGTGTTTTTAAAATATATCGTGTGCTTTATTATTACCTCATATTTCCCAAAATTTTTCTGCCTTTTCCTGGAAAACTGGCTGACACATAGAAATCTTCAGTAAGGAAGCGTTAGCTGTTATTACAAGCTGTCATTTCTGACAAGAACCATGTACCTATAGATTTATTTATTCATCAAATATTTTTTGACTGCCTGCTGTTCATGTTTATAGTTTTACTCCATAATTAGCAAAGCGCCAAAACAATAGTTACTGCGTTGCACTGGCTGTGCAGAGACCAGCGTGCTCGGCAAACGCAGGGGAGCAGCGATCAGGTTCACTTGGGTGATCTGCCTTCGTCATATCCCAAGCTGTTTGATCGTGGGGTGATACATATATCTTTAAGCATTCATTTCCCCATCTGCAAAATGGGGGTAATAACTGGGGATAATTCTGGCCTGCAGAATTGTTTCTTTGGGGGGGGGATGAAAGATGATTATGCAGTTACAGTCTGAACTTCTGGTGTAGGGCATCTACGCAGTCCGTATGACCTGTTGCCGTGTTAGGGAACTGTTCAACAAAGCCCTCTGGACCGTGTGCATTAGCGTGCCGCCCACATCTGCCCAGGGAATAAAGTCAAGGGTGATAAATGAAACAGCCCCTTTCCTATGTGTCTGACCTAAGTTATTGCTGTCCTCTTAAAGAAGGGGACATTTTCCCTCATTTAGTAGAACAAAAAGAAAGAACTGAAAGAGTACTTCCTACATTCTTTCTTTTTTTTTTGAGAGAGAGATTTTTGCAATAGGGTTCTTGGGCTCGCTGGAGAGACAGAGAGACAGAAAACAAGAAATCACTTCTCCTGGGGGGCGGGGGGGATGGCCACGCCACAATCCCTTCTTCTCCATTCTTCTCTTGGGATTTTGGGCACGTACACACACATGCCTGGTGTGAGTTTAAACTACCGGGTCTGGGACTCGAACTGCAGTTAGCTATGTGGGAGTCCAGCGACGTAACCATTGCACCATCTGCTGGACCCCTTCCTTTCTTTTAATGACACAGAAATAGGTTTTAAGTCTCCAGTGATTTTTAAGGCTATTGTTTACTCTTACTTATTTTTTTTTTTTAAGTTTTTTTCCATAGGATGTGTGTGCTTCCTGGAGAAGAGAGAGAAGGAAAGTGAGAAATCACACCCCCCCTCGCCCCAGAGATGGCCAAGAAATCACACACACACACACACACACACACACACACACCAGGGATGGCCACACCACAGTCACTTCTCTTTTCTCCTCTCTGTATTTTGGCCAAGCACGCAACACGCCCAGCATGATTTTCAAGCCAGCCGCTTTACTACCACACCACCTGCTGGCCCCTGGTCTCAGACTTTTAAACATTTGAATGAAACATTCATGTTTCAGTTGTGCTGTTCTCCAGCAATTCAGAAGAAAGATCAAATCATTTCAGAAATAGATAACTACCTGAAACAGGACACTCAAGCAAACATTTTTCCTGAGTTTAAAATTCACATTACCCACATTTTTAAAGTTTATTCATTTATTTATTTCATGAAAGAAAGACAAAAAGAGAAAAAGAGAAAGACAGGCACCCCTACAGGGCCATCGTGCCGTGGTTGACCCCTAGCCTCAGCCAACCTGGATCATGGACAGCAGGTGTGCATGGAGGAGGCCTTGGGATGTGAACCAGTGCCTTCACTGTGGGTCCAGCCTCGCAGAATGTCACGTTCTCCCTCCTCATCAACTGGCCCACTCTTTGTTATTGCTGTTCTGGTTAAAAATGTATGTCCTAAGGGTTTAGAAATTCACTTGCAGGGCTGTTTTTCTTCTTAATGGAAAAAGACAGAGAGAGAATTGAGAAATCACCTCCCCGGGGGGAATGACCATGCCACAATCCCTTCTCTTCCATTCTCCTCTTGGGATTTTGGACATGCACAGACACCATCCCCCACCACCACCCCCGCATATTTTCAAGCCATTGGGTCTGGGACTTGAACCGTGCAGTCTGCCATGTGGGATCCAGCTTCCTTAACCACCATGCCACCTGCTGGCCCCATGACTTATTCTAATACATTTTCCCTCTAATTTGTAATATGACTGTTGACTTGCTTATTGTGGTTTATAGGTGTTCGTAATGGACATCTTGATAAGAAAATATGAATTGTTAAATTGAACTAAGACAAAAGAGGAGAAATAGCAAAAACACCTATGTATGTATATATGTATTTATTTTACAAAGTCATTTTTTAAAATAGCTTTTAAAGAGGTCTTTCTGACTTTGAGATTCATTTTTAATTCTTACATTTTTGTTCTAGTATGGAAATTTGTTAACTTTTAATACTAATTCCAAATTATTTTAATTGAGTGTGGCTTTATAATTTACATCCTTTTTAGAAATTAAAAAAATTGATCCTTGTAGTATTTATATTAATGTGGGGACCCACAGATGACATAATGATTACATCACTGGACTCCCACATATTCCACTGTGGTTCAAGTCCCAGACTCATCAGCTTAAAACTCACACTGGACGCATGTGCATGTGTGCCCAAGATCCCAAGAAGAGAATGGAGGAGAAGAAATTGTGGTGGTCATCCCCCCCAGGGTGATTAATTGTTTTCTGTCTCTAGATCTCTCTCTCTCTCCCTGGCTCATGCACGTAATTGTTTTCTGTCTCTAGATCTCTCTCTCTCCCCCTGGCTCCTGCATGCACTCTATAGCAAAAAATCTCTCACACCAAAAAGATTCTTTTTATTTTTTATAGACCATAGATTAGTTTATTTTTAACACCCATCGTGCCACGAATTCATAGGTTCAAGTAGCTCAGGCTCTTTCCCATTGGTTCTCACAAAGAGAAGGAGCCTGTGCTTATCTGGGTGGCCCAGGCTGGCCCTTCAGGGGAACCCAGGTACTTTTCTCTTTGGCTTCCTTCTTTTTCTGGCCATTTTCCTTCACGTGTTTTAGGAAGCTATCTCTGCTCTTAGAATGCTTAATATGGTCAATAAGCACATTAATTCTCCTGGCAAGAATCTTGCCCTTAACTCCTTTGTTTATAGCAATGCCAGCAGCATGCTGGGTAACATTGTAGACTCTTCCAGTTTTGCCATGGCAACGTTTGTGGGGCATTCCTTTTTGAACAGTACCCATTCCCTTGATGTCTACAATATCACCTTTCTTGTTGATTCCAATATACGTTGCCCAAGGAACCACTTCATGTCTTCTAAAAGGCCTAGAGAACATATATGTTCCTCATTTTGGTTAATTACTTGGAAGATGGCGGTTCCAGCCAAAGGCAAAAATTCATTTTTATGTAAGGATTGAGATCCTTACCTTGTCTAACTTTATTATAATTTTTTCACCATATTGCTATTTTCTCAATTTGTATTGAATAACTCTTCTCCCCATTGATATGCAATGTCTTTCTTACCATAACCAAAATTTTCAAAACTACTACTCTGTTTTCTGGGTTCTCAGATCTATTAACTCCACTGATTCTCAAATACCAATTCCAAATTATTTTAATGACTGTGGCTTTATAATTTACATCCAGAGATTTTAATTTTCTAACAAGTTGCTATTTTCATTATGAATCTTAAATTTATTGATTAATATAGAGGTCATTTTTGTTTATATGGTAGTCTTCCAGCCCAGAGCAAAGTATGTTTTTCAATGTCTTTATAGCTTCTCAGTAATGGTTTACATTTTTATTTCATGTGTCATCATATTTTGTCATGTTTATGCTTCAGTAGTCTTTTTTAAGATTGCTATGGTAAACATAATTATTTCTTCATAGTCTTGGGTTGTCGGAAAATTCATGATGCATTTTTACTTAGAAAAACATAGAAAAAAACACGTCATGACTTTCCTAATCGCCCAGTATTTTCTAGCAGCTTTTGTTTATGTACAGGATTACTTCTTAGATTTTACTCATTGATTTTGAAGGGCCATCTTTTATCATTCTTATCGTTATCATTTGATTTTTTTTCTGTTAATTCTCATAGGTATTCTACACACATTGCTGTATATTATTTGGGGAGGAAATGATCATTCAACTCCTTTTTGACTATTACATGTTTTATTTCTTTCTCTCGTCTAGCTGAATTGACTAATACCTCTAGGATAACGATAAATAACAGTGGCAATAGTGGCGATTCTTGTTCCTGACTTTAATTGGAATTTATTTAGTCTTTCTCCATGTGCCATGGTGTGTTGTGAGTTACATTATAAATATTTGGGGTAGCTATGGTGATGATCTGAGAACTATCATCTTTTATGTCCCTTTATGATGAATTACGTTAGTAGGTTTTCTAGCATCAAAATATCCTTGCATGTAAACCTTACTCAATTGACATGTATTATGTTTAGTTATGTTGCTGAATTCTGTGTATGTATGCTTATTATTTTGTGCCTCAATAGTTATAAATGAGATCGATCACTAGGTCTCTTTATTTTTTTGTCATATCTGTCTCAGATTTGGGTCTGACTGCTACATGGTAGTGCACTGCTCTGCAGAGGTTAGGTAGCAATCGGAAAACCTTCATGGTTCTTGGTGGTGAATCTGACAACTTGCGCTGTTTCTCCCATTCAGATTTTTTTCTCCTGTCTTGGTCAATTTAATAATTCATACTTTCCTAGCAAGCTGTCCAGTATAATCCAGGTGTTTGATTTCTTTACTGAAATCTGAGCAATACTTTTTCCTATCTTCTTTAGCTGTCATTATTTTCTCATTTTCTTGTCTTACTTTGTATATTTCTGCTCTCTTTCTCCCTCTGCCTATTTTATTGGTTAGGTTAGATGATTGCCTATAATATTTTATTGGTTTTAGTTTTTCAGAGGATAGATTTTTGGCATAAGTTCTATCATTTATCTTTTGTCTAATTTCTAATTTACTGTGTTTAAATTCATAAATAAATGTTCATTCCTCCCTTCTGCTTCTCTTGTTTTTTTATATTATTGTTAGTCACACTACTTAAGATTTTTTTTTTTTTTTTGGCCAGAGGACATGTGCAAGAGAGGAAGGAAGAGAAATCGCCCCCTCAATAGGGCATGATCACCCTGCAACCCCTTTTTCTCCATTTCTCCATCCCATCAGGACTCTAGGCATGCACACTCCCTGCTGGGCTCATTTTTCAAGCCCCCAGGGCTAGGATTCAAACCAAATAGGTTGGCCAAGTGAGATCTCTTAACTACCAGGTTATGTGGGTTCGGCCTTTGAGAGTTCTTTTTTCCTCATTTTATAAATGTAATTACTCACAGCTATGACTTCTGCTTTCATTGTGTTCCATAGGTTCTGATACATAGCGTTTTCATTACCCTTATTTTTTTCAGTATTTGTTCTATTTTACTTATATGTCTTCATTCCAGGAGTTATTTCATAAAGTTCAAAAGTTTCAAAGAGAGAATATTTTTTAAAGTTTTTCATTGTATTTTCATTTTAATAGGCTTGCAAATAGGGAATACTGGCTGTTACTGCTTTTTACAATTTATCGAGATTGTCTTTGCATTATTTATGGCTATCAAATTGTTTTTTAATGACTGTTTGAAAAACTCTTTAAAAGGATGTGAATCCTCTATTTTCAGGGCGTCTATTTTTGGGGGAGGGCACGTCATACATTGTCTTTCTGGGACATCACTACATGGCTGTATGTCTCCAGATTTGTATCATCTTTTTCCAGATACCATGTGCCTTTTTAATGTTTAGGATTAAATCTTATTTTTGAAATTTTCTCAAGGTATATACTTGAAATAAGCATTTAAATGTTTAATTCCATTCTATTTATGTATGCCTTTTATTCAGAAAAATCTGTTATCTTTTTTTTTTTTTTTGGTCTTCCATGTCTATCCATTTCTTTTAAATCCTTTTAAATCCTTTGTTTATTTTCATTTCATTTTGCTCCTGATCCTCTGTAGGAGCCAGGGTGTTTTCAGCAATTCCTGTTCTCTTTGGGTTCCTGTTGGGGTGGTCTTCATTTCTGCTTTACTCCTACCACATTATGGTTTCATTTTTTATTAGCTTGGTGTATCTTCTTAAACCTCCTCGTCTCTTTTGAATGCTTGCTTTACAGGGTTAAATGTGTGTGTGTGTGTGTGTGTGTGTGTGTGTTGTGGAGAGGTTTTTGCTACAGGGCCTGTGCGCTCGCCAGACAGACAGAGAGAGACAGAGAGACAGAAATCACCCCCCAGGGGGGATGGCCACACCACAATCCCTTCTCCATTCTCCTCTCGGGATCTTGGGCACGCACGCACACTGCCCGGCGTGAGTTTAAGCCACTGGGTCTGGGACTCGAACCGCGGTCAACTAGGTGGGAGTCCGGCAACATAGCCATTACGCTAACTGCTGGTCCCTAGAGTTAACTGTTTCAGCAAAGTCTGTGATTTAATAATTTCATGCCTTGTCACAGCTTTCAACAGCTTTTCTGATAAGTGCTCTTCACCAGTCATTTCTTCTTTCTCCTATCCCTCTCCCCACTTCTCCCCTAGGTTCTTTATACAGATCCCTTTCTTATTATCCGTTTTAGAATTAATTTAATTCTCCTGAAACCAACTGTTTGCAGGAGATTTATTCAAGAAAAAAAATCAAGGCAGGTTCTAGACCAGCTAGAATTCTCTTTGGCTCAGGAAGGTGCCCTTTGTGACAGACAGACAGCATACGAGAACAAGTTCAAGAGAGAGAAAGAGAGAGGGAGAGAGGTGTGTTACAAGAGTCCTATTGAACTGCAAATCTCTGTGTGTGTATGTAAATAATTTTAGACACCCTGTTCCCCAGTACCCAGAGATAGGTGGCTTCACAGCTGGCCAGCCTTCTCTCTCCTTTGCCTCACCTTATTTCTAAAGGGCACCTACTGAAATGGCTTGCTTCTGCCTCTTTGGGAGAGGGGGGAAATCACTCCTGCTGCCCTCGACAAGCACACCCTTTTCCTTTCCCTTCCTTCTAAAGGAGACTGATGGATTTTTCTTTCTGAGGAGCCTGTGCTTCCACCTGGGAGAGCAGTTCTGTGCGGGCTCTGTGTGAGGTCTGCAGCCAGGGATGCCCTCTGCGTCTTCTCCATATCCTGTCTTTAATCTTCCTGAGCGTTGGGCAGTCCTGTCTCATTTATGGAAGTTCAAGCTTCTAGATACTTAGCTTTACTGAAGAAAGTGAGTTTATCTTTCTGCCTTTTCCTCCCCTTGTTATTTTGAAATGATTTGTTACAAAAGGAAAGAACAAAGATATTTTCATTCTGTCTTAAAACCAGAAGACCTTCATGAATTCAATTTATTTTGAAGATTTTGTTTTTATCTCTTTTTTTATAATTTAAAATACTTAGGCAAGCCGCCTCCTCTCCGCTGCCCTTTAGTAAGAATCTCTTCCATTTCCAAGAAGCCACCCTACTCCTACTTAGGAAAATTACATTTAATGGGGGCTGGATGGTGGCACAGGGCTAGCACCACATTCTGCAAGGCTGACCCACGTGGGATGGTTCTGGGCTTGTCCAGAGACTTCCCTGTACACGCCAGCCGTGTGCAACCCATGATCTGGGGCTGGCTGAGGGTAGGGAGGCTTGTCTGTCTGGAAAGAAAGACAGTTTTAAAAGAGGGAAAATTACATTTGAAAAAACTTGGCTTATTGGAAAATAAATATGCTATTTTTAATATCTTTAATGCTTGTCTCAAAGCATTACTCATTTGGGCCCCACTTACACAAATTAAGAAGAAACACTCTTTACGTTTTCACCAATGGGCATTACAGCTAGAACTAGAGATCCGTTCTCCCAGTTATCAAACTACTGGATCATCAAGAATGTCATGATGCAGTTTTGCGCAGAAAAACACACCATGACTTTTCTGACAAATAGTATTTCTCCATGATGCCTCCAGCATGCCAGGTAAGGCTTTCTAGTGGGTATTGTAAGCTTTGAAAACCTGACATTCAGAATGCATTGAGGGCCAGCAGGTGGTGTGGTGCTTAAGGCTCTGGATTCCAACATGGTTGACCACGCTTCGAGTCCCAGGCCCAATGGCTTGAAAATCACCCCAGGAACGTGTGCGTGCATGCCCCAAAATCCCAAGAGGAGCATGGAGGAGAAGGGATTATGGTGTGGTCAACCCCCTGGGAGGTTATTTCTCACTTCCTCCTTTTCTATCTCTGTCCAGTAAGTGCAAACACCCTATGTCAGAAGCCATACACACAAGAAGAATGCCATTACCACACCAATAATGAGGTTTACTGCTGAACAGGGTCTTCCCTGTCTTTCTTTTATCTTCTTATTTCAATTTGTAATATTTTTCTTTAATAACATTAAAATGATTGTCTGATTGATAGCCTCACATAGAACTTTCATAGTGTGCTGCTGCCGGGGTCTAGCCTCGGCGGGGGTGGGTTGACTCGATGGAGGCGGCGAAGATGAACAGAAGACAAAGGCCTCGATGCCTTTTTATGCACGTCCTAAGACAAAGGCCTTGGTGCCTTTTCATGCACGTCCTATGCCGGACACCTCTTAAAGATCACTCTCTGAGGAGTGACAACTGCTAGGAATTATCATGCGTTTTTATTGGAAACGTGTTATATGCAAGTAAAGGGAGAGGGACTACGTGTTTTAATTATCAGCTCATAAAGTTTTAACAATAGAGAACATATATTTTATTTAGGGTTGGATTAAGGGTGGGTCTGGTGCAGTTTTGCAATTGTAGTTGGGTCTCCATGGAATGCAGTTTCGGGAAAGCGGTTCCGGTAAGCAGAGATGATTATCAGCTGATGCGGCTCAGCAGCCATCTTGTGATTACCAGGAATGGTGCTGAGAAAAGAAAATCTGAAGTATAGATATTAGTTCTTATGGATCTTAATAAAGAATGATACTTATACAGTTTTGTAGGGATCTAAAACTTAATTTGAGGAATCCTAATATATTTATTTATTTCACTTGGTGAGGGCGGGGGTGTCCTGGGCCAGTTTTGGCCTAATCCTATTTTAGGTAAAGAAAGGATTAAGTTTACCTTAAATGTATTTTGAAG
>NW_006159645.1:806583-809390 GCF_000334495.1 Tupaia belangeri chinensis
CATAGTAGCAACCTTGCAAACGTACTGAACCGACCGGAAGTGAGGGGGCTCAGACAGATCCTGGGGCCCCACCGGGTTGGACTCCTTCATGCTGCATGTTAGCGTGTCCCCATCTATTGCTTGAGCACTTGGCCTGATCTCCGATATACATACAGGGGACTTTCAAAAGTTCATGGACAATGCATGTCATGAAAAGACAATGCATGGTTTTGCAAAGAAACGCATATTTTAATTGTTTCTCCAAACTTTTTAACCTCCCCTCGAACATACCATTGCCTTGATATATATCAGGTCGTCAGATAAGTCATGACACATTTTTACCTAGAAAAACATGTCATAGGACCAGCAGATAACATAGTGGACTCCCACATAGTTGACCATTGTTTGAGTCCCTGGCAGCTTCAAACTCACGCTGGGTGCATATCTGTGCATGCCCAAATTCCCAAGAGGAGACTGAAGGAGAAGGGATTGTGGCATGGCCATCCGCCCTGGAAGTTGATTTCTCACTTTCGATCTCTGACTCTCTCCAGTAAGCGCACGTGCCCTCTAGCAAAAATTCAAGAAAAGGAACATCCATCATGACTTTTCCAATGACCTAATACATATATATGTGCATATATACATGCACACACATGCATACAGTGTAATACAAAGGTAATGCCAAATGCCAAATACCATTGCCTTGGCGTTGATACATATATACATATGGATGTATATATGCACGTATATATACATATGCATATATACATATATATGTGTATATATTTATTTAGAGAGAGAGACACACATACATTGTCTCTATAGAGATCAACGCCAAGGCAATGGCATTTGGCATTTTGGCATTACCTTTGGCCTTGGCAATACCAAAGTATTGGATCCTGTCTTTGATCCTTTGAGAAGCCCATCGTCCAGTGAAGGGAGACACACAGACAAATGAGAGGAAAATTTCCAGGGTGCCTAGCGCCATAGTAAAGCGTGACCAAAGTACTGTGGGGACAGGAGCTTTATCAAAGGGAGAAGAAACCTGTGCAGAGAAGCTGTCACCTGAGTAGAGTTTTAAAGGACTATGAAGAAACCCTCAGGCGTGAAGGCCAGGACATGCCTAAATCACACAGACAGAGCTATAAAGAAAAGGGGGGATAAGGAACACTGTGGTGTGGGGACAGGCCAGGAGGCACGGGGCAGGGTGTGGGGGGTGCGACGTGAAGGTGACTCTGCAGTGAAGAGCCTGGAGAGGAGTGTGTGTTAAACCTGGGGGCGATGTCATGGAGACAGAGAGGTGACACCTGCCAGGCAGTGAGCTGTGCTGTCGGCCACAGGAGTCGCCTGGTGACTGAGGTGAGGGGGCCTCTTTATAGTGGGCTATTTGAGGGTAATAACTTTAATCTGAGAGGGCCCCCAGGTGTCAGAATCTGTTTGGTGCTTCTCTGGCCTGAAGCTAGAGCAGTAGGAATAAAGTGACATAGAACCTAACCTAAAGTCTCACAAGGAAAACTTGTTTTTTTCTTATCTTTTACCACGGATGCTTCATCTGGCCTTGTCTGCTGTTCATTTTCTCAATGATTTTCAGAACAGCATTTCAGGTCCTTGGTGAAGTGTTACCACCTAGCCTTAAGAAAGTTTTTAAAAATGCATTTTAAAAATTTAATATCATAAAAAACTAAAGAAGTGCTCATTTATTTTCTAAAATGACTCATTATTTTATAATATTGAATAATAAACTCCCTTTTTTAATTTTTTTTTTTTTTTTTAGAGAAATGTTTTTGCTATAGGGTACATGGGCTCACTGAAGAGACCGAGAGAGAAAGAAAGAAATCCCTCAGGAGGGATGGCCGCACTACAATCCCTTCTCCTCCATTCTCCTCTCAGGATTCTGGACACGCACGCACATGCGCCTGGTATGAGTTTTAAGCTGCAGGGTCTAAGACTCGAACCGTGGTGGACTACGTTGGAGTCCAGCGATGGTCTGGTCACCATCTGCTGGTTATATATTTTTAAAAAATTATTTGACAGAGGGCAAACATACACACCAGAGAGAGACAGAGCGAGTGGGAGGAAAGTGAGAATCTCCTTCCCCCATGGGAAATGGCCCACTGCCATCCTTTTTTTCCATTTCCCCTTTTGGGATTTTGAGAGCAGTCACACATGTGGCCAGCATGTCTTTCAGGCCACTGAGCCCAGGACTCAAACCATGCCCCTGCCATGGGGGATCCAGCTGTCTTAACTCCCCCAGCATCAGCTGGCCCAATAAACTCCTTTCTTATGCTTAAGGCACGCCTAAATGTTCTAAAACTAGAGGTGCCATTTTTGAGAAGCATAGCTGTTATATAAAATGAAGCTTATTTATGAATGTGTGATTAATATCATGTAGTTTAAATAAAACCAGTTCTTCTTTTAGTTAATTCCAGGGTTAAAAAAAAAGACAGGAAACCGATATTTTCTCCTTTCACCCTTGAGAACCACACATGCAACAATTTTTATGACATTCAGCCATAATTTAAATGCTTGAGTCAATGATAAATATTATCAATATCTCCATTTTCCCCTCACTGAATACTATTAAAATGTTATAATGAATTCAGTGAATGATCCAGGAACAAATTTGCATTTCAATAAGAGTCTCATAAAAGGAAACCAATTTATGAGCTCCATGGAGGTGTGACATACCAGGTTTCATATTAGATTGTGGTTCAGGTATGTCTTCATTTAGAATCCACATAGACAAATCCACACCAATCCTTTTAGCATTTAACTGTTTTTTTTTTTTTTTTTTTTTTTTTTTTTGGGGTTTTTTTTTTTAGGGCGTG
>NW_006159645.1:809421-813329 GCF_000334495.1 Tupaia belangeri chinensis
GTGTGCTCACCAGAAAGATAGAGAGACAGAAAGCAAGAAATCACCCCCCAGTGGGGATGGCCAGGCTGCAATCCCTTCTCCATTCTCTTCTTGGGATCCAGGGCACACAGGCACATGCGCCCGGAGTGAGTTTAAGCAACCAGGTTCGGGACTCGAACCGTGGTTGGCTACATGAAAGTCCAGCAGCATAGCCATTACGCCAACTGCTGGTCCCAAGCATTTAACTATGATATCTGGTTAGGGCTGGGCCGATTCAGTTTCAGGGGGCAACGTCTGAGCTGGCCTCTCTCCGAGTCAGAAACCCTTCACGTTGCTGGTGTGTGAAGTGAATGGGCATTCAGATGGTTTCCCTTTCACTCGCGTGTCCTCTCCAATTCCGAGTCCAGCGTGCCATTTTCATGGGCCCTGCCGCATAAATGAGATGAACCTACATGAAAAGCAGCTCTTTCAGTAGGGGACACCACTTCTGACTGTGCGAGACAGTTTTCATCAATATTCTACATAGAACAGGTCCTGACAAACTTCAGTGAGCATAAAAATCCTTTGCTGCTAAGACGCTCCCCAAAATCCTGATTGAGTAGGTCTTGGGGGACACTCTGTGCCTTTTCTTAGAAGCTTCCATGTTTGCGGGCTACTCCAGTTGTGGTTCCCAAATAATTTGACCACATCTGGGAATTTTGTTAGATATGCAGAATCCGGGAACCAGCAATTAACGTAATGGCTATGTCGCTGGGCTCCCACGTAGTCGAATGCGGTTCGCATCCCATAACCGGTGGCTTAAAACTCATGCCAGGCACGTGTGCGTGCGTGCCCAAGATACCGAGAGGAGAATAGAGGAGAAGGGATTGCGGCGTGACCATCTCCCCTTGGGGGTGATTTCTCGCTTTCTGTCTGTCTCTCTCTGTCTGGCGAGTGCACATGCCCTATAGCAAAAACCTCTCCAAAAAAAAAAAAAGAAAGAAAGGAAGATATGCAGAATCCAGGTCCTTCCCCAGACTTACTGAATTGATGAATTGACTGAATTGGGATCTGCTTTTTTTTGGTGTGTGTGTGTGTTGGGGGGGTGGCTAGAAGGCACCTGCATTCCCCAGACAGAGGAGGAAGAGAAGGCATCCCTCTCATGGGGAATGGTACGGCACGAACCCTTCTCTTCCATTTCTCCTTCCTTTTAGGGTTTTGGTCATGCACACAGATGTGCCTTGTATGTTTCTCAAGCCACCAGGTCTGGGACTCAAACTATGCAGTTGGCCATGTGAGATCTGGCTGCCTTAACCACCAGGCCATAGAGCTGGCTCAGAATCTGCATTTTAATAAGATACCCAGTGACTCATCCTCCATAAAGTTTGATAAATACTATTCTAGATCACTGTTCATCCCCCCCCCCCCCAATTTGGACATCACTAGGGAAACCTAGGTTAGAGGGCATGTAGATAAATATTTTTATTTTAATTATTGTATTTATTCTTATTTCTATTTAGGGCAAGGGGGACTGGTTTTTCCCTTATGAGTAATTTACAGTCTCCTTTTCAAAATAGAACTCAAAGCACAAGCTGGTTTCTAACAGATGTTAAATAAATACAAGTTCAGGTGGCATGTGCTGTCACTCAAAGTCCTAGGATGACTAAAAGCCAGGCCCAGGGTTTGAAAACCAACTCCTCCAAATGCACCGTGTGACCTTGCACCAGCTTCTTAACCTCTCTGGGCCTCAGTTTCCTTATGTGAAGACTGGAGATAGTGTGGACAGAAGTCTGACTACTTTTCCTATTTTTCCAATATCTTTTCAAAAGGGGACTGGGAAGTCATGCCCACAAACATTAACAGACCATTTATTTCCTATTAACAGGATTCTTCCTACCTCCTGTTCCTGGCATAGTATCTTTGAGATGTATATTTCAACCAATTACAGTGTATTCTTTTGCTTATCCCTTCCCAAGACACAGAACTTCCCTTTTCCTTGAGATGTAGATTAAGCCTTTCTTTAACTAATCTCTTGCCAAGACACAGATCTTCCCTTCCAATCACCAACCTAGAAATCGTGGAACCCACCTATAACCTACAAGCCCCCCCCCCTTCTACATGTCCCGCCTTTTTGGGCCAGACCAATGGGAAATCTTTTCACTAAATGCTGTCTGTCAATCTCAAAAGCAAATAAACCTCTGTACTTGATCACCCCGAGAAAGGCATGTATTCCTCTTCTACAGAGTAGGTCACTCACAGTTGGCTTAGAAATAAACCGCATTCATTATTAATTTTACAGTTGGTTATTTTTTTCCGTCGACAATAGTAATGCCATTTTTTCCTACTGGACTGTGGTGGGGACTTTAATGGGTCAATATGTGAAAAGCTCTAAGCAGAATGCCTGACACAACAAGGACAGTGTTAGAATAAACTGGTTTCCTACGATCTAGAACGCGAATGCTCCGGATTTTTTTTCTCCTAAGCTTTTTATTTCTCCCTGCTCTGTTTCCTGCTTTCTGAGTACCTCTGGCCAGCATGCTCCACCTCCCCCCACAAGACTCTCTTTCCAGGATATTTATACCACAAGAGAAAGTAAGCAGCAACTTCCATTGGACCAATAAGACTACCACCTTAACTGGGAGAAGTGGGAGGGAACAAGCTCTTCAGGGCAGGAAGTATGGCCCAGGAGAGGGTTCCTCCCAGAGAATTCACTCATTAAATGATGAAGGAGTGGCCGACCCCCTGGAGGGGCCCTGTGAATAGGAGCCAGAGCCTGAACCCCAGCCCCAGCAGCGTGGAAAGCACGTCAGTTGTGTGTGCACAAATGCCCCAAATCCCAAAGAGATGGAAAAGTGGAGAAAGAAGGGCGGCAGTGTCACCACCCCCCAGCGTGGGGTGCTTTCTCCTCCCCTCCAACACCCTCTGGCAAGGGCACTTGCCTGCTAGCGATAATAATGTAATAAAAACTATGAGGAAGTGACAACAAGAAGTGATCACTCATAAACTGTTTTCACCATCACCTGGTGGTTTAAAAAATAAAATTCCTTTATGATTACACTTTACATGAAGGTCGGAAACTTGGGCATGTGTATTTTGAGACCCTTCTGTGTGCTTTGTTGACACTTGGCCTGTGGGTTTTGATTCCCTGCTGCAGGGCATCTTTGATTAATTACTGACCGATCCCTGGAGGTGGCAAGCCCCTCCTAAGACCACCACGTGAGCTATGGGCTCCCTCATCGAGTTCACTTGTCTTCTTTAGTTTAGAGGAGAGAGATCTCTGCTCTTTCCCTTGATTCCTTCGCCAGGGAAACAAGGGGCTCTGAAGGACAGTGTCAAAACAAAAAGTTAGGCATGTACAGAGAACCTGATTGCCAGATTCCTATTCAAATGTATTTTTAGAGTCAACAAAAGATGCTTTCGTCAAATGATAGCAATAATCCTCCTCCTTACTTATATAAATAGGCCCAACTACGATGGCATAGGCAGGAGTCTGCTATTCCACAGTGCTGGAAGCCACACGGCTGACCACAGGTTCCAATCCTGAGTCAACCCCAAACTCTCCAGGCACGTGAACCTGAGATTCTGACTAGCAGGAGGGGATTGTGGAGCATGTATGTCTCTCTTGAAAAAAAGAAAATAAACTTTTACTAAAAAGAGCACACTTTGTATTTATAAACAGCAGTCATCTCACGGATTACATACTTCATAGTTTTGACCAAAGCAACTAGTAGGTAAATTGTTTACCATGAATGCTTTCTTTGTGAAATAATCCACAATGCTCAATTGGAATATAGTGATATGTAACTTTATATATTAAGAAGATAGGTGAGCCTAGACCACTCCATTTCTGAGTGGGATAGGCCAATCAGGTGGGGAAAGAAGGGAATCAAAAAGGAGGCGGAGACTAGTTCATTGCCTGCGTAAGTGGGGGCATCATTATGAAGTACTAC
>NW_006159645.1:813922-834789 GCF_000334495.1 Tupaia belangeri chinensis
TACTTACCCTGCACCTCCTTGAGTTTGAATTGATGATGGCATTGAGTTTGAATTGATGGCGTTCCTTGGCCACCTCGACCTTTGTTATCCTACTCCTCCTTTTATTATGGTTATTTATGGTAGGGACAGTACATAGAGCCAGTGACATGTCTTTCTCACCTCTGCTGTCTTCCTTATATACAGTATTTGTTTTAATCCTGACAGTCAACTTAAAGATGAAGCATTATTGCTTTATTTTTTTGAGTTTCTTTCTTCCATACCCGAGAGAGAGAGCGAAAGAGAGAGAAGGAGAGAGACAGAGAGACAATTACCCCTAAAAGAGTCCTCACGCCACTATCCACCCCTGGGTCCAGCCATCCTGGATCATGACACGCAGGTGCCTGGCACATTCGGGGAGGTTTGCACTGCAAACCTGGATCATGCGGATCTACCTTGCAGACCACCGCATTCCGACCGTGCCACTGTGCACCCACCCCCCATACCTCTTATTTTACTTTTTAAGAAAACAAGATTGAGTTGCCCAACATCGTGCAGTTGGAAAAGGCAAAAGGTGACAGTGGAACCGAGGTCTGTCCAGTTCTGAGACCAGCACACGTTCGTCCCCTGTACCGGGGGCTCACGTGGAAACACACGCTCACTGGCTCCCTCACCACCCTCTGCAGGTGCCTGACTCCCTAATGCGTGTGTCGATGCTGTTTTTTCAGAGTGATTTCATGAACTGGGAGAAATTATAAAAGCCTTTGAGAACCTGGCTTTTTTTATCCTAAACATTCAAGATACGTTTCAGAGCAAAATAACATTTTTAAATAGGTCGAGAGAGCACAAAGCATCAAAGAGCTCGTGGGTACAGCCGTGACTTCCTGGAGCTCTGTATTCCTGACTGTCAGGTCTTCACAAACACTTCTCTAGGTAATTGCATAATTATGAAATCTGTCAAGAAAAAGCCTTCCCAGTCATCAAGTACTTCATGTAAAAATACCTTTTCATCCGAGATTTTGAAAAATCATTCCCTGTGATTTCAGCAACCAGAACCCCAGTGACACCGAATCATTCTCAGATTCTGAAGGGTAAACGAGATGGACGGCAAGGAGGCTGAGGATAGGGTGGAGGCTAGGGTACGGGCGCCTGCCTCGTACTCACTTTATGGCCTTTCTTTTACTTGTCGGGATCAAAAGTACTTTATTATTATTATTTAATTTGCTATGGGGCACTTGTGCTCCCCAGAGAGATAGAGGGTGTGAGAGAGAGAGAAAGAGAGAGAAGGGGGGGAGGGGGAAGGGAAGGTGAGAAAGCACCCTTCAACTGGGATGACCACACCACTATACCTTCTCCATTCTTCTCTTGAGATTTTGGGCATGCACCCAGTGTGTTTTTCTTTTTTTTGGAGAGGATTTTTGTTTGTTTGTTTGTTATAGGGTACGTGCACTCGCCAGAAAGATAGAGACAGAGAGACAGAAGGTGAGAAATCACCCCCCAGGGGGCATGGCCACGCTGCAGTCCCTTCTCCATTCTCCTCTCAGGATCTTGGGCACGCACGCACACACACCTGGCGTGAGTTTAAGCCACCGGGTCTGGGACTTGAACCACAATAGGCTACATGGCAGTCCAGCAACATAGCCGTTATGCCAACTGCTGGTCCTCTCAGCGTGTTTTTCAAGCCTCCAGGTCTAGAACTCAAACTGCTCATCACCATGTGGGATCCTTAACCACCAAGCCATTTCTGGGCTCCTCAAAAATAATTTTAAATCTTTGCAAAATAGAAGCAGACAGGTAAGATGACCTGAATCAGACAAAGTTAACAAAACAATGTGGCCCAGTAAAAGAGATTTTGGCATCAAAAAATCAGGCCTTTAAACTCAGCTCTGATGTTCTTTCTGAAACTTAGTAAAAACCATGTAACTTCTCTGAGACACTTTGGCTGCCTGTCTCACAGAAGTGTCAGCATTCACCCAGTGGCTGTTGAGGGGATTAAATGAAACAATATATTAAACTCCCCTAATGCATTGCTGAGTGCATATTAGGGCTCCAAAAGTTATGCATCTGTACTCACAGACTGTATTTGCAAACTCATCTACACACGGAAATGTGTTTGTAACTCCAAAATTTGTAACTCATGGCCCTTTTATGGTCATCTGAACACATGTGCTGCCCAAGTGAAGGAAAATTTTATTCTTCTAGAGCACAGACCAGCTGTGGTTGAACAAGAAGATGCTAGGCCTTCTAGTTTCAGCTTTCATACTGTAAAATTCCTTTTCATGGACTATTTCATACCATTTTTTAAATTTCTTGTGCGTATTATTGGTGATTTTACTAATTAACATGGCCCCCAAGAAGAATGCTAAACCTAAGAGGGCTTTGCTGTGCCCTGTGGAGAAAGTGTGTGTGTGTTAGATAAGCTTTGTTCAGACGTGAGTCCTGTGCTGTTGGCCGTGAATTCCATGTTCTGTTCAGGCCCTCAGTGGCCTGGATGAAGCTCACTGATGTTGCTGAGGGAGATCTTTACTCAATCTACAGATCCAATTGCCAGTCTCTTTCAAAAATACCCTCATGGACACACCTAGACCTAATGTTCCACCAGCTATCTGGGCATCCCTTAGCCCAGTCAAATTGACACATAAAATTAACCTTCACATTCAGTGTTCATGACACATGTTTGTTATATTTACATGTTTGTAAAACATAACCACAGTGAATAATAAGAACCAACCATATTCTACTTAATTCCTGTATTAGATAGGTTGAATATTAGTGACTATTTTTTTATGGATGCAAAGTCTAATCAATCATTTTAGCAAGTGGCTTTACAAAAGGTAAGACAGGGACCCAGACTCCGTCCACCTTGTGACTCTGCCAACACATAGGGCCTTTGCTTCTAGCCCCAATGGAAAGAGGAGAGGAAAGTTGTGGGCCCACTGTCTTTGTGAGCCTGCCTGGAAGTAGAGTACATCATTTCTGCCGTTATTCTACTGGTCAGAGCTCACTCGGTCACGTGGTCACGCTAACTTCAAGGGAGGCTGAGGATATAACCTAGCTGGGTCTGAGGAATTGCATGAGTAGTCACTACCACACCTCTGAAAACTACTTCCTGCAGTTATTCTTCTTTAGATAAACAGCAAAACTTGTAGGTAAGCGACCTTGAAGATTTCGTAGGTTGCTCTTCTAAAACCAGTGCTTCACCCATGGAAGTGGGTCCAGCTCCTTTCATATGCCTTGGTTTAAAAGTGAGCTCTTTATATAATGAGACCTCTCTGTAGTCTCTTGTTCTGTTAATACTTCAGTCAACCCTTTCATCCCCACTCTAAATTTTTGAGAATATTTTTGTCCAAGAATAAAAAAAATCATGTAAGACTATATACCCAGTGCCTTCTATTAAAAAAAAAAAAAGTTAAGGTACTAGTAGCAGATAACTTGTTTGTTCCACCTAAATTGGGCTTTATTGCATTTTCATTCAGCTTGTAAAATTCTCGCTGTGTCTGACCCTGTGTTATTGAGTGCATTAGATTGTATAATAAAATAACACAGATGCTGTCTGGAAGAAGTATCCACTCTCATTGAGATCTCTGCTCAATTTCACTAGGGTTTTTTGCTGTTAAATTGATGAATTTTCCCCTCCAATCTTTCTGCTCTTGCGTTTTTTTTTTTTTGGAGGGGTATTTTTTTTTTTGCTTTAGGGGGGGTGCACTCGCCAGACAGACAGAGACATAGAGACAGAAAGCAAGAAATCACCCCCCAGGGGGGATGGTCACGCCGCAATCCTTTCTCCATTCTCCTCTTGGGATCCTGGGCATGCACGCACACGTGCCCGGCGTGAGTTTTAAGCCACCGGGTCCAGGACGCGAACTGCAGTCGACTATGTGGGAGTCCAGTGACATAGCCATTTCGCCAACTGCTGGTTCCCTCTGCTCTTGTTTTAATATCAAAGAAAAAAGCAGTGACACAGGAATTATCTGGCCCCTTCTTTCAGGGGAGTACTGTATAAGAAAGGCGTGGTCTTCTCATGCACATCCTTGGAACGCTTAGGAGAACTGTCATGGCTCTTTCTCCAAAAGAGTTCACTAATACACATTTTATACCTCTTGTATTCTTTATACAATTTTAGGAGATTCTTAACCATGTTGAAAAGAGGTTGGTACCATCTGACCCAGCCATTCCACTTTTGCCCATCTGCCCAAAAGAATCAAACGCAAGGTCCTGCAGAGAAATGTGCACGTCAGTGTTCATAAGGACATTTTTCATAACACCCAGAGGAACGCAAGTGTTCATCAGCAGATGAATGCATAAACAAAGCACAGGGTATACACATAATGGAACAATCAGGAAGGAATTTCTAGTAAACATGAGTAAACACTGAAAACATGCTAAGTGAAAGAAGCCTAACTCAAACAGACAAATATTGTATGGTTCTATGTAAATGAGATACCTAGACTAAGCAAATTTAGAGTCAGGAAATAGAGTTGAGGTTACCTGGGCTAAAGATAATGATGATGATAATAATAATAATCGTAGGTTCTTATTTAATGGGCACAGAGTTCCTGCTGGGCATGAGGAAAGTGGTCTGGAGATTTACAGTAGCGATGGTCACACCGATTATGAATGCAGTTAATGGCGCTGGGTTGTACATGGAAAGATGATTGGGGCCAGCAGGGGTGTGGTGATTGAGGTGGCTAGATCCCACGTGGCAACTGCATGGTTCAAGTCCTGGAACTGGCAGCTTGAGGAACACACTAGACCTGAGTATGTGTGTGCCCAAAATCTAGAAGAGGGAGAGATGCTGGAGAAGAGATTGAAGTGTGACCATTCCCTACAATGGGTGATTTCTCACTTTTTTCCCTCTCTTTGTCTACAGTGAGTGCAGGTGCTTGCTGGCAAATTTTTTTAAATGATTGAAATGATAAATTTCACATTATTTTTATTTTACTATAAAATCACACTGGGAAGAGACTGGACTTTAATGCCTTTAAGCCTGGGCTTTAGTCCCGGGTTCTCTAGCTACTAGGTGAGTGTGACTTCGGGCAAAAGACTGTCTCTGAACATCGTTTTCCATAAAAATGAAGATAATGCTACTGACCTCAGAGGATTGTTGTGGAAATTAATCTGGTAGCCTCAGCTGTCACATATTGCAGCCACTATGTAAGAAAGTAAGTAGTACAGACATGTTAAGTAAGCAAAATCCAGTAGACTATGCTAAAAATAAAGTATCGTGTTGCATAATTACTCTTGCCTCTGTGGAGACAAGAATATTGACATAAAATAATGCAAATGCGTAGGATCTGAAAGATGAAGAAATAGAGACAGGCCTTCTTCAGTCCCTCCAGTAACTAAAGAGACATCGGGAACACAAAATGGCCCCTGTCTAGGTGACTTTCTGTTGCTATCATTTTTAGATTTCGTAGATTTTTCTTATTCTTATAAACTATGAGGGTTTTTGTTAGTTCAGATTTTAAGCATGGTATCTTAATATGGTTTCCAAGACACCTATACACACACGCACACACATACACACACACACACATACATACACACACACACACACACACACACACACACATGTTCTGCAAAGAAATGCCACATTTGGCCCAGCAGATGGTGTGATGGTTACGTCGCTGGACTCCCATGTAGTCAACCACAGTTTGAGTCCCAGACCTGGTGGCTTAAAATTCACGCCAGGCACATGTACATGCATACCCAAATCCCTAGAGGAGAATAGAGGAGAAGGGGTTGTGATGTGGCCATCCCCTTTGGTGAGTGATTTGCTTTCTGTTTCTCTGGCCAGTGCATGCACCCTGTAGCAAAAATCTCTCTAAAAAAAAAAAAAAGAAAGAAATACCACATTTATCTGGAAATCAGGCATCCTAGAATATTAACTATTTGAAACAGTTCTGCTGTATGTTTCAAATTGCTCTGGCAGAATCATGCCAGAAAGGCGTCCATGTGGCAGATACCAGGTAGAAAGTCTATGCAGAGGAAGGGGGCACACGCCCACCCAGAGAGCTGTGTGGAAACCACGGCACAGGAGCACCAAGGGAGGTACGAGCTGACAGTAGGAAAAGCATGAAATGACTAGAGCTCTTGGTGAGCCTTGCTTGAGGCTGGCGTCAGGAGCGATGCCGACCTGTGACATTCAGAAAAGGTTAAATCTCACTCCATTTACTCTGCTTCGGAAAATGGGAGTCTGTGCAGAATGCATTGAAAATGATAAAACTGCGGGACCAGCAGTTAGCGTAATGGCTATGTCGCTGAACTCCCATGAAGTCGACCACGGTTCACGTCCCAGACCCGGTGGCTTAAAACTCACACCAGGCGCGTGTGCGTGCGTGCCCAAGATCCCGAGAGGAGAATGGAGGAGAAGGGATTGCGGTGTGGCTATCTCCCCTGGGGGGTGATTTTTCGCTTTTTATCTCTATGTCTCTCTCTGTCTGGCGAGCGCACGTGCCCTATAGCAAAAACCTCTCCAAAAAAGAAAATGATAAAACCTAAGTTCAGGGCTACTGAGGTAGAGTTCTGGACATGGTTATGGAAGGGGGTGCTGCTTATATATTTTGATGTTACATTCATATATCCTATTTATATTGAAACACAAATAGCTAAACTCTGTAAGCTCTGCTTTGTATTTATTGCCAGAGACCAAGAGAAAGTGCCCACCTGAGAGAAAGAGAGAGAAATCTGCTTCCCCCCAACACAAGCCCCATGGGGTTTAGTCACACCACAATCCCCTTTCCTCCATTTCTCCATCCTGTCAGGATTCTGGGCAGGCGTGTTCCTGGCACTACATCCTGGATCGGGATTCAAACCTCAGTTAGCTATGTGGGAATCTGGCTCGTACGCAGGCCTTGGCCCGCTGTGCTGTGGAGCTGGTCTACTCTGCGAGTTTTCTCACTTAACTTCTCTAGGGTCTGGCTGCCTCGTCAGTCTGGCACTGAGTGCAAGGTCTGCCTCCCAGCAGCCACTCTGTGTATCGTTGAATGAATGAATCCATCATACCGTATGTCTGCAAGACATGTAACCTGCGTGTGCATGAAGACATCCGAGTTACAACTATCCCTTTTCTCTTTTTCAGAGCAGAAAGCACTTTCTCGGGACCATTCACAAACAAGAGACACCAAAGCCGTGACATATGCCAGTGCCACCGCCACCACCACCTCCTCTGCCTCCCCCTCCCCCGCCTCTGGGAGCTCCTCCCCCTCCTCCGCCATCGGCACCCCCGGTAAGACCTGTTGGTTCCGTTCTGGTTGATGGTGAGCATCAGCTCCTGGGATACACTTGAGCAGAAGGCTGTGAATGTTCGGAAGGGCAGGTGGCATCACAGGTGGCTGACTCTGGTGACCTCAGGGTCTGAATCCCAACCACCTTGACTCTCCCCCTTCTCTTGGCAGCTTCCACCTCTCCCTCCTGGATCTGGTGGTGTCTCCACCACTCCCCCTCTGATCCCTGTTGCTGGGTGCAGCTTCGAAGTCCCAGGAGACGTTCAGTCTCTGGACGCCCCGTGTGAGGGGCCAGGCCAAGGGGCACAGCCACGGGGCACTGCAGAGTCACGTTCCTGCGTGTGATCTGGATGGTGCTAGTGAGAATTTTGGCTTCTGTCCCCTGGTTCTGGGCTCCAGTAAGTTAAGTCATGTGGCCTGGCACAAGGAAATAGGAAGTCTCTAGATAATGTTTCCCTGTCTACCCGAGACCGAATTCAGTCTACGTCAGTTTGTGTGGCCAAGTGCTCTCTCCTGGTTGATAGACTTAGGAGGTGGGCCACAGAGTTGATCATTGTGTTTTAGAACAAGAATTGGTAACCTGAGAACCATGGATACTTGGTGGGGCTGGATAATTTTCTGTTATGGGAGGCTGTTCTGTACATTACAGGACATTTAACAGAATCACTGGCCTGCACCCACCAGATACCCGTAGCACCCCACAATTGTGGCAATAAAAAATGTTCCCAGACGAGCCAGCAGGTGATGTGGTAGTTAAGGCACTGGACTCCCATATGGTCGTTTAAGTCCCAGACCCCATAACTTGAAAATCATGCTGGGCACGTGACTATGCATGCCCCAAAGCCCAAGAGTAGAATGGAGGAGAAAAGGTTGGAGCAGCATAGCCACCTCTCTTGGTGGTGGTGGGAGGGTGTGCTTTCTCACTTTCCCTCTCACTGTCTCTCCCCTCTCCAGTGAGTGCATGCACCCTATGATAAAAACCTTAAAAAAAATAAATAAATAAAAGTAAAACGTTCCCAAATATTGCCAGCTATCCCTGGACGAAGGGGCAAAACCGCCCTTCCCAGCTCCCACAGTTTTAGAAGAATACTGGTGCTTAGTGCTTACAGAGAACCTTTCCTCTAAGAAAGACCCGGAATCGTCTTACACACTCTTCTCCATTCCTCGCACCACTTCGGGGAGTCTAGCACCGCTCTGCACTTTCTGTTCTCAGTGGAAGACGAGTAATGCGATGTGGCAGGCAGAGAGGCAGGGCTGCTGGGGGTGATCTGAGCCAAGTCAGCTGAAGCCAGGAATAGAGCCTCCTCCGCCACCCTCCCCTGAGCTGCACCCCGCTAGTTAGACATGGCCGTGGAAAGGATGAAGGAGAGCCCGAGGCTCCTGCTGCAGAACTGCAGAGGGCAGGCACAGGAGAGATGCCAGAGATGTCTCCCCGTGATACTTCCTGTGCACACTGATCACCTCCAGAGTGCCAGTGGGCTAGACCTGCCTGAAACTTGGCCCTTGCCCTCCATGAGAGTGGAGAGAAATCACGTAGTATGATCGCACGGAGAGCTTTTTTTTTTCTTTTTTTTAGAGGATTTTGCTATAGGATGCATGCGCTCGCCAGAGAGAGACAGAGAGACAGAAAGTGAGAAATCACCCCCCGGAGGGATGGCCACACTGCAATCCCTTCTCCTCCATTCTCCTCTTGGGATCTTGGGCATGCACGCACACATGCCCGGCATGAGTTTAAGCCGCCAGGTCTGGGACTCGAACTGTGGTCGACTACATGAGAGTTCAGCAACATAGCCATTATGCTAACTGCTGGTCCCACACAGAGAGCTTTCTAACCAATATACACAGAGAACAGGTGTGCGCATTGACGCCTCCCTGCTGAATTGGATCCCACAACATCGAAGTCAAGGTCATCAGCACAGTGATGGACAGCCTGCATGTGAAGGAGACGTACCAAGCTATCACGTGGGTCTTACACAGACCTCTGAGGAAGCACACCTCATAACAGCTTCTAACACCATGAAATGCTCGAAAATTGAGCCATTGTAAATAAGAAGGCATTTAGGGAAATAATCCCTTTTAAACATTGTTAGTGAAACACAAATATCTGGAACCCAAAAAATATTGAGCAGGTCCCTCTGACGTGTTTTTTGGCAGGAAACAATACACCTGTATATATCATAGTTTTCCCGCCAGTAATTGGGTAGTTTTATTTTCGAGACTGATTTAAGAATCTAAGCGTAAAAGCCAGCCAGGTGGCATAGTGTTAAGGCAACTGAATTCCACATGACTGACTACGTGGTTCAAGTCCCAGATCCGACAGCTTGAAAAGCACGTGGGGCACATGTGTCTGTGTGCCTAAAATCCTGAGAAGAGAAGGGAGGAAAAGGGATTGCAGTGTGGTCATACCCCTTGGGGGTGCCTTCTCTCTCTGTCTCTACCCCCAGCAAGCACATGCATCCTACAGCAAATTGAAAAACAAAAACAAAACAACAAGAGAACGAACAAAAAAGAATCTAACCTTAATGGAGCCAAAAAGAATGTATACAAGAGCGTTCATAGCATTATTATTTATTCTAGTAAAAAAAATAGGTCTTAAGTGGTTTATGAGAACTAAATGAAATGTATTATGGCATGCTGTTAATTAAAACTTGCATTATGCCATGGTGGTAATTAAAAATTATGTCTATGCTACTTATAGCAAAGTAGATATAAAATGATGGGTTAGAAACAACATACATTTGGGGCCAGCCTATTGCCTGGACGTTAAGGCAGGTGGATCCCACATGGCTAACCTTGCAGTTTGAATCTTGGACTCTCAGCCTTGAAAAACACTCTGGGGGTGAGAGAGAGAGAGAGAGGTGTGCACACATGTGCTCGCCCCAAATCCCGAGAAATAGAAAAGAAGGAATTGCAGTGTGACTATGCGCCATGGGAGGTGCTTTTCTCTCTCATCTTTCTCTTTCTAGCAAGTACACACACCCTCAGGCAAACTAAAACGTAGACACACACATACACAAACACACACAGACACACACATTTTGTGTGTAATGAAACCAGCTATGTAATACATGAAATAAATAGCAAAGATCAGTGTGATTGCCCAGTAAAATTCAATATTTCATTGGCAAATACTTTTTCTTCGAAGATATTTAAATTGATAATAAAAATAATTCTATTTGGTTGATTTTTCTTTTTGCATTCCCTCCTCCCTCATTTCTTTTTTATTTTGTTTTGTTTTATCACCTATCTCAACAGGTCAATTTAGGAAGACAATAACCATGTAATTAAAAAAAATGTATTGCTAGATGGAGTGTGGACTTAGTATGGAGAGAGAGAGAGAACCTCCAATGGGGCGTGGTCATACTGCAGTCATTTTTCCTCATTTCTCCATCCTTTCGGGATTCAGGGCATATACACATGTGCTCAGCATGCTTTTCAAACCTCTGGGGCTGGAATTTGAACTGCAGTTGGCCACATGGAAGCCAGGCTTCCCAATGCGCTGTGCTTAACCGCTCCACCATGGGACTGGCCCTTTATATCTTTTAAAAATATATTTTCCAACAGTCTCGGGAAAATATTTACAATGCATATTAAAGGCCAAGAATGAATGTGATACAGTGTAAAGATTTTGTACAGATCAATACAGAAAAGAGGAATAGAAAACAAGCACAAGAGGGCCCAGCAGTTGGCATAATGGCTATGTCGCTGGACTCCCATGTAGTTGACCGTGGTTTGAGTCCCAAACCTAGTAGCTTAAACTCACACTGGTCATGTGTGCATGCGTGTCCAGGATCCTGAGAGGAGAATGGAGAAGGGATTGCAGCGTGGCCATCCCCCCTGGGGGGTGATTTCTTGCTTTCTGTCTCTCTGTCTCTCTCTGTCTGTCTGGCAAGCACACATGCCCTGTAACAAAAACCTCTGAAAAAGAAAAAAGAAAATTAGCACAAGATATGACCAGGTAAAAGAAATACAAATGTTTTGGGACCCAAGTCCCCCTTCGGTGGGTGATTTCTTGTGTCTGTCTCTGTCTGTCTCTCTGCTGGGCACACACACGCACACCCTATATCAAGAAATATCTAATATACATACATAACTATATATATATACATATACACACACACATATATATATATACAGGTGTTTCAATCTCGCTACAGTTGAATACATGAATACACAGAAATTAAAACAGTGAGAAACTATTTTCATCTATTAGTTTGCTGAAAAATTTTCATGGTAATCCCTTTAGATAGAAAATTTTAAAAAGTTTCTTTAAGTAGCTGATCATAGATGCTCAGGAATATAAAACTATCGGATATGAATTAAAGAGTACTTGTAAAAGCAACCAAAAAAGAAAGAAAAGAAACAACTTAAGTTTTTAATACTGGGAGATTGAATAAATAATTGCATGATCCACGAAATGGCCTAGTAGGCAGCCATTAAAAGTCATATCGAGATTGTTTTGTGATGCCCCGTGTAAAGATTGATTCCGGCAAGGATCAGCATGAAAGTAAAGCCGCAGAGAGAAAGGCAGGTGGGGAGAAGGACGTTCTCAGGGTCCCAGGTGTCACTCACAGAGTACTTCTAATTGCAAAGGGGAAATGTGCTTTTACAGTGGATCACACTTAGTGGGGACTAGACGGTGGTGTAGCAGTAGCTCAATGCTCTGTGAGGCTGACCCAATTATGAAGGTTCCAGATTCGTGTCCAGAGACCTCCCCACACACACCGGGCACACGCATGCCCATCCATGGTCTGGGGCTGGCGGCAGCTAATGTGGATCGTGGCACATGGACCTTGACAGGGGTACCTCTCTCTCTCTCTCTTTCTCTACCTCTCCTGGGAAAAATAAATAAGTAAATTTTTTATGATTTTTTTTGGTCATAAGGCATATTTGCTCACCAGAGAGAGTTAGATTGAGACAGTCAGAGGGAAAGTGAGAAATCGCCCCCCAAGGGAGGATGGCCACACCTCACTTCCTTCTCCTCCATTCTCCTCTGAGGATTTTGGCCATGCACATATAATAGGCCTGGTATGATTTTCAAACCAGCAGGTTCAGGATTCGAACCACGATCGGCCATGTGGAACTATAGCATCTTGTCTACCTCCCTGCTGACCCCTAGAAATAAATAAGTAAACTTTAAAAAAAAAATACTAGGTCTAGCCTAGTGTCACCTGTAATGAAATGACTTCATATCAAAAACCTGTGATGCTGGTTTGCTGTGTTACAATGATTGGCCATCTCTTTCTTCCTCATAGTTCTTTACCCCCTCCCCCCGCTTTTTTCAATATATCTCTTTTCTAGATAAACTTTATCTTCACAAGAACCATTTAGATAGGAACAGGGACTGTGGCACTGAGGTTTTGAAGTGGGGCAGACATTGGGCTCTACTCCATACATAGCATAAACGAGTGGGAGTTTATGGCCTAGGAGCAGACACAAAGGTCAGTCAGTGGAAAATTACCAAGAGGAAACATCAGGGGCCAGGGGTTCCGCTGACGAAACCAACCTAACAGATTCTTGCTGAAGATGGGCCAGGGTGATATAGACCTCACCTGGGGAAAGGGGTAGGGTGAGGGGTAATCAGCTATTGAGGTGAGGGATTTTTTACCCAAAGTGAAATTTACAGATAAGTACATAGATGTATCCAGGGGAAAGTTCAGGAGCCTAAGGTCCAGTGGAGCAGAGAATCTTTGTCCTTGCTCACACACCAGCATGTCAGATTTTATTATACAAAGGGACTTCAAAAAGTTCATGCAATGGAACCAGCCGATGGCGTAATGGTTCCATCACTGGACTTCCACGTAGTTGAATACAGTTTGAGTCTCAGACCTGGCAGCTTAAACTCATGCTGGGCATGTGTGCATGTGTGCTCAAGATCATGAGAGGAGAATGGAGGAGAAGGGGTTGTAGCATGGCCACCCCCCCCCGGGGGGTGATTTTTCACTTTGTCTCTCTGTCTCTCTCTGTCTTTCTGGTGAGCTCATGTGCACTATAGCAGAAGCATCTCTTAAAAGAAAAACTCATGCATAAATGAGATTAATTTGAGTAGTTTATCCTGTTGCAAAAAAATTTGAAATTCATGCTTAATTTTTTGTGATATGCATTTTCTATTAACTTATTGAAGACTCTGCATAAGTACTCTTCACAAGGAGGGGAGCATGTTATGGGATGTGTTTGATCCCCTGTAATTAAATGCATCCCATCAGTCTCTACTTTGGCTCTGAAACACTGGAGGATCAGTCAGGGGGAAATTGAACTAGAAGGATTTCATCTCCCATCTCTCATTTCCCTGCTCTTACTCTTTCCTTTCCCCATCTCCTTCTCATCGCCAATGCGCATCTTTTCTTTTTCCCAGAATGTGGGAGCAGGGCAGGAACAAGGGCCATTGGACTGCTGAAGGTTGGGAGCAGGCTCTAACCACATCCGGCCATCTCGTTTTCTCTTTTCTTGCTCCCTGTTCCCATCTTGTGAGTTCTCCCCCTTTGTCTCATCCCTTTAAAACCCAGTAGCAGTATCAAAATTGCCCAGATGATGGATTGGTTCATTTGTAATTTAATTATTATTGTTGCTTGACTTACAAAATGTAACTTCAACATCTAACCAAAGAAAATACAATGGATTTTTTTTTTTTGAGAGGTTTTTCGCTATAGGGCGCGTGCGCTCACCAGACAGATAGAGACAGAAAGCGAGAAATCACCCCCCGGGGGGATGGTCACGCCGCAATCCCTTCTCCTCCATTCTCCTCTCAGGATCTTGGGCACGCATGCACACGCGCCCGGCGTGAGTTTTAAGCCACCGTGTCTGGGATGCAAACCGCAGTCGACTATGTGGGAATCCAGCGACATAGCCATTACGCTAACTGCTGGTTCCCAATGGATTTGATTTTTGAAATGTATAAGAATTATCGAACTTCTGTTTTCAAATATACTTCTTGGACCCCTTGGTAGTATTCAAAATGAGCAATGAGCAAATAAGGGACTTAGGGACCTGGGATTTCCATTTTCATGCCAAAATCCTGTACCATGCAGGTAGGGGTATTCCTAAGAGGGAGTAGATGTACACTAGACTAGTTACTCTCAGTTTAGTCTGACTTAGGAAACAAAGAATAAATAAGGCTGGAATTCCTCTAACACCTCCATTTTGCACTAAAGTGTTCATATATATGGTTATGTCACTGGACTCCCATGTAATAGACTGCAGTTCAAGCCCCAGTCCCAGATCTCGTGGCTTAAAATTCACGCCAAGTGTACGTGTGTGTGTGCCCAAAGTCCCTAGAGCAGAACGGAGGAGAAAGGATTGTGGCCTGGCCATCCTCCTGGGGGTGGTGATTTCTCACTTTCCCTGTCTCTATCTCTCTCCAGCAAGCACACACACCCTATGGCAAACACCTTTAAAATATGATTCTGTAATGTTTTAAAACCTTGAGGAAACAGTTCTCAGAGAGCAGGTTGTGTCCTATTATTTAAACACAAAAGAGGCACTAATCACTGGTTGGTCATGAAAGGCAGCATTCCAGGCAGGGAGCGGGCCCTGTGTTTCTGCCTGCCCGTTTCACAGATAACCCCTGAGAGATGCTGAAGGAAGTTACGGGGAGAAGCTTCGCACGGCCCTTCACCGTTATCTCCCCTCATTGCTGTTTACCAGAGTCTTTGCTTGCATTCGAGAAACTCAGTGATATCATTTCTCTGTGGAGTCTGAGGCTTGCATGATTCATGGGCAGAGTGTAGACGTGCCAGTGTGAGGACAGATCAGCTGGGACTCACCTCGGAGGAGTTTCCCACTGTCTCTAGCATGCAGGAGCCCGGGAGGTGTAGAAAAGCTTGCCAGTCTGAAAGAACATGTGGAGAATGGAGTGTTTGCTGAAGTCCCCTGAGAGCCCTTTGGGGAGTTTTGTATTTGCTGTTGTTAATAAAAGAAAAAGTGGGGGTCGGGGGTGCTAGGTGGAAGGGCGCTGAGAATTGCATTACCACTCTATAATCCGAAGACGGCAATTTGCATGTTTACTGGTGCATTTGGAATAATGAGAGGCTTAAACCTTCTGAAACACTGTCACTCACTCAGGTTCTCCCAACACTCTGGTGCCTTGATTAGTGTCACTAATGAGGGATTGGGGACTTTACCCGAGATTGACAGGGGCCACTGGAATAAGGAGCGGGCTTTCGCATTCGGCCAAGCTGTTAGCCGAGTATTAAGTTGACACTTGGTCTCATTCCTTCGTCTAACAGGAGGGTGTGGCAGGCCCTGCCACTCACTCCCAAAGGGCCATTCAGGACGGCATTGAAACATGTTCCTTTCTTCACAGCTGTGAGGTGGGAAGAGTGGCAGGAACAAAAAGGGAAAAGGCTTGCGGGGTGTGCAGGAGGCAGCGATTAGGCGCTCATAACGCCCAGGACCTGGCAGCAAACGCCTGTGAGCGCTTGTTAAAGGCCTGAATCAAATTTCCTAGGTGCTCAGGACCATAAGCCTCTTCCACGCAGTGTCTGAGCTGAGGGCCATGGCTGGAAGGTGATATGGGGTCCTACCCCAGAGGGTGACCCTCGGGCCAATTTCTGAAGCAATGATTCCTAACCAGAGCTTTGTTATCCACCCAAATCTCCTGGCTCTTTGCCTTGCAAATCCTTTAAGAGTCCAGTGTAGCTAACAATTCCTAGAAAACTGCAGCGGGCCAACTGCAGTGGGCCGGTCCTTCCTGTACCGCCCTGGCTTTGTCTTCTCATCTGTACACTTTGTGCTTAGAAAAACCACCGTGGTTTGGAGCCTGGGGTCTCTGGGGCCACATACCCGTTACCCTAAACTACTCTTTCTTTCTTCATCATTTTTTAATTTTTATTTTAATTTTCTATAGGGCACGTGCACTCACTAGAGAGAGAGAGGAAGTGAGAAGTCACCTCCTGCACTCACTAGAGAGAGAGAGAAAGTGAGAAGTCACCTCTAGAAAGGATGGCCATGCTGCAGTCCCCTCTCTTCCAGTCCCCTCTTGGGATTTTGGGTATGCACACACCTGTACCCAGTGTGATTTTCAGGCTGCTGGATCCAGGACTCAGACTGTGCAGGCAGCCATGTGAGATCCAGCCACCTTAATCTCCACACCACTGGCTGCACCCTCCATATTCATCTTGCTTGTCCGAAAAGGGGGGAAAAACCCAACCCATGTCAGGTTGTAGCTGACGACGAGATTCTCAGGCCTGCCCAACCAGAGTAAGCTGCAGTGGGGCAGGGAGGGGTGCGGGAGTCCGCCAAGCACATCTCTGCAGCACGGTGTGGGCAGCTGCTGCTCCTGTTCCCCAGAATGTTCTGAATGGACAGGGCGTGTGGCGTGTCGAAGGCAGTAGACTCGTAGGCAGCCTGGTTCCAGCTGCGTGGAATGAAACTGGACGTGAGCGTGCTCTCTCATGCACTCTCTTGTACAGGAGGGGAGGAGGCAGGATATGGATAGTCCTTGGGTATCTGGGTTAGGAGAGGGTTGGGTGATTTTTATTTTCTTTTTTGTGTGATTTTTAAACTGTCTTCTTAGAGCATTTATGACTTTATTATAATCACTTAAAATTTACTATAGGGCACATGTGCTTGCCAGAAAGAGAGAAAAGAGGAAAGTAAGAAAGCACTCCCTGGGGGGGATGGCCACACGACAGTCCTTTCTCCTCTCTGGATTTTGGGCACACATGTACATGTGCCTGGCATGTTTGTCAAGCCGTGTCTAGTGCTTGAACCGTGTGTCAGCCAGTGAGACTGCCTTGCGCAGCTTCGTGTTTTACCATTTCAGGTGTCTGGCCCTTGAGCTCTCTGAACAGACTGGGTCAGTAAAGGCGGAGAGAGTCTTGGGGCCACTGGTTACAAAAGCCAGTGAGTGACTCGGTGTTTGAGGGTCTGTGCCTACGGCAGTATCTGGCACGCTGTTGGCACTCAGTCCCTCGCATTACTTCCCAAACTAGTTGAGGTTAGTGAAGACTGGTGATTCCCTAGGCAAACCCCCCGTTAGCTAACCAGCACTACTCACATCTCCCACACTCCTGAGCCTTGAAAGTTGGAGCGCATTCTGTGTTGTGTCCTGTCAGAACACCATCAACACATTCACACGTTAGTAAAAATAGCGCATAAAGTGAATGCAGTTATATCAGGAATAACAAATTTAGGGTACAATCATTATGGAACACAGTATGGTAGTTCCTCAGAAAATTGAAAATATCAACTCCATTGTGATCCAGTAATCCCGCTATTAGGGGGTAGTCAAAGGAGAAGACGGAAGCATGGTGAGACAAGTCTATACTCCGGGGGTATTGCAGCATTGTTTACAATAACCAAGACATGAAATCAACCTAAGTGTTCACAGCAGATGAGTGGGTAAAGAAAATGTGCTATACTAGGAACTTCAACAAGTGTGTGGAGGGTCAGCAGGTGGCCTAGGGGCTAAGGTACTAGACTGTCACATTGCCGACCCTTGTTTGAGTCCTGGACCCATTGGCTTGAAACTCATGCCAGCTGTGTGCGCGTACATGCTCAAAATCCTGAGAGGAGAATGGAGGAGAAGGGATTGTGGTGTGGCCATCTCCTCCCCAGGAAGGGTGATTTCTCACTTTTCTCTCTCTGTCACTCTCTGTGTCTCTGGCAAGACATGCCCTACAGCAAAAATCTCTCTGAAAAAAAAAGAAGAACTGTGGAAGAATGGAGTTAAATACAGGTTTATTTTTGGTACAAAAACTTTTTGAAAACAATGCCTAATTTTTTTTTCATAATATGCATTTCCATGAACTTTTTGAAGACCTACTGTATATATAATAGAATACTATTCAGCTATGAGAAAGAACTAAATCTAGGCCAGTCCATGACCTGGTGTTAAGGCACCTGGATCCCACATGGTCAGCTGCACAGTTCAAGTCTCGGACCCAGTGGCATGTGTGTCCGAAATTCTGAAAGGCAGGAGAGATGGAGAAGTTGCTATATGACGATGCCCCATGGGGAGTGCTTTCTCACTCTCCCTCTCTTTCTCTATCTCTCTGGCACGTACACATGCAAAAAAAATAAATAAATAAAATCCTGTCAGTTGTTGCAACATGGATGAGCCTAGGAGACATATGTTAAGTGAAATAAGCCAGATACAGAAAGAACTACCACTCACTTTTACTCAGTTGTGGAAGCTAAAAAATTTGATCTCGTAGAAGGGGAGAGCAAAAGAATGGTTAGCAGAGCTTGGGAAGTATAAAGGAGAAATGGGGAGATACTGACTAAGGGACACAACGTTACAGTTAGCCAGGACGAATAGATTCTAGGAATCTACCACAACTTAGGGTGACTGTGGTTAGCAATAATGTACATTTACAGACTAGAAAAGAGGGTTTTGAATGTTTGCAACACAAAGTGACAATAAATGTTTGAGGCGAACTAATATACTATTTTGATTTTATCAGTCTGTATCCTATTCATGTATTGAAACAGCAAACTGTATCCCGTAAATATGTACAATTATTATGTGTCCATTAAATTAAAAAGAAAGAAAAAAGTAGCAAATTTAGGTATTGCAACATTTTTTAACACTTGGGTATTATTTTAAAAGCCATAAACCATCCTCTGGCACAGTCTTCCCCATTCCGATCTGTTATTGTTTCCAGAGAGAATAGATCCTGTAGCTTTATATAGACATTTGAAAATTCACAGAAAGGAACACGGTGTACCCGTTTTGTACATAGTAGCAGTCGATTTCCATTTTAATAAGGTCTGTTCTTTGCAATAGAGGAGTTTGGATGTGTTTTCAAACTGGCACAAAGAGGCACTCAGTATGCATTGAATATGTAAATCATAGGTTTAGTATGAGGATCTAAGAAGATGGTTCAGCACTCATTTTGCCAAGCTGTCAGTTTTGGTGAGGATCATATAATGATGCGGTGTGATGTCTTAAAGGACAAAAACAAGGGGCCGACGTGGCTCCCATGTGAGGCTGACCCACGGGGACAGGTCCAGTTTGCACCCCGAGACCTCACTCAGTATGCTGGGCACATGCTCACTCATCACCCAGGACTGGCTGAGGCTGGGGGTGGATTGCAGTGTCAAGACCCCGTGGTGCTGTCTTTGTCTCTCTCGCTCATGGAATTCGTTTATTAATCAATTTTGTTTTTAACATGGGTTTTAGAGTCATCCGTATTCGAAAATGAAAAATTACATAGCTGTGCCATTTCCTAGCTATATAATTCCTTAGTAACTCAGGCCAGCTGATGGCATGGGGTCAAAGTGGCTGAATCCCACGTGGCTGACAGTGTGAACTGAGTCTCAGAGCTAGCAGTTTGAAAAACACACTGGGCACAAGTGCATGTGTTCCCTAAATCTAAAAGGACATGGAGGAAGAGGGATTTCTGTATGACTGCTCCCCATGGGGAATCACTGTCTCTCTCTTCCCTCTCTTCTCTGGCAAGCACATGAGCCCTCTGCCAAATTAAAAAAGTATTTTATTATTATTATTATTATTATTATTTTTGCTATAGGGCGCATGCACTTGCCAGAAAGAGAGACAGAGAACCGAAAGCAAGAAATCACCCCCCAGGGGGGATGGTCATGCCGCAATCCCTTCTCCTCCATTCTCCTCTTGGGATCTTGGGCACGCACGCACATGTGCGGGCATGAATTTAAGCCACTGGATCTATCTGGGACTTGAACTGCAGTCAACTGCATGGGAGTCCAGCAATATAGCTTGCTAGTCCCTAAAAAATAAATATTAATAAATTGCTGACTCTGAGCCTCAGTTTCCTCATCTGTTAATGAGAATAGTAACTGCCACTTCCTATGGTACAGTGCTCCTAGAGTGGAAACCTCAAAAAGGGACTTCTTTGTATTTTGGCAACAATACATCCTCACTACCTCGGCAGTGCGCCTCAACCACCATGCCACCTGCTGGCCACCACGCCACCCCTGTTTCAAGTATTTTAAATATTTGAAGGAGGCTCTGTTTTCTCAGCTGCTGTTTGGTGTGTGTGTGTGTGTTTTGTTTGTTTGTTTGTTTTTCATTTTACAGTAAGGTTAGATAGTAGCAGACCAAGAGACTACAGAAGGGAAGGATACCCTTTTCCCTGAAAGGCTTAACCTGCTGCCCTGGTCAGAATGCTGGGTCCCCAGTCTCTGAGTCCTTCCCTAAAGCAAAGAAAGAAATTCTTGGGATCTTGTGGCAGCTCCCGGATGCTGAGAGTCAAATGCTATGACTTGGTCTTTCTCTGCCTGAGCCAAAGATATATTTGAAACTAGGGATTAGGGAAATTCCAGCAGCGATGGGCTAGAAAGAAATGATCGTTTTATTTAATATTGCTATATTTTCAGATTTCTTTCGTAGCTATGTACTGACGTATTTGTGGGTGATATCGAACTGAGTTGGATATGTTTTTAATAAGCATGGGTTTGGAGGGAGGAAGTGGATTGGGATTGAGGGAAAACGAGTTTGTGAGCTGGTGGTTGTGGAAGCTGAATGAAACTACTCACTATTTGCATATGTTAAGTTTTCCACAACACACAAGATTTTAATGGGCAGAAACAAACTCATGTTCAGCGCAGAATTTAGACGATTTGGCAGAGCCAGGGAGGGAGTAATGCAGCATGCTTTCACTAACTCAGAGGGGCATTTTAGAGATCAAATGTTATATGCATTTTAATATTAAAAAAGAAGACCCACGGGTTGCCTGAAATTCT
>NW_006159645.1:835619-837772 GCF_000334495.1 Tupaia belangeri chinensis
GGGGCCAGCAGGTGGCCTGGTGCTTAAAGCAGCTGGAACCCACGACCTGCTACTTGAGAAACACACAGAGCGCACGTGTCTACATGCACCAAATTGCGCAAGGAGGGAGAGATGGCAAAGGGATAGCGGCAGGACTGTTCCTATGAGGGGAGCTTTCTCTCTTTCTCTGGTGAGCACACATGCCCTCTGGCAGACAAACAAATATTTAAGAGCTAGAAGTCATCAGAGAACTAGTTTGTATTTTTTTTTTCTGGCTTTTTGTTTGGGGGTTGCCTTTTATCCAAGGTAAAAGGATATCCGTAGGGATCAAAGAATCATTACTTGGAAATCTAACGTTTCTCGGGAGACTCAGTTATATTTGCCTTTCTGATCAGCAGAAGCCACGTTTGTTTTCTAGTGATTTCCCGTAAGTGTGGAAGTGTTCGTTTAAGGAACGGACACCGTATTTTCTCCTCATAACTTTCATCTAGTTTTTGTTCTAAAACCAAACAAACAAACAAACATTTAATTATTAAAAATAAGAGTAACTCGGGGCTGGCAGGTGGCATGGTGGTTAATGACGCTAGACTCCCGCAAGGCCAACCGTGGTTCAATAGCATCGTGACCCTGCTGGGGATGCACTCTCTCTCTCCCCCCCCCTTCTCTCTCTTTCTCTCTCTCTCTCTGCCCCTCTCTGGGCAAATTAAAATAAATAAATAGGGACCAGCAGTTAGTATAATGGCTATGTCGCTGAACTCCCATGTAGTCGACCGCAGTTTGAGTCCCAGACCCGGCGGCTTAAACTCATGCTGGGCGTGTGTGTGTGCGTGCCCAAGATCCCGAGAAGAGAATGGAGAAGGGATTGTGGCATGGCCATCTCCCCTGGGGGGTGATTTCTCACTTTCTGTCTCTGTCTCTCTTTCTGGCGAGCACATGCGCCCTATAGAAAAACCTCAAAAAAAAAAGAAAGAGAGAAAGAGAAGGAAAAAGAAAAGAAAAGAAAGGAAAGGAAAGGAAACGAAACGGGATGATTCCAGAGGGCCAGGGAGCACTGTTCTCCACTCAGCACCACTTTCCCCAGCAAGGGGTAGGGGGTACCTGAGCTGGGAAGGAAGGGCCACATTCTGTGTCACCGTAACCTGACTCCAGAGTTCAGAAATCTGAACCCTGGGCCAGTCCTTTAGGACCTCAGTTTCCTCATCTTTGAAATGGAAATAATAACCGCTATGGGAGTGTAAAAGAATGCATTGAAATGATACTTTGAAAGCATCACGTGGTGGTTAAGGCACTGGACTCCCACGCAGCCTATGATGGTTTGAGTCCTAGACCTAGCAGCTTGAAAACTGTGCTGGGCATGTGTGCTTACATGAGAGGAGAAGGGATTGTGGCGTGGTCGTGACTCCTCCCCACCCCACACCCTCTTTCTGTCTCTCCCTGGTGAGCACAAGCACCCTGTGGCAAAAACCTAAAAAATAATAATACTAAAATAAATGAATGCAAGCGTCTCTGCAGTGGCCGGCACCTGCTCAGTGTTCAGAGGTAGGAGGACGCAGCCTCCTTCCCCCACACTGCCACGCCAGCCAAGTGGGCAGTAAACCCTCCCCAGTGGGCTCCGCCCTCACCAGCGCCTACCTTCCCTTCAGTCCCTGCTGTTCTCACCCTCAGGAAGTTTTATCATGGGTCTCTATTTTGGTGCCAGGAAAGCCCCTGGGGCGAGGACTGAGAGCAGAGATGAGAGGGCCAGGATGGAGCTTCCCCTTCCCTGGGACTCTCCGAGCAAGATGTGGGGTCGTCTCCCAGTGTCTGAGATGCTCCCTTTGGCAGATGGGTTTTCTGTTTTCCATTCTAGTCATTTTTCAGCTGCAAACTCACACGTCTGCTCCTCTTTATCTTTTCGGGTTGTCTCTTTGGTCCAAACTCCTCTTCCTTTCTTGACCAAATATTTTTTTTTTTCTTTTTCTTTCTTTCTCTCTCTCTCTTTCTTTCTTTCTTTCTTTCTTTCTTTCTTTCTTTCTTTCTTTCTTTCTTTCTTAGAATTATTCTATTTGACTTTATTTACTTACTTAAATTTGACCAGAGAGGGACAGAGAGAGAAAGAAAGAGGGAGAGTGAGAAAGCAAGCTGCTAGGTCTGGGACTCGAACCGCAGTCAGCCATGTAGGAGTCCAGCATCCT
>NW_006159645.1:838075-843123 GCF_000334495.1 Tupaia belangeri chinensis
CCATGGCCGGGTGCTGGTGTAGGCTGGGCAGCTGCAGACCGATGCCCCAGGAGCTGAGCCGCCTTCAGCTTTGCCTCACCAATGCCCTCGGTCTAACCTTGGGCGTCCCTGCCCTTCCTCTCTCAGGCCCCACTTGGGGATAGTCGTAGGGCGAGGGGTAGGGCTGCTGTGGAATTCTTTTTGGCTTCATTTTGCCTTTGTTTCATTTACTTCCTCTCTCAGGCCCCACTTGGGGATAGTCATAGGGCGAGGGGTAGGGCTGCTGTGGAATTCCTTTTGGCTTCATTTTGCTTTTGTTTCATTTCATTTTCATTGTTGCCAGGTAATACCTGAAGAGAAAAGCGTTTCTTTTTTTTTTTTTTTTTTTTCTTTTTTAGGAGAGGTTTTTGCTATACGGTGCATGGGCTCGCCAGAAAGACAGAGAGAGGCAGAGAGACAGGAAGCAAGAAATCCCCCTCCAGGGGGGGATGGCCCCGCCACCATCCCTTCTCCATTCTCCTCTCGGGATCTTGGGCATGCATGCACACGCGCCCGGTGTGAGTTTAAGCCACCGGGTCCGGGACTCGAACAACGGGCGACTACATGGGAGTCCAGCGACATAGCCATTACACTAACTGCTGGTCCCGAGAAAAGCATTTCTGATGCTTGAAACGTGTTCTTCAAAGACTGGGATCTGGAGAATAAGCTGGGGGTGGGAGGCAGGCTGGCCGAGGGGGAAGGGGGGCCTGATCTTGTCACACCAGCCTCTTAGGGCTGATAGCAGGAACCCAATGCGATTCCATCAGAAACCTCTTCAAAACGCACACAGAATCGCACACGCCCTCGTGCTTAGCGAAGTAACCTGAAACATGGCGGCTATGCGAGGACCACCATTCCGGACTCCTTCCTGTGCGTTTTGTCACCCTGTCTCCCAGCTTGCCTCCCAGGCTGCAGTTACGGCAGAATGGCAGGGACATGCCCTAGGACCCCAGGGCAGCCGTGCTCAGAGGCCTGGAACAGGCCTGGCAGTAATGGCCTTCTCTGATAGTTTCTCACATGGGCACCTTTACATGGCCGTGTGGCCCTTTGTTTGAGAGGCAACACAGCAAGGTGATGAAGATGTCCAAGCCAGATTTCTGTGTTCCTGTCCTGGAAGTTGCGTGGCCTTGGGTGGACCAATCACTTAAGTTCTCAGTGCCTTCATTTTCTTCTCTATTAGAATACCATTTCAGCACGGCTTATCTGAAGACGAGGTGAATGATTGTGTGGAACGTGCTTAGCAGGGAATTCGGACCAGAAAAGTGTCCGCTGGTCACGGTGTCACTGTGCACGTGATGTCCTTCTCTCTTTTACTAACATTTCCCTGGCTTTAGATTTAGTGTGACCGTCTGTAAAACAAAAGCTCTCGCATCTTGGCACTCGTGTCTGGTGGGAAGCTGGCCGAGTTTAAGCACCATCACGCTTAGATTTCTGTTTATCACCTATTGGGCATCCCACTAAGGGAAGAGGCCCTGCTTGCCCTGCCCACCATGGCGCGAGCCAGTGACTGCGTGGCCTCGGGAGCTGCTCCGGAAATGCCTGTTCAATGAACAGAAGCACGCTCTACTTTGGGCTCACTGGCGGCACCAAAGCTCGTGTTTTGCAGCCAAGCCACCTGCTGGTGGTAAAATCATCTTAAAAGGAATTTAAAAGGTTGCACCAAAGAGGCACTACCCCCAGAATTTTCTGTGTATTTATAGAACTCTTCTAAGGCCCTCAAAAGAATTTTCAGCTGCGGCTCAATTCTTTAATCCCGAGTAAGATGAAACTGGAAGCTGAACTATGGGGCATGACATTCCGATGTGCACTGTGAACGCCTACCTCTCATTATCGGTATTGATGTTTTATTGTGGGTAATAGTACATGGTAACAGGTGAGCTAATTTAATATCTCTTTGACCTTGACACTGTCCTAAACTGGGCCAGGGCCTAACCAAGAGGTCCTATTTAACACATAGAGAACTCAGACCCGTTGGAGTGTGCAGATGACCCCACAGCAGAGCTGACCTGGACCCGGTTGCTTGTTTGCAGTTACCATGGTTTTTAGCAAACGTTGGCCGTGCCCAGTAGTGGACATGGGTGGTGGCTATGCAGCTTCACCACTAAGTCACAAGCCCAACTCATGAGGGGCTGGATTGTGTCTTCCCTACCCCGCCCACACATTCATGCATTGAAGCCCTAGTCCCCGGAACATGGGGATGTGACTGTGTTTGAGATGGGGGTCTCCAAAGGAGGCAACTCAGGTAAAGTGAGGTCCTACGGGTGGACCCTAATACAACACAACTAGTATCCTTAGAGAAAGAGGAGAACAGGACGCAGGGACAGCCACTTAAGGCAGAGGGAAAAGATAGCCGTCTAGAAGCCAAGGGGAGCGGCTCTCAGGAGGAACCAGCCATGCCAACACCTTGGTCTGGACTCGTAGCTGTAAAACTCTGAGAAAATCCACCACACCTGTGTAAGCATTGTCACAGCAGCCCTAGCAAACACACACGTGCCTTCATTAGCAGGAGGGTGCAGAAACCACTGACTGGCTCCCTCAGCTTGGGGAAGCCCCAGTGTCACAACACTCTGTGACACTGTAAGGTCTTCCTCTCGCTGCTCCAACCACGTCTGGACTCGTAGCTGTAAAACTCTGAGAAAATCCACCACACCTGTGTAAGCATTGTCACAGCAGCCCTAGCAAACACACACGTGCCTTCATTAGCAGGAGGGTGCAGAAACCACTGACTGGCTCCCTCAGCTTGGGGAAGCCCCAGTGTCACAACACTCTGTGACACTGTAAGGTCTTCCTCTCGCTGCTCCAACCACACCCAAGGCGTGTCACAACACTCTGTGACACTGTAAGGTCTCCCTCTTTCTGCTCCAACCATACCCAAGGCTCACTGGGACTCGGCCCTTCCCAGACAGAATGTGCTCTTGTGATCTCACTCCTGGACTGATACCCGGATGTGCACGCACATTCTTCCCTGAATTTCCGTGCGGTCTTCCTCTCGCTGCTCCAACCACACCCAAGGCTCACTGGGACTCGGCCCTTCCCAGACAGAATGTGCTCTTGTGATCCCACTCCTGTGCTGATAACCCGGATGTGCACGCACATTCTTCCCTGAGTTTCCGTGCTATATTGTTTTGTTCTTACTTTTTTTTTGTTTTGTCTCACTTTGGCGATTGTTGAGAAAAGCACACAGTCCCTGATTAGAAGGAGCCTTTTGACTCCAAGATCTAGTCAAGGACTTTGCTGTAAGGGCCTAAATCGCTGAGTGTGCTGCAGGACTAATGCATTTCGGGATCAATGGCAGATGACTGCTATTTCTAGAAGCTTAGATGGAGAGTTGAGTTGGTTCCTTGAAACCTTGGATCATTTTTAGCATCCATTATAGCTGGAGGCCTCTCAACAGTCACAGTGAATTGCCCTGCTTCCAACCACGCAGCTGCTGCTGACTCCCTCGCCGGGACCTCCGTGTTCTAATGAGTTCTTGCTGGAATAAGGGGGCTCCGCACAGCTCCAGTGGATGGGCAGACCCACCATAAGCCTCAGGACCTCCAGCTGCAAAAGTGCCACCTGTGCTGGAGAAAGCACAAGAAGTGGATGTTGACCCGCTTTTTACAAGCCATCTCACTCCTGCCCTTTGTCTCCTTCAGCTTTTCTCCATCCGGCATGCCTTTATTACCTTATCGCCGTTGTCAGCTAGCCTAGGAAGCCACAGGACACCCAGTTCAGCCTGAGCTTCAGTTCAATAACAGAGGGCTGTTTAGTGAGTATGTAGCATACGTAGTCACACTAAGGGAGTATTTGTTGTTTACCTGAAACCCCAGTGTTCTCGAGCGTAAGCATCTTACCTGGCAACCCCGTCTGTCTCTCACTGTGCATGTGTGTGTGCTATCTTCGCAGTATGTATGTATGTACGTGTGTGCATGCAGATGCTGTCCTCACGATATGTATGTACATGTGTGCATGCAGATGCTGTCCTCACAGTATGTATGTATGTATGTGCATGTATGCAGATGCTCTCCTCACAGTATGTATGTGCATGTATGTAGACATAGTTCTAGACAAAGATCCAGATCTCTCCCACACAGATTTTGCCCACCTTTTTCCTTGGTAAACCTATGCCCCCCTATTTCCCACCTTCACTCCCATGTAAAGGGGAGGTTATAAATATTTTTCCTTTCTCCCTTGTTCATTCTTCCACGTCCTTTCACCTACTATGTATCTGCCTCATCTATCCTTAAAAACTATAGCATCAGGGGAACCAGCAGTTAGTGTAATGGCTATGTTGCTGGACTCCCACGTAGTCGACTGCGGTTCTAGTCCCAGACCCGGTGGCTTAAAACTCACACCGGGCGCGTGTGCGTGCGTGCCCAAGATCCCGAGAGGAGGATGGAGAAGGGATTGCGGCGTGACCATCCCCCCTGGGGGGTGATTTCTCGCTTTCTGTCTCTATGTCTCTGTCTGTCTGGCGAGCACACGCGCCCTATAGTGAAAACCTCTCTTAAAAAAAAAAAAAAACTATAGCATCAGGACCAGAAATGGCGTGATGGTTACATTGCTGGACTCCCATGTAATTGACTATGGTTTGTGTCCTGGACCTAACAGCTTAAAACTCACATTGGGCATGCGTGTGTGTGTGCCCAAGGTCAGTTCGTGAGAGGACAGTGGAGGAGAAGGGATTGCAGCTTGGCCATCCCCCTTGAGAGTGATTTCCCGCTTTCTGTCTCTTCTGTCTCTCTCTGAGGCCCAGAACCAGTGGCTTAAAACTCACACTGGACATGTGTGAGTGCATGCTCAAAATCCCGAGAGTAGAATAGAGGAGAAGGGATTGTAGAGTGGCCATCCCCCCAGGGGTTGATTTATTGCTTTCTGTCTCTCTGTCTCTCCGGCAAGCACATGCACCCTATAGCAAAAATCTCTCCCTCCCCCACAAAAAAAAGAAAGAGGGGAATTTTTTAAAAAGAATTATTTTTATTTAACTTTATTTATTATTATTATCATTATTTTCCAGTTTGATCAGAGAGACACAGAGAGAGAGAGAG
>NW_006159645.1:843198-848470 GCF_000334495.1 Tupaia belangeri chinensis
AAGGAAGGAAGGAAGGAAGGAAGGAAGGAAGGAAGGAAGGAAGGAAGGAAGGAAGGAAGGAAAGAAGAAAGGAAGAAAGGAAAAATAATTCTTAAATTTTTTTAAATGAATTATTGGGGCCAGCAGAAAGAAAGAAAGGAAGGAAAGAAGATAAAATAATTATTAAAAATTATTTTTTAAAACAATGAATTATTGGGGCTGGCAGGTGGCATAGTGGTTAAGGGTGCTGGACTTCCAATGGCCAACTGCTGTTCAAATCCCAGACCTGGGGACTTGCTTTCTCACTTTCTGTCTCTTTCTCTCTCTCTGTCACTCTCTGATCAAATTAAATAAATAAAGCTAAATAAAATAATTCTTTTTTTTTAAAAAAATAATTGTTTATAATTCAATTTTTATCATCATGCAGTCACTAGAGAGTGAGAAAGAAAGTGAGAAATCCAGCTACCAGGTCGGGGCCTTGTGGGAGTCCAGCGCCCCAGCCACCATACCACCTGCCAGCCCCCGAAAGAGGAAATTTAAAAACAAAAACAAAAACAAACAAACAGAAGCTCTGTGCAGTTACTTACCAATTCAGTAAGACACACGTTCCAGGTCTCCACTGCTTAGAGACCAGCTGTTGACCTCTGGTGTTCTCTGGGGTCTCCACCATTGCCTCACCCTTACCAGGTGGCTTCCATGACTAGGGAACTTTAATACTATGGTTTTCTCTTGAATATTTACATACGAACACTGGAGTTTATCTGCCTATCTATATGATTTACTTTTTTGAACTGACTTTATTCTTTACTAGTTTTAGATTCACAGCAAAATTGAGCAAGAAGTACAGAGAGTTCTCATGTACCTCCTACCCACCACACACTGTCTCCCCCACTGAAAATATTGTTTTTCATCGAGACTTAAATTCTGTCTCTTGTTAAAGATTCATCATCTTTATAACCATCCCTTTGACAGTGGCATTACTCAAAATGAACGAAATACACCAAACACTACTGGAATTTTTAAAGTGTGAGTTCTTAAAAGCGTTCATGTACTAATTTTCTATAGCCAGTGTCTTACATTCATCTGATGTAGTCATATTTTCTGCTAGCACAATTATTTTTGGTTCTTAAAATGAGATGAAACATACTAGAGATCAGAATAGTAACTGGCACATGAAAGGCAGTTGATGTTTGTTAAATATATTGATATCCTGTTTCTTAAAGAATCTTGCGACTTCTAGAAGCTTCCTGGTCTTTTTTTTTTTTTTTTTAGAGATTTTTGCTATACAAGATGTGCACTTACCAGAAAGACAGAGAAAACACAAAGCGAGAGATCACCCCTCAGGGAGATGGCCACACCGCAGTCCCTTCTCCTCCTTTCTCCTCTCAGGATTTTGAGCATGCACACAGTCAAGCCTGGTGTTTTTTAAGCCACTACATCTGGGACTTGAACCATAGTCAACCATGTAGGAATCCAGCACCTTAACCACCACACTATCTGCCAGCCCCAACTTCCCAATCTTAAGGACTTTTTCCTGAGCAGGGCTATAGCCTCTTCCTTAGGGTGTGAGTTAACTTCATTGAGAGGCCAAGGAGGGCAGTTCAGTTCCCAGGACAGTGGTTGTATGGGCCTCCGCCATTCCATTGCGTACAGCCTCCTTCAGCAAGCCTAATTTGAGGAGGTGCAAGACGAAAATACAGTCAAAAGAAGGGAACTAGAAATAGACACACACACCCCCTTTATTCTCTCATGGTTCACTTCCTCACATAGTTGTTCTGTTTCATTTAAGCAAAATTCTTTCCCTGTCATGAGGTTACAAAGACATTTTGATGGTTATTAAGAACAACAACAACCCACACTTCATGTTGATTCATCGCAGCTGTCGTGACCTTCAGTGTCTTTCTGCCGTCCTCTAGAATGGCTGGCATTCCCTTGAACAGATGCTCCTGTATTTTTCAGGGAAGATTTAAGGTGCCCCATCTTATTAAAAATATACAAGGAGTGTCATTAACAAGAATGTATCATCTGAGTCACACACTTCAGGTGTTCCGGCAGACCCCCTCACAAAAACACTTGTTTTTCATTTTTGATTCACTCTGTATTTTTCACAGTGAAGAACCCACTTCATCTGAACAACTTTTCTGCAGTGTGTATTATTTATGGGGGAATGTCTTTTAAAAGTTCATGAGAGGAGCCAGCAGGTGGTGTGGTGGCTCAGGTGCAGGTCTCCCACAGGGCTGACAGTGGTTTGAGTATCGGACCTGCTAGCTTGAAAATCACTCAGGGCATATGTGTGTGTGCATGCCCAAAACCCGAGAGGAGAATGGAGGAGAAGAGACTGCAACATGGCCTTCCCCCTGGGGGGCGATTTCTCACTTTCCCTTTGTCTCTCTTTGGCTAACGCACACACCCTATGGCAAAAGCAAATCAAAATAATAGTAATAATAACAAGTTTCTGAGAACTGTGTATTATGAAGAAACAATACATGGATTTCAGTTTTACACCAAAAACTGAAATAAAATAAGCATATGCTTTAATTCCATTTGTCCATAAAGTGTCTTTTTCCTTTATTTTATACTCATTCACTGTATATCCTATAGTTTTTGAAGCCCCCTCATTTACGTACTGAGTATTGGAAGAACTGATTGAGACATAATTTCAGCCTCAAGGAATTCTTATGGGAAGGACAGATGCATGTCAAGACGTGAAACATACAATCTCTCTGCAGTGGGTACCTAGATTTCCTCCTAGGAGGGACCTGTCTTGGGAAAACAGCTTGACTACAGGACAGGAGAGGGAATTCAAACCTGAGGGCAACAGTAAGAATGGCCAGGCGCTGCCACTGTGGCGCAGTAACAATTCGAGTCACTCGCAAGGCCAGAAGTCATATGGTCGGATCCCTGGGTCGATCTGAGAACACACTGGGAACAAGAGCAGGCACCCAGGATCCTGAGGTTCTGGAGGGCTGCGGAAGGACCTTGGCATGACGAGCCCCTGTCAATATGCATATCTGTCTCTTTCTCTCTCTCTTGCATGCATACATGCATGTACACCTCTCTCTACCATTCAAAAAAAAGAATAGTTAAACTGCATCCTGCATCATTGAGGCCAAAGGAAGAATTTACTCCATGTGTAAGAGTTTAGGCAGAGGGAGAAGATATCAATAGTTAAGAAGGGAGGTGAAGGGCCAGCAGGTAACATGGTGGTTAAAGGTGCTGGATTCCCATGTGGCTGACTGCAGTTTGAGTCCCAGACCTGGCAGCTTGCTTTCTCACTTTCCCTTTTTCTCTCTCTTTATGTCTCTCTCTGGTCAAATTAAAATAATAATAATAATATAATAATAATAATAAGTGGAATTAAATAAATCAATAAATCTTTTTTTAAAAAGAAGGGAGGTGATAGAGGGAGCCAGAGCACTAAGATGAGGGTGACTAAGGAGGTGGCCACATGAATTCTGTATTGGGATGATCAACATCTGTTCAATGGCCAGGGATGCTCATCGCTCCGCGAGAGGCTATTAATGCTGCCTGGGAAGGAAAAAGCCTTTCTGTGCTCCACCCACATTTCTGTGATGTGCTCACTGAAAGCTTTATGTGTATGTCTTGAGTTTTTTTTAGGGAGGGAGGGTGTGATTATCACAGAAGGCTTTGAGCTACATCTCTGAGACCATGAGGAGTAGAGCAGGGATAAGGTGTAAGAAAATTAAAACCCGCAAGCAAATGTGTCCGTGAGACAAGCTCCCTTGAAATTGTGGAAATCTCTAGAAGGCTTTGCGCTTTCTGAGGACCTCCAGTAGGGCATCTGAGCCGGTCTTGTGTAGTTCTCAAGGGTTCCCGAAGCCCTGCTGCTTCTCTGGGCTAAACTCTTGAAACATATGGCCACCGTACAATAAGTGATACGAGTGGAAATGCAAAGGGGAATAATTCGTTCTGACTCTTGTATTAATTGAGAGTTCTCAGCCTTCAGATCTGAGCCTTGGGTGGCGAGTGTGATGTCAACACACAGAGTTATATGGCAAGGGCGTAACAGTCTAGCAGAACACACGAGAACAGGAGTTGGGACTCCGTGAGTGTGGACAGCGTAGGGAATGCAGAACGAGGAGAGCCTGGCCGGCAGATTAAGTGGATGACAGGTGGAAACATGGACTTAAGAGCTTACAGTTTTGTGCATATTCTGTGAATATCCGAACTCTATCTAGAAGAAAATGGGAGAAACAACATGAACATTTTCAGAAGGAAAGGAATGCTTTGGGAAGCAAGAGTCCCAGTAAGAGACCATTTAAATCCATGTCTCTCAGACTTCTCACTTCCACCGACATAACCTGAGGGATGACCTCCTCCCGTCGCTAGGATTGATTTACGTGGTCTGGCTAAGTCGTGAGGAGAGTATGAACACGAGGAATGGTGGTGGAATTGGGAAGGGTGACAGGAATGAGAGGTACATTTTGGAGGTGATTGATGGGAGGTAAAAATGACAAATTGTGGAGGTGAGGAGTCATTGCTGTCAGGTCTAGCTGACTCAAAGGCTATGGCTGAGACCGTATCAGAAGAGGAGCTGACAGGTGGGCCGGGATGAGGGCTTGTGTGTTCGAGGGTGGTGTGGACGCCATGAGTTTGTTTTTGATGCGTTGAGATTAAGGTGCTAGTGAGACATGGACATGTCAGATGTTTTTTGGGCCTTAGTTGATATGGTCATGTGATTTTTCTACTTCATACTACTAAAATGATGCGTTTTTATTGACTGGTTTTTCTATACCAAACCTATAGAAAGGATTTTCGTATACTTCATTCCCAAAATGAACTCACTTAGCTGTACCTTATTTTTCCCTTATGTATCGCTGAATCTGCTTCAGTAGAAGCAGATTCTTTGTACTTGACGATGATTACGTTTACCTTCTGCTGTGTAACCATAGTTAAGTATTTCCTGTTTCGTTTCTAAAAATGGCTCTGAAAGTTGAAAAATCTCTGGAAAAAAATTTTTTTAAAAACAGTATTTTCAGGGAACCAGCAGTTAGCGTAATGGCTATGTCGCTGGACTCCCACGTAGTTGACCATGGTTTGCATCCCGGACCCGGTAGCTTAGAACTCACGCCGGGCGTGTGTGCGTGCGTGCCCAAGATCCCGAGAGGAGAATGGAGCAGAAGGGATTGCGGCGTGATCATCCGCCCTGGGGGGTGATTTCTCACTTTCTGTCTCTCTGTCTCTCTCTGTCTGCCTGGCAAGCGCACGCGCCCTTTAGCAAAAAAAAAAAAAAAAAAAAAACCTTAAAAAAAAAAAAAAAAACAAATTTTTT
>NW_006159645.1:848659-863552 GCF_000334495.1 Tupaia belangeri chinensis
AAAACTCTCAAAAAAAAAAAAAAACAGTATTTTCCGGACCACAACAGTGCAGATACCATTCATTTGGAAGGAGGGACTGTACGGTCGCATTTCTCTTGTGCCCAGTACCTCTGGCTTCAGGTCTCCAGGCATGCTTCCTCTCAATAAACTTCCCTTTTCTCCTGGGGAGGAACACAATCACATAGTAAGGTCTCTCTTGCGCCATTGCGTTGTTCAAAGTCAGTGTCGTTCCTGGATTTTTTCCCTCTTTCCTCAGCTTTGGATTCTCTTTGTTTGTATTAGAGGTGGAGGGACGGGGAGACACTCTTCCTTCCCTTGGTTCCTGGCAGCATCCAGCTTTTCATGCATCCTCTGGCTCAGAATTTATTCCATTCTTTCCCAATTTGAGCTGGCTATGTCCTGGGCCTGGTGCACAGCTGTCATTCAGGAATTTCTCTTATTGGATCTCTGGCTCTGTTCCAGGGAATACAAGCCTTTTTACAGGAAAAGGTAGGAGTCTGTTAGAAACTATTAAAGAAGGTGATATTAATAGTTAACATTTATTGGGTAATTACTAGGTGGCAAGCTCCATTTTAAGCTCATTATATGGATTACCTCATATAATCCTCACCACAACTTACATTGTGGTTATTATTATTCTCTTCCCAATATTACAGATGAGGAGGCTGAGGCCAGAAGACGTCAGAGAGCATGCCTAAGCCATTCTACTGACAAATACAGATCTAAGTTCTTGGTCAAAAATGGCAGGACTCCAGAGCCCTCGTTTTTAAGGGCAAAGAGGGGCTATTCCCACTGATGGAAGGCTGCTCAGCCCCTCCTGGGGTGACTTCCTCTACCAAGAACAGTTAGTTGGCCAGCACAAAACTGGGCCCAGGTGGTTCCTTAAATGAAAACCCAGCCAGATCAGAGTAGTAAATTGAAGAACCAAACCTGAGCTCCGCTCCTTCCCTATTCCAGGCTACATTCTCTTCCTTTTAATTGCCAGAGGACATGTGCACCAGCCAGAGACAGAGGGAGAACGTATTCTCTAGTGAGGAGTGCTCATGCCCCAACCCCTTCTCCTCCATTTCTCAGTTCTGCTGAGATTTGGGGCATACATATGTGCCTGGAGAGTTTTTCAAGCCATTAGGGGCGGAATTGAGGCCATGGTCAGCTATGTGGGATCTGGCTCCCTTAACTGCTAGGCTACAAGACAAGCCCCAAACTTCGTTCTTAACAACTGGCCAGTGAATTGGCATCTGGCAGCCATCATCTGGCACCAGAAGAAGTACTCAGGAAAGAACAGAGGATGTTAAGAGGAGGGGCATGGAGGGTCACTGAAAAACCGAAGGAGGACTCTTTGGGTGCCAGGCCTCACTTTTCCTCCACAGGGCTAAGAACCAAAGTGAGATGCAAAGGCCATGACAGACTTATAGAGCACATAGCCAGATCTGGTGGCCTAGTGGCCACCCCAGAATCTGGAAGCAGATTCTGGGATGGATGAGAACATCATCAGATCTGGCAGGGAGACCCTTTCACTGTTGTCCTTGGGCCAAGCTATGTGTCTTGTGTGTGTGTGTGTGTGTGCATGTGCGTGTGTGTGTGTGTGTGTGCGTGTGTAATTTTTTTTTCTAGGATCCAATCCAAATCTAGTCTCAAGGCTTCTGTTGGACCTTCCATGCAAAGGACCTAGAAAGTGACAATGAGAAAGCATGTCTAGATCCACCTGCATTATCATCTGTCATAGGCACAGTGCTCTGGAAACGTCTCGAACTTCCCAGAAATGTTGGAATTCCCCCCCTCTTGGTTAGCTTTGTTACCTTTGTCACTTTTCATATTTGAGAAATGTTCGTAATCCCTATTATCCAAACTCTACCAGCAGGGAGGCGTGAAAGAAGAGTAAGGACCCAGCACTCGAAAGAAAGCAGTAGACAGCAAGGCTGGCCTGTAGAGGTTCTGCATTACCCTACTAGGGAGTTTCAGGTATAGGTTATTTACAGTTGAGGGTATCGGCCACATGGCATCGGGTTGCTCTGTGCAGTTTCCATTCTGAGTGCTCTCAGGGCTCCCCCTGCCAAGGTAGCTGCTGGCTCACATTTAAAGGACTAATCAGGCTGCTCTGAGTCTGTCATCTCGCCTTGGCTGCTCTTGTTGGCCTTGGCAAAGGCCTAGCCTTCTGAGACACTCCACCCTCCGTCTCTCTCTCTGTACCCACCCTTCCTTTTCCTTCTCTGATGCCCCTTCCCTGCCCCCTTCTTCCTGCTCTGGCTCTCACTTTCCTTGTGAAGCAGCAGCTTCTCTGGTCTCAGGCCAGAGGGCAACGGGACATTCTACCCACTCAGCTGCAGGCCTGCCCTGTTCTTCCTGAGTGATGTCATTATGTACTGCATAATGGTCAAGGGAGCCATACTTGGCTGGGCTCGCCGTTCAGCCCTGCATTTCTCAGCAATAGATGGTCTCCACCTCTGGGCCTCATCTGTCATCTGGATCATATGTATATCACACACATGTTCGAGGCCTTGAAATGAATGAATACATGCAAATACTAGGTTGTCAGAAAAGTCATGACCTGTTTTTCCATGTAGAAATGCATCATGACTTTTCCAACAACTCAATACTTGGGACAGTGCCTGGCACACACAAGTACCTTCTATTTCTGTTGTCATTGCTATTGTCATTGTCACCCTTTGTATGTAGCAGCTCCCTGTTAATTCCCTTTGCCAGACTCCAGAACCACCCGTGTATACACTCAAGTGCAGAGAAGGAACCATCTTGGGTTTCAAGCTTGGATGAGTGGTGGAAACCATCCACAGCTATGGGAATGCCTGAGTGATGAATTGCAATTGACGACAGCAATGTTAATTCAGTTGTTTGAAATTAATCTGCCTAGTAGGGGTATGTATCTTTCTGTATCTTTTGTCTAAAAGAAATAGAAGATAATGAATTTCACTAGTCTTAGAGGCACTCAAATATGTGTTCATTTATCAGCTAATCCAACCGCCATGCCCTTTGCTCCTAACTCTGCCTCTTGTGAGATTTTCTTTGTAGTTTGAATATAGGTTTAAAATAAAATTTGTGGGGACCAACAGATGGCATAATGGTTATGTCGCTGGACTCCCATGTAGTCAACTGCAGTTCGAGTCCCAGACCTGGTGACTTAAAACTCATGCCGGGCATGTGTGCATGCGTGCCCAAGATCTCGAGAGGAAAATGGCAGGGAAGGGATTGTGGCATGACCTTCCCTTCTGGGGGGTGATTTCTCACTTTCTGTCTGTCTTTGTCTCTCTGGCGAGCACACACAGCCTATAGCAGAAATCTCTCTAAAAATAAATAAGATAATTTCTTATAACTTGAAATTTAGTCTTCAAGCATGGGTATAATGACATCATTGTAAAAGAGATGGTAACACTGAGTGGAATTCACATTACTAGGGACAGAGTGGCCAGAGGATTAAAAAGTATGAAGACTGTCTGGAAGCAGCAGGGCTGTAGCGCAGGCCTGAAAGGCAGCAGCTTCTCTTACCATGCCTGCATGTTTTGTAGGAGCAGGTAGACGTTAGAGGGAGGCAGAGTCAGAGATCCAAGGGCTAAGGTTTCTATCAAGTTCATGTCAACAAAACACTGAGAGATTCCTCATACAGATATCAAGAAAGCAGCTGCATTCACTGGTCAGAGAAAGGGGAGAGTGGGGCCAACAGATGACATGAGAGTTAAGATTCCTATACGGTCAACCGCATTTTGAGACCCAGACATGCAGCTTAAAAATCACACTGGGCACATGTGCGTGCCTGTCCAAAATCCCAAGAGGAGACAGGATTACAGTGTGGCCATCCCCTCTGAGGGATGATTTCTCACTTTTTCTCTTTCTGTCTCTCTCTGCAAGTGCATGTGCCCAACAGCAATAACTTTAAAAAAAAAAAAAAAAGGAAGAAAGAAAGAAAAAAATAGAAAGGGGAGTGGCTTGATTTTTGTACTCAAAGACAAAGGGCAAGACCCTTACATAAAATCCGTAGTATTGGGCAAGACCTGGACAGTGCTGAAAAGAATCCTAAGCAATGTGCTTTGGGGGCAGGAAGCAGTTCATACAAGGAAAATTAAGCCAAGGAAGTTTTAAAAGGCAAGATTTTAAACTATATTTGATGTAGAGCTTAAATAAGAGGTAAAATGTTTGGCAGGTGTGGGAAAGCTAGTCTGGGGAGCACCCCAGAAGAAGCAATAGCTTGGAAATATGAAGAAACATGACAGAAATCCAGAGCAGTTGAAATGAAGCCTGGAACTAGTCAAGAAATACAAAATGCGGTGGAGCGGATACTTTGGGGGCAGTATGACTGGACTCTTTGATTTGTTAGCGCAAAGGCCACTGAAGCATCTTGAGAGAGGAGTCAGACAATTAGTGCTTTAAAACCATCATCAACTGGGCCCACAGTTGGCATGGTGGTTAAATCACTGGAGTCGCATGTGGTTGACCGTGGTTCAAGTCCCAGACTGGGTGGCTTGCTTTCTCAGTCCCTCCTCCTTCCCTCTCTGGTGAATCCACATGCCTTAGAACAAATTTTAAAATAACAATAATAAAATTAAGTGATTCTTTTTAAAAATAATTAATGTCTTTATTTTAATTTGACCCGAGAGGGACAGAGTGAGAGAGAGGGAAAGTGAGAAAGCAAGCCACCAGGTCCAGGCATTGAGCCTTGGTCAGTCGTGCAGGAGTCCAGCACCTTTAACCAGCATGCCACCTACCAGACCCAAAATTAAATAATTCGTGGAAAAAAAAAAATTGGAGCCCAACCCCAAATAATGCCACCATCTGGGAGACCGGGGTGCTGTTCCCAGGCCACCCTGTGTATGCTGGGCACAGTGTGTACCTGTGATCCCAGTTAGTTAGGAGGAGGGGGTTAGAGGATTACAGTGCAGTGAGATCCTGTCAACAATACCTGTCTGTCTGTCTGTCTGTCTGTCTGTCTGTCTGTGTCTCCTTTCTTTCCCTCTGTCATAGAGGAAAAGAAGTAATCAGAAGTTGATTTTAAAAATAGATTAGAGGGACCAGCAGTTAGCGTAATGGCTATGTCACTGGACTCTCATGTAGTCGACTATGGTTCGAGTCCTGGACCCAGTGGCTTAAAACTCACGCCGGGCACGTGTGCGTGAATGCCCAAGATCCCGAGAGGAGAATGGAGGAGAAGGAATTGTGGCATGGCCATCCCCCCCGGGGAGTGATTTCTTGCTTTCTGTCTCTCTGTCTCTCTCTGTCTGGCAAGTGCACGTGCCCTATAGCAAAAATCTCTCTCTCTCAAAAAAAGATAGATTAGAAATTAGCCTGTGGTCTGGTGGCTAGGGCAGCTGGATCTCACATGATTGACTGCATGATTTGAGTCCCAGACCTGGAGGCTTTAAAATCATGTCAGGCACATGTGCATGCATGCTTAAAATCCTAAGAGGATAAAAGATTACAGTGTGGCCATCCCCCTGGGGCAGGAGAGGTGCACTATCTCACTTTCTCTGTCTCTCTTCAGTGAGCACACATGCCCTATAACCAAAACAAAACCAAAAATGATTAGGATTCTAGTATTGGAGATCAGCTGCAAGACTCAGGTCTAGAAAATAAATGAGGAGGAGAAAGGTATATATACAAATGTATAATCAAAGGTGTATACGCATACCCAAATATGTATCAATGTAAGTGTACAAATGCGTGTGAGTGTGTATGCGTTTGGGGGCGCGGGGGTGCGTGAGCTCCCTGAGAGCACGGCCCTGGCAGTCTTACCCAGGGTGTATCTCCCACTCCTAGCACAGTGCCTGGCACAGAGTCAGTGCTCAAACCCTAAGTATTTCTGGGTTACATTAATAACCGGGGGGATTGCTCCACTGGTTTCTTTTTGCTGTCTTTTCAGCCCTGTCTCTTAGCAGTTCCCGTGAGCTTCTATAGAAATTCATATTCACAGTTAAAATAACCATCACGTGCATGTAAGGAAGTGTGTTTGTCCAATATCTGACCCGCCATCTGTATGTTGAATGCCCTTTTGAACGTATGCCTCTGAAACCTGTCTCTAGTGCCCACTTATGCTCATTTCAGATCCTTCTTTCTCTGTATTTCATTTCTGTTCTTTCTATCCCCGACATTTATTTTCCTATTTTTAAATTATTTCTCACTAAAGGGGCTTGGAATTTGTGTTGGAGTCAAAGTTTTCACTGCTGCTAAAAATAAGTACTGAAACGTATCACCAAAGTACAGTTGCCTGGTGGGGAGGGATTGCCGCACAGAACACTCCTCCGTAACATTGGTTTGGGTAGTTACAGGTAAACTCTGGGTGGTTTATGGAAAAATAGTCTAGCCCAGCAGGTGCTAACAGTGAGAACTCTTGAGTCTGTCTTGAGTGAGAAGGAAAGCCACCGCAGGTTTGGAGTGACATGATCCGGGTGGCAGGTGCTCTGCTGAGGGGAAGCTTCTTGCTCTAGGAACATGAAAAGCTGAGGGGAAGCTTGTTGCTCTAGGAACATGAAAGAGGCACTTCATCCACCCTTCCAGGGTCAGGAGGCTTCTTGAAGGCTGGCCAAGAGACAAGTGTGAAAAAGAGCGAGGAGATTAACTCAACTTAAGGTCCAGAGGTGAGCTCTGGCATGGGGTGCTGATAGGAAATCTGGGATGGTCACTAAGGGCCTTACACACCATGAGGGGATTTCAACTGAATCCTGAGAACAGTGGGGAACCAGCAGAGTTTGATGGAGGGAAGTGACATAATAAATGGCATGTCCTTTATAAAGATTACTCTGACCACTGTGCAGAGGAGGGCCAGACCAGAAGAAGGCGCAAAAGCCGTACAATGGGATCCAGCGGTGCTCACCAACACTTACGTGAAGGGAGCCCTACAGGGATGGGGAAGAGGAGCCAGAATCAGAGAAAGCATAGGAAAGTCAACACACACTTGTGATGGACTGGCCATTGGGAATAAGGAACAGGAAAGGGTCTGACATGACCTCCGGGTCCTTGGGCAAGAAGGTAGCAGCTGCAAACAGTTCCCAAAGTCATGCCAGGGAATGAGGTGACTTGTGGGGAGGTTTATTTTTTATGAGAGTAAAGACCAGGACCAGGCTCATCTGCAGCCTACAGCCCTAGGGAAGGGTCCCTCAGTGTGCTTGACCCTCAGGTGGAAGAAGTGGCACGGTGTGGTCAGCCCTGAACTCTCGGTACCAATTCCAAGACTGTCTGGTTTTGTTGAAGACACTAGGCTTTAAAGAAGGCAGTGAGAGAGTCCATTCTTTGTGCTCATGGATTTGAATTGCATATTTGGATTTCTAAAAATGAGACGTGAAACTGTTAGATCTCAGTATGCCTCATTCTTGAACAGCTTGATTTATGCACATTTGGGGTGCAGGGAACATTGTGTCTGGCCCGATAGGACCGAGTTTTTTTTTTCTGAAAATATTTCATGTGTCTCTTTTGGATCTCGTCTTGCTGTGTTCTATATAAAGATGGTAGCAGCAGGAGGGAGACAGTGTCATTCTGCTGTCCTCAGGGTTCAGACATGGTAATGAACTGCAAGCACCTGGCTGCCGATTCCTGTCTGCCCCCGAATTTGGAGGCAGTAGGGGTAGATTGACAGCTGGGCCGATGAGCAGGCTCGGGTGCCTAGAAATCTGTGCACTCGTTTTAGGTTTAACGACATTAAAGAGTTACCTTTGAGACACTGCAAGGGTGAAATTGTATTAAAATTAGAGGATTTTAGGACCAGCAGATGGCATGGTGGTTGAGGAGCTGGACTTCCATGTGGCCTACTGCGGTTCAAGTCCCAGTCGTACCCTGTGACTTGAAACTTATGCCAGGCACATGTGTGTGCATGCCCCAAATCCCAAGAGAATAGAGAAGGGATTGTGGCATGGCCATCCCCTGGGGGGGGGGGGTTCACTTTCTGTCTTCTCTGTTTCTCTCTCCTGTGAGTACACATGCCCTATAGCAAAAATATCTTGAAAAAAAAAAAAAAAAGACAGGATTTCAATGATCTTTGAGACAAACACCTTCTAGATTTGGATCAGCCACCTAGATTTTTATTAGCTCCCCTTCTCCCCCCGAAACTAGCATCAGACAGATGCAGGAATGGCATATGGAAGAAGACTGACAGATAACAAAGGACATCCATTTCACAGTTTTGATCTGGGTTGGCCTGTCCTCCCCCTCCCACAAGCTGCACTGTAAAATGGGCGACCCGTTTATTGGAAAGGCAAATGGATATGCAAATGCTTTTATTATTTATCGACATAAGACGAAAGGTACTTATCTGATTTTTAATCTGGCACTTTGTTGTGTTAGTTCTATTGTTCAATTTTGTAATTCTTTTTTTCTTTTAGGTTTTTGCCACAGGGTGTGTACGTTTGCTGGAGAGAGAGAGGGAGAGAGGGAGACAGAGAAAGACAGTGAGAGGGATACTGAGAATCACTCCCCCTGTGAGGGATGGCCATGCTGCAATCCCTTCTCCTGGGACTGAGGGCACGTGCGCGCGCGCACACGTAACCAGCATGGTTTTCAAGCCACCGAATCCAGGACTCCAACCACAGTCGACCCTGTGGGAGTCCAGCGCCTTAACCACCACCAGCTACCTACTGGCCTCAAATTTCTGTATTTCTAATCTTTCTGTCTCACTTCAGTTTTTCAGTCTTTACAACCAGGGGGATGAGCTAATATGCCTATCTTTTCACTATTTCGCATCTTTTCAGGATTCTGGGCTATTTATTGTGAAACTTACTGTCAGAGAACTGTGTCAATGATAACTTTTAGCAAGATGGTTAATGATAAACAAATTGCCACTCTCAATAACAGTGTTAACAAGAAAGAACACAAGTGAAATTTGGTGTTTTTCGTTGCTTTTTATGTTTTTTTTTTTAATTGTTTTTTTTTTTTTTAATTTTTGGTGCATATATTTGAAAAAAAGTGTCCAGGAGTGACTTTCTCTTCCTTGATTATGTTTTTAGTAAAGGTGCCAATGGTTGGGATTTGCATAGGATAAAATGTCCAATGAATATTTGGAAATCTTGTCTTTCCCATTTCTGCATTCTGTATCCACAGTAACAAGAATTCTGGGGGTTATAGGAGATTGTTAAGAAAGCAAATTATGGTTCAGTGCAGATGGAGCAGAAACAACCGTCATTGTGTAACATGATCTTCAATATGGAAATGAAAACGTCCTTTTGTGCATAGCCATTAAGTCTAAATATATAAGACCACTTTAGCCACAGAGTTACTCGTTACAGGGGAGCAGACTGAAGGATACCATATTACTATCAGGTGAGGGAGAGCCCTCTAGTGGAAAACTGGCAGGGCAGACCCTGGCGCAGGAAGGACAGTGGAGAAGTCAGAGGAGGAATGTGAAATCTAGCCCAGCGATGAACTGCACGGTGTAAATACGATGCACCTTGCCAGGTCCTCCTGCTGACTGGGGAGATGACTCTTAGCAAAACAATCACATAGACTCATCATGACCTTACTGAGCCATGTGCTAAGTAGGTGCTAATTAAAATCATTATTCAAGGACATGCAGCATGTTCTTCATAGTCCTCACCTGAAATGCTTGGGATGTGTACCCAGAACCTTCCCATAGGGGTCGGCCTGGCCCAGCATCTTGTGTCCTGCTGTGCCACCATCCAGCCCTCTCTGAAGTCATTTGAAACCACAAAGTTTTAAGAGCTAAGTGTCTTCTCATTTATTTTTAAATAATTAATGACAGGGACCAACAGAAATATCATGATCCTAGCAGAGAGAACTCCCGCACCTAAGGGCTGAGCTAGATGTCAGTAGCACTTGGGATTGTCTGGGGAGAGTCAGGGCTGCGGGACCTACTCCCAGCATCAAGCGGGGGTCAGCCAAGGATGTGGTCCAGAAGGGAGCCTGGAGGCACCAGGCAGGGTAACCATTCAGAACCTGGGAGCGGCGACCAGGGATGCACAGACAGAAACCCAGGCGTGTGGGTAGGGCTGACCCAGGACAGAGAACGAGAGCTTGCTCCCTGAGACCTCCAGGACTCAGGCACAAGACAGGCATTTGACCTGGGTCATCTAAGAGGAAGAGTCTGTCCTGTGTCTCCAGGGAGAGAGGTGTGAGCAGGATCCCAGGCTGTCTCCACAGAGACCTAGGTCATTGCAGCAGTGAGATCTGCCTTGCGTGGGGGCAGGGGTGAGGGTGGAGAAGGCAGAGAGCCATGGTAGGAGAAGCTGCGTAAAGATGGGACATTTTGCTTATCCGCGGATGTGACCTGCAATGAAGTCAAGTTGCTCTCATCCCCTCACAGGTCAGCTCAGACACTTCCATCTTGAGAAAGGCAGATCCGAAAGGCCGGAGCGCGCTGTTGGCTGATATCCAGCAAGGAACTCGCCTACGGAAAGTCACGCAGATCAATGACCGCAGTGCCCCGCAAATCGAGAGTAAGTGAGCACTCGGCCAGGCCTGCTGTGAGCCAAGGGCCAGCAGGCGAGTGAGACACAGCCAGAACCCCCTCCCTGCCGAGGCCCACACTTGTCACCCAGAACACAGGCCATCTCAGACCTGTTGAGTGGACAGGCCAGGTGGGCAGGAGTCAGAGCTTCCCTTCAGGACGAGGATAGTTTAGAACATATCTCCCATCACTTTTCAAATACCAGTTAAAAACAAAAGAACTCTACAGTGGGGTAACTGTAGGTGTGACAAAATACATACAACACAAAAGTCACCACTGTAAACATTTTAAAGTGTCCGACCCAGAGGCATTGCAGTCATCAACTCTATCTAGTTCCAGAAGGTTTCCGTCATTCAAAAGAAAAATCCCACACCCATTCATAGTCCCCACCATTCCTCCCAGCTCCCAGGCCATGGCAACCACTCACCTACTGACCCTCTGTCTCCATGGAGGCAGCACGCAGTACGTGACCTATTGTGATTGGCTTCGCTCACTTAGCGTGATGTTTTAAGCTTATCCATGTTGTAGCATCATGGCACATCATTCCTTTTTTAAAAATGGAATATTTCATGTATGGATATGCCACATTTTGTGTATCCTTTGTGGGGTAATGTTAAAAAGTACTCACGCTTGGGAACCAGCAGTTAGCGTAATGGCTATGTCGCTCTGGACTCCCACGTAGTTGACCGCGGTTCGCGTCCCGGACCTGGTGGCTTAAAACTCACGCCGGGCGCGTGTGCGTGCGTGCCCAAGATCCTGAGAGGAGAATGGAGGAGAAGGCATTGCGGCGTGAACATCCCCCCTGGGGGGTGATTTCTCGCTTTCTGTCTCTATGTCTCTCTCTGTCTGTCTGGCGAGCGCACGTGCCCTATAGCAAAAACCTCTCAAAAAAAAAAAAAAAGTAATCACGCTTTGCCAATAGAATTTTCAAACTCACTGAGAGAAAGTGAAGAGCTCACAAGGAATCAGATTCATTCAGAGTTCTCTCCCAGAACCCTAAGACCATAAGCTTCCTGGCTTCTAGAGTATCAAAGAGTAAAAGAAGTCCCAGGCTTGGATCCATTGACCCGTTTAAGTTCTGGTTCTGCTATGAAGCAAATCAAGAAACCTCTTTAAGGCTTAGCTCACTCATCTACTGAATGGAGGAAGTAATAACCTGCTCTTTTGTTGTTTGTTTTTTTGCTCAAGATTCTTGAAGATTGAAATAATAGATGCAGAACTATTTAACAGTGTAAAATTATTACATCTTCCTAAATTTTGTAATGATATACATGATGGCAATCCTCAAAGACAGTCCTAAAAGTATAATTGTGTCACATAACTGTAACTATTTTTGTTCTTTTTTTTTTTTAGAGTTTTTTGCTAAAGGACACGTGTGCTCGCCAGAAAAACAGAGAGAGAGAGAGAGAGAGAGAGAGAGAGAAATCACCTCCCAGGGGGGATGGCCACGCCGCAATCCCTTCTCCTCCATTCTCCTCTTGGGATCTTGGGCATGCACGCACGTGCACCCGGCGTGAGTTTAAACCACCAGGTCTGGGATTTGAACTGCGGTTGACTACATGGGAGTTCAGCTACATAGCCATTACGCTAACTGCTGGTCCCAACTATTTATGTTAATGCACAAGGATAGACTAATTATTTTAAGAAATATTATAAACATTACAATAAAAATTAGTTTCTGGTTTAGACCTGATCTAATGGTTTACTAAGCCCATTAGTTGACATGTAAATATTTTCTCAAAAATATTTAAAACCATACAGTTTCTGTTGTTATAGAGTCACAAACAAAATTATGCAAAAATTATGAGAAATATTTTGAAAAATTACCTTTAAAATTCAATATTTTGAAAATTAGAATGTTGTTTAACTGTCAAGAACTATGGAGTATGAGTTAAAATTTTTTGATAGGTAAAGTAAATGTTTGTGGAAAAATGTAAAAATAAATCTAAAAATGAAAAAAAAAAGAGAGAAAAAAAATGCCCATTTTATTGAAACACCCACTTCCTGATCATTGCAATGAGTGAGTAATATATAATGTTAATCCTCAGAATAATCTGGCCTCTTTTATCCACCAGTGGGCACTGTGCCCTAATTTCTCTGTGCTGTTTAGCTTCAGGACGTAAACATTCCTTGCCAGGAATTCTTGTCTAAGCTGAGCATCTTTTTATTTTCTGTAGGTGGTAATCACACACAGGCTGGCGCTGGCGCTAGTGACGCCTCCCCTAGGGGTGCATGCACTTTCTGTTCCATAGAAGGAAAGGTGCCAGAAAGCGTGAGAGCTCAGGGCCTGAGAGCGGGGGAGACAGGAAGGACAGTGCTAGCACACAAATCAGCATGCACTTTCTGTTCCATAGAAGGAAAGGTGCCAGAAAGCGTGAGAGCTCAGGGCCTGAGAGCGGGGGAGACAGGAAGGACAGTGCTAGCACACAAATCATTGCAGACTCGTACTTGCTGCTTGCCATTCTGGTGAATGCTCTATGAGCAAGAAGTTAAAATAGCTGACTGAATGAAATCCATGGGTGTTCTTTGTCTAGTCCTCCCATAGCCATGCTGAAAATAGAATCCAGTCTACACTTACCACCTTTGGGTTTTCTCATTGGGAAGGTGTGTCCATTTCCCCTACTGGCATCTATAAAATGACAGTATTTGGTCCCCTTTGTTATGGTCACTTTGGGCGTGGCTGACTGCAAGTGGTCAGCCCTTCGGTAGGACTGGTTTGGGTAGCAGACAGGCCTAAGCATGTGAGTCTGCAGGGCATCAAGTCAGAGGGCACTTGGGGAAGATGCTGGAGGGGAAGGGGACATTGAAGGTGGGAGACCAGGAAAACTGACAAGGGCAGGGTCAGACTATGGCCAGGAACAAGAATGACCTGTGCAGTTCTTCTCAAAGTCTTTACCTAATTACCTCTTCTTTCTAAAGCTTCTAAAGGAACCAACAAAGAAGGAGGAGGTGCCCCAAACTCCCGAGGTGCGAGCACACCCCCAGCCCTAGGAGATCTGTTCGCTGGTGGCTTTCCTGTATTGCGACCGGCAGGCCAGAGGGATGCAGCAGGTAAGAAAGATTCCAACTGGCCACCTCGTGGTCTTCATCACCTCAACTTGTGGAACCAACTGGGAAACCCACACGTATCAGGAGGTGGCATGTTTGTAGTGATTGTTCTTATAGCAGGAGATCATATATTTGGGACCATAAGTACTGGAAGTTTCCAAAGCATAGAATTGTTCTGGAGGAATCTTTTAAATCATCATCCTGTTTAAATTATCCTGTTGTAATAACTGAAGGTGACTTAACATCGTATGTAGAATTTAGCAATGGTATGATCATGACCAAGACTGCACAGTATAGACAGAAAATGTAAATAATAATAGGTCACAGTGACATCGCTGTGGATTCACTAACAATGAGTCGCTTGTAGAGGTTCTCAATCATTGTATCGTTTTAGGTACTGCTGCATAACAAAGCTTCCTAAAACTTGGGAGCTTTATGTAACCATTTGTTTGGCCTATAAATGCGTAGTCTTGCAATTTAGCTGGGCTTCATCTGGTTCTCCTCTAGCATCTTCAAGTAACTGCCGGTTGGGTAGCTGTCTTTGATAATTTTATGTTTCTTTTATCTCTTGAGGCCCCCCTGGTATAACTGGTCTATTCCACATGGCCTCTCAGTAGTTAGCAGGAAGTCCAGGTCTTGTTTTCATGGCAGTGGAAGGGTTTTAAGAGGGAAGGCAGGAGTGTATAAGGTCTCTTGGAGTTTAGTCTCAGATGTATTACTAGGAAGTAACTTAAATCTAAAAAGTGTTACTTCTTGTCATATCATCTTGGCAAAAGCATGTCACAAAGCCAGCCCAGAGACAAGGATGGGGAAACTGACTTCATCTCTTAAAGAGAGGAGCTACAGAATCACATTTCAAAGATTACACAATCTTATAGGCATGAGTGTGTCATTGAGGCCATTTTTGCAGTCAGTCTACTCAAGTCACTTTTGTGTTACAAGGCATCAGATGTTTTGAAAATGTTGCATTAAAGTTGGACAAATACATATTTAGTGTGAGCAAAGCTGTTTTTCCTTTAATTGTGTTGCTCAGCCATCAAGCTGAATAAACTCCGGGAATATCATTAATCCCGGAACTATCAAGTCCCAAACATACTGGAACTGGCTCTTCCACCACTTGACTTTCCTAATGGCCTCCATGTCTGTTTAACATGGGTAGATTTGCTGCATTTATCTACTAATCAAGACCAGCAAAAATGAGGGCTCTAAGAACTTTGAAATCCAACTTGAACTTTCTCAGGGGCCAATTTCATTTCATCATTTTTGCTAAGGTCTTCCTCAATGAAGAGAGCAAATGTTCATTAGCACCCTCTTTTTCAAAATACCTGAGTGCTATCGAACAAACATCCTTTTTGGATATTAAATTTTTCTTCACAAAATAAAGATGGTAGAACTATCAGGTTTTTGTTCTTTTTTTTTTTCTTGTGGTTTTGTTTTGTTTTTCCCTAC
>NW_006159645.1:864792-872446 GCF_000334495.1 Tupaia belangeri chinensis
TGCCAGGAATTCTTGTCTAAGCTGAGCATCTTTTTATTTTCTGTAGGTGGTAATCACACACAGGCTGGCGCTGGCGCTAGTGACGCCTCCCCGAGGGGTGCATGCACTTTCTGTTCCATAGAAGGAAAGGTGCCTGAAAGCCTGAGAGCTCAGGGCCTGAGAGCCGGGGAGACAGGAAGGACAGTGCTAGCGCACAAATCGTTGCAGACTCGTACTTGCTGCTTGCCATTCTGGTGAATGCTCTATGAGCAAGAAGTTAAAATAGCTGACTGAATGAAATCCATGGGTGTTCTTTGTCTAGTCCTCCCATAGCCATGCTGAAAATAGAATCCAGTCTACACTTACCACCTTTGGGTTTTCTCATTGGGAAGGTGTGTCCATTTCCCCTACTGGCATCTATAAAATGACAGTATTTGGTCCCCTTTGTTATGGTCACTTTGGGCGTGGCTGACTGCAAGTGGTCAGCCCTTCGGTAGGACTGGTTTGGGTAGCAGACAGGCCTAAGCATGTGAGTCTGCAGGGCATCAAGTCAGAGGGCACTTGGGGAAGATGCTGGAGGGGAAGGGGACATTGAAGGTGGGAGACCAGGAAAGCTGACAAGGGCAGGGTCAGACTATGGCCAGGAACAAGAATGACCTGTGCAGTTCTTCTCAAAGTCTTTACCTAATTACCTCTTCTTTCTAAAGCTTCTAAAGGAACCAACAAAGAAGGAGGAGGTGCCCCAAACTCCCGAGGTGCGAGCACACCCCCAGCCCTAGGAGATCTGTTCGCTGGTGGCTTTCCTGTATTGCGACCGGCAGGCCAGAGGGATGCAGCAGGTAAGAAAGATTCCAACTGGCCACCTCGTGGTCTTCATCACCTCAACTTGTGGAACCAACTGGGAAACCCACACGTATCAGGAGGTGGCATGTTTGTAGTGATTGTTCTTATAGCAGGAGATCATATATTTGGGAGCATAAGTACTGGAAGTTTCCAAAGCATAGAATTGTTCTGGAGGAATCTTTTAAATCATCATCCTGTTTAAATTATCCTGTTGTAATAACTGAAGGTGACTTAACATCGTATGTAGAATTTAGCAATGGTATGATCATGACCAAGACTGCACAGTATAGACAGAAAATGTAAATAATAATAGGTCACAGTGACATCGCTGTGGATTCACTAACAATGAGTCGCTTGTAGAGGTTCTCAATCATTGTATCGTTTTAGGTACTGCTGCATAACAAAGCTTCCTAAAACTTGGGAGCTTTATGTAACCATTTGTTTGACCTATAAATGCGGGTAGTCTTGCAATTTAGCTGGGCTTCATTTGGTTCTCCTGACATCGCTGTGGATTCACTAACAATGAGTCGCTTGTAGAGGTTCTCAATCATTGTATCGTTTTAGGTACTGCTGCGTAACAAAGCTTCCTAAAACTTGGGAGCTTTATGTAACCATTTGTTTGGCCTATAAATGCGTAGTCTTGCAATTTAGCTGGGCTTCATCTGGTTCTCCTCTAGCATCTTCAAGTAACTGCCGGTTGGGTAGCTGTCTTTGATAATTTTATGTTTCTTTTATCTCTTGAGGCCCCCCTGGTATAACTGGTCTATTCCACATGGCCTCTCAGTAGTTAGCAGGAAGTCCAGGTCTTGTTTTCATGGCAGTGGAAGGGTTTTAAGAGGGAAGGCAGGAGTGTATAAGGTCTCTTGGAGTTTAGTCTCAGATGTATTACTAGGAAGTAACTTAAATCTAAAAAGTGTTACTTCTTGTCATATCATCTTGGCAAAAGCATGTCACAAAGCCAGCCCAGAGACAAGGATGGGGAAACTGACTTCATCTCTTAAAGAGAGGAGCTACAGAATCACATTTCAAAGATTACACAATCTTATAGGCATGAGTGTGTCATTGAGGCCATTTTTGCAGTCAGTCTACTCAAGTCACTTTTGTGTTACAAGGCATCAGATGTTTTGAAAATGTTGCATTAAAGTTGGACAAATACATATTTAGTGTGAGCAAAGCTGTTTTTCCTTTAATTGTGTTGCTCAGCCATCAAGCTGAATAAACTCCGGGAATATCATTAATCCCGGAACTATCAAGTCCCAAACATACTGGAACTGGCTCTTCCACCACTTGACTTTCCTAATGGCCTCCATGTCTGTTTAACATGGGTAGATTTGCTGCATTTATCTACTAATCAAGACCAGCAAAAATGAGGGCTCTAAGAACTTTGAAATCCAACTTGAACTTTCTCAGGGGCCAATTTCATTTCATCATTTTTGCTAAGGTCTTCCTCAATGAAGAGAGCAAATGTTCATTAGCACCCTCTTTTTCAAAATACCTGAGTGCTATCGAACAAACATCCTTTTTGGATATTAAATTTTTCTTCACAAAATAAAGATGGTAGAACTATCAGGTTTTTGTTCTTTTTTTTTTTCTTGTGGTTTTGTTTTGTTTTTCCCTACAGGGTGCTTCCACTCACTAGAGAGACTGAGACAGAGAGAGAGAAAAGGAAAGTGAGCAATCACTCTCAAGGAGGATGGCTATGCCAAAATCCTTTCTCCTCCGTTCTCCTCTCAGGATCTTGGACTTGCACACACATGTGCCTGGTGCGATTTTCAAGCTGCCAGGTCCAGGACTCAAACCACACAATTAGCCAGGTAGGATCCATCTGCTTGAACCGCTATGCTGCCTAGCTGCCTCCCATCATATTTTAATAGGGACCAGCCCAAACAAGCAGTTTTCCTACTTGTCAACCTGTCTCCCAAAGGACACAAATGTCAGATGCTTGAGCAACTATATTTCAAAAAACAAGAATTAACCTCTTTAGGAAGTCAAAGTCCATAATGAAGTGACCAATGGTGCCTGTTACAGGGTGGAAACTCAAGGAGAAAGCCAGTAGTTAGATGCATGGATTGGGTTCCTCATCAGACACCCAAGACAGATCATGACCCTCCTCTCCGAACTCTCCCACCTGGCCCTCCACATTCAGAGAAAAGGACTTTGGCCTTTGCTACTTCTCTGATTCTATTGCCTATCGTTGTTGCTGGTCCGCCGTTCCACCTACACTGCCCTCCTTGGGTTCTTAGACCACCGGGGACGCTGCTGCCAGAGGGCTCTTGCACACTCTGACTGCCATGAAAGACTCTTCCCCAGGTGTCTATATGGCTCACCCTCTCTCCTCCTCTCATCTCTGCTCGACTGGCACCTGATCAATACATCAGTGAGGTCTTCACTCATCATCCCACATGAATGATGAGCAGCCCCTGTGGTGGTCAGGAAGGCAGCTAGATCCCACATGACTGACTATGCAGCTTGAGTCCTGGACCTGGCAGCTTGAGATGTGCATGTCCAGAATCCTGACTACAGGAAGACATGGAGCTGAGGGACTACGGCATGACCGTCCCCCATGGGGTACTCTCTCACTACTCCCTCTCTGTGGCTCTCTGGCAAGTGCATGCATCCTATGGCAAAATTAAAAACAAACAAACAAACAAACAAAAAACAAAACTCAGTCCCATTCCTTCATTCCATATCCCCTTTAGCTTAATATATTACTTGGCACCTTTGACACATTATGCATTTGCTGGTTTATTTGTTTATTGTCTGTCTTATCCGTCTAAATGTAAGCTCTGTGGAGGGAGGGACTATGTTTTCTTCACTGCCTTGGAAATGCCTGGGATGGGCCAGCTGTGTCGCATAGCATTAATGCACTGCTCCGGAGAAGCTGGATCCCATAGGACGACCGTGATACGAATCCCTGGCTCAGTCTGCCTGCATCACGCTGGGCACGCACACAGTCACACAAGGACTAGAGGAAGGGATTGCGGCATGACCAGGAGCTGTGGAGGGTGCTCCTCTCTGCCTCCCTCTTTCTCTCTGACATGCTCAGGCACACCTTTCTGTCATGAGTAAGTAGAAAACGAATGGCAGGCAGATGGCAGAGCCCGGCAGATACTTACTGAAGGAAACGTGTGAATGAGTGGTGTGGTGCTAACTTACCCATGAAGCACTATAAGCACAGTGTTTAGGGTTCACAGAACTTAAAGGTACCCCCAAATATTTACATTTAAATATTGAAATTTCTCTTAAAATCAAAAGAGAAGATATAGGCTTTTAGGATCGAAAGTATCTTTGTTATTATACCAACAGAGTCATAAATACAAATATTTGTATGGAAGAAGGGGCCCGTGAAGGCAAAGTGTCTGGGGTCCTTGGGCAGTGCTCTGAGGAAGTGACAATTCAAATCAGATACGATGATACGATGAGTAAACATCGTCACTAGTGTGTAGAATGTTTGAGACCTCCCTGCAGTCCAAGATCTTTAGAAAAACCTATGGATTTAGGAAAAAGAAATACTATGTCTTGATAAGCCGCCAGGCTGTAAAAGCTGATTCTTCCATATCAGCTGGGCATCCTGATGCCCTCAGCTGGCCGTTCCCCACCTGCTTCATGGCCCCTTTTGCATTTTCTTTGGATTTCAAGGGCTCCTCCTGTCCTTTCCTCAGCTCTCTTCAGCTCTCTGCTGGCCCGGAGCCTACAGCTTTCCTGCCTGTACTTAGGCCACCAGTCCCTCCCTCTCCCCTGGGTCTCAACTTTATTCTGGAGTGGACGTGAACACAGGCCCAGAAGGATTTGGGCCGCCCGTGCAGCTGCTGTTCGTCTTAGGATAAAAATGGTTTTGTTCAGGGACCAGCAGATGGGGTAATGGTTACGTCGCTGAACTCTGACACAGCCAACCATGATTTGAGTCCCAGGCCCTGTGGCTTAAAACTCACACCAGGTGCATGTGGTGTGTGCCCAAGATCCAGAGAAGAGAATGGAGGAGAAGGGATTGCAGCACCCCCAAGAGATTGATTTCTCACGTTCTATCTCTCTGGCAAGTACATGCATCCTATAGCAAAATCTCTTTTAAAAAAATGTAGCCGACCGCAGTTCGAGTCCTAGACCCGATGGCTTAAACTCACGCTAGGCGCATGTGCGTGTGTGCCCAGGATCCTGAGAGGAGAATGGAGAAGGGATTGCGGCGAGGCCTTCCCCCGGGTGGGTGATTTCTCGCTTTCTGTCTCTGTCTCCCTCTGTGTTTCTGGCGAGCGCACATGCCCTATAGCAAAATCCTCTCCAAAAAAAAAGGGGGGTTGTCCACATTTCTCATTGGATTGTCTGCTTAGGAAGCAGAGAGAGGATCCTGTACTTTTTTAACTGACTCATTTTAAGTGCTGTTGAATCTCAGATACATAGTGTCAGTCACTTAAAACGTTTTGATTCGGGGCCAGCAGATGGCATGGTCGTTAAGGCACTGGACTCCCACATATTCAACTATTATTCAAGTCCTGAACCTGGCAGCTTGAAAATCACACCAGATGTGTGTTCATGATGTCCAAAATCCCAGGAGGAGAATAAAGAGGGGATCGTGGCTTCCCCAACCCCCACTGTTGCCGGGGGCAAGGTGATTTCTTGCTTTCCCTCTCACCGTCTGTTTCCCATGACCACAAAAACATGCATATATATATAAAAATTAAGTGTGGGTGGAGCCAGCAGGTGGCATGGTGATTAAGCGTGCTGGACTCCCATATGGCCAATTGCAGTTTGAGTTCTGGACCTAGCAGCTTGCTTTCTCTTTCTCACTCTATCCCTCTCTGGTCAAGTTAAAATACATAAATAAAGTTAAACAGAATAATTCTTTTTTAAAAGAAAGTACAGGTTGCCTATTCAGGGGCGGATTCTGTTCCATTTTTCAAACATATTATCTCTAAGTTGCCCAGCAACTGTGCATGCAGGGAGGCCCGTCCTTGCCTAGGGAGCTCCTCAGTTCTTCCCTGTCCCACTTCCGTGCACAGAGGAAGCAGGTTTGGGAGCTGTCAGGCAGGACTCCTTGCACTGACTTCTGCCTTAGACAGCACCTAGTATGTCCACTGTTGGAGCTGTAGAGGTAGCTCCTGCCCTGGAAGGGCCCTTCTGCTCCTGGCGATAGTCAGCCAGCTCTGGCAGAGCCGCCTTTAAGCCCTTAAGGGGTCGAGTCCGCCGAGGTGGACGTATCAGTGCAAAGACCTCATCTCTTCTGGAACCACCTCAGAGAGAACTAAGGACTAATGACATCCCAGCCTGCCTTAAGGACAGTCATTCCATAGTGCTGTGCAGGTGACTGTCATTTCATAGCCTGAGAGTCACCTGTCTGGCAGGCCAGACACAGTTCCTGCCTACTTAGCTTCAGCCCCCGGAGTGGCCTCCAGCATGCCTTGTCTTGACCAGCCTGGCTTGTGACATCAAGTACATTAGTTAGGGTGTGACACAGTGTCTTGCTGGGTAAACACACTGGTGACTCAAGAGTTGTCAAGCTCAGAACCCCCGTAGATGCTGTGGTTTAGAACCTGACATAAAAGCTGCATTTCCTGTGCTGCAGCTCCCAGGAAGTTGTCAGGAGGAGAAACAACCACACGTTGAGGTCTTTTGCACCTGTTGGCAAAGGATCGTAAAATACAAGCATGCTGAAATAGGGAAAGTGTATTCCTCAGAATGCCTTTAGGGACAGTGCTATATTGGGAAGAAATATTTCAGTGTGCCTCCTGAGTGGACACTGAAACTCCCAGGACGCACTGAGCAATGGCTCCCAAACTTCCATGCAGTAAGCAGAGAGGGGAACTCTTCTTAGAGGCAGAGGAGAGAAAAGGTGGGAAGGAGCAGTATGGTGTATGGTTGTGCAGAGAGAGCCAGGGCCCCTCCCGGGGATCAGCCTCCACCCCAGGCTTCTATGAAGTCCCCCAAACGCAAATGTTACTGTAAGCAATTTGCTGTCGAATTCAGAAGAGGCACTGAAGTTCAAGTGGTGTTAGATGCAGCGAAGGATCTTTGGGGCGAGGAAGCCAGGAGGCCAGGAGACAACGAGCCTCTTGGATTTAGCATAAGTCTTTGGGGAAGGGGGCTTTGAACTTCTCAAAGCTGTGGAATTGGAGGTTGAAGGTCATTGGCATGGGCAAATGCCTCCCTGCTCACCTACCTTGAATGCCCAGGGTTCATCACGAATCTGCTGTTGAAGCAGAAACAAAGTGTGCGGAGCCAGGGAAGCCAACTGGCCAGGACTCCCGGTTGATAACTGAGGAAGAGCCAAGCTAGAAAGTACAGGCTGATCACCCTAGCAGATAACAGTGAACATGGCCGAGGGTGACCCTGTGATGAAGAACGCTGAGGGAAGTGGGGCAGCCCTGTGTCCTAGGCCGGGAGACCAGGCGGCCACTGGCAGTGAAGGCGGAGGAGATAGCAGGGAACAGGAAGGCTGGTGGCCTGACCTGGGCTCCTCCTGGAGGAGCAGGCTCCTTCATGCAGGAAAGGACTTGGAGCTGGGCCAGCCCACCCTCCTGTGACCACGGCTGCACAAGAGGCCTCTCTGTGGAAGCAGGCAAAGCCTCTAACATGCAGCTCAGTGGTCTTTGAGAATTCTGAATACCACTCACCAACAGGCTTGGGGCTTCATCTTTTCACACTGAGCTAACCCAGCATTCGTTTCCCTTCCAGGTGGCAAGACTGGGCAGGCCCCAGGCTCCCGAGCACCTTCCCCGAGGCTTCCCACCAAAACCATCAGCGGTCCACTTATCCCTCCTGCGTCTCCTAGGCTGGGCAACGCCTCCGAAGCACATGGAGCTGCCAGGACAATCCCTCCTCGCCCCAATGTGCCCGCCCC
>NW_006159645.1:872551-881287 GCF_000334495.1 Tupaia belangeri chinensis
AGCGCGCCCCCCTCCCCCCCCCGCCCATTCCACCCCCACTCCCTCTCCTCCCACCTTGCGGGTATCCTGGGCTCAACGCGGAGCCTGCCAGCCCAGCTCAGGATGTGCGCGAGCCTCCTGCCCCGCCACCCCCACCACCTCTGCCGCCCCCACTGCCCCTCTATGCCTCGTGCTCTCCGAGGACTTCTGTGCCCGCACCCCCTTTGCCAGGCGCTAATAGTAGCAGCGAAAACCCGCCCCCACTGCCCCCGAAGTCCCCCAGCTTCCAAGCCCCGTCGCAGAAGGCCGGCATGCAGACCTTGCCCACGCCCCCAGCACCCCCGGGAATCCAGCCACTCCTGCAGAAGAAGAGACCCGGCAGAGGCCCTGGTAAGCTGGCACTCGGTCGGGGCAGCCGCCAGTTATGGCCATGCGAGGGGCCAGGTGAGGGGACGTTCCAGTGAGCCAGTTGGGACGACCTGGGGTTGTCTCAGGCCTCCAGAATTGATTGTGGAGCATGATAAAGATCTGTATTTTGAGACTTCACCGTTGAAAGTATTCACCTTAGAGAGGAAGCCAAGGGGAAGGGAGGCTGGGAGACTCCCCAAACCAGGTAGGTGTTACAGAAGCAAGGGAGTCTGGCCTCCATCCCCTGCCATTACTAACTGTGGGACCCGGAGCTGTGCTCAGCCCCTCTGTGCTCAAGTCCCTCTGTACAGTTTCCAGCCCATTGCTTGTTGTCAAGTTTAGGTGAGTTCTTGAAAAGGTGCTTGGGACAGCACCTTGCAGCCGTGAGCTATGGAGAAAGGTTATTTATTCCTGCTATCCTCTTTTGGAGGCCATATCTGCTCTCTGAGTCGTCCTCCCTGGGACTGGGGGGTGTGATTTGTATCCAGAGGTGTTTAATCTTTGAATTATTCCAGTCTGGCTCCTCACCTGCACTCAGTAGACTGGATTTGTACCCTGCCATATTGTTAGCTGGTCTCCAGCTTACTCACAAAAACTGAGGACCTGTTTTTTAAGTCAGTTATGGAAAACCATTCCTTCACATGGCCAGCATTGGTGAGGTTGAATTGAGTGTACCCCCATGGGTAAGGTCCCTGCTCTCTGGAGTAGTGACATTGTAGGCTCCTTCAGGGCCATTCTGAATGGGAAGGTGCACCCCAGATCCATACACACCCACATCCACAAACACATTCATGAGGACACACACACTCACGAATACACGTTCACACACGTACGCCTTACTCTTTCAGAAAACCTTGTGATGCAGACTGTTTCTTAAGTACATTTCCTTGAATTAAACTCAATACAGGGTCACTGTGGAGCAGGTAAAAGGAAATTGAAATCACGCATCATGGGATTAGCCAGAGATGCAAACTGCCTTGTGGAATGGTTTCCTTCATTTTCCTTAGTATAGGTGATGTTTGCATAGTTAATGCTATTTTGTATATACAGTTTTATATTGTTTTAAATATTATATTAAAAGCAGTTTTGGAGAACCAGCAGTTAGTGTAATGGCTATGTCGCTGGACTCACACATAGTCGACTGCGATTCGCGTCCCGGACCCAATGGCTTAGAACTCACTCCGGGTGCATGTGCGTGTGTGCCCAAGATCCCGAGAGGAGAATGGAGGAGAAGGGATTGCGGCGTGGCCATCCCCTCTGGGGGGTGATTTCTCGCTTTCTGTCTCTCTGTCTCTCTCTGTCTGTCTGGCGAGCGCACGTGCCCTATAGTGAAAAACCTCTCCAAAAAAAAAGAAGAAGAAAAAGAAAAAAAAAAACAGTTTTGTCAAATCACTACAATTTCCTGATGATTAGCAGCATCTTCCACCTTCCAGGGTCAGATATCAAGTTGATTCCACTTTCTGCTCTTAAGAAGACTATTACAGGAAATTCTTCCATAGAAATTTGAGTCTACATTTTGGGTTATTTACAAGGAGATGTTCTTGGGGCCAGCTGGTGGCACAGTGGTTGGGGCAGCTGGATCACACATGGCCAAGTGCACAGGTCTGAGTCCAGACCCAGCAAGCAACTTGAGAAACATGCCAGGCCAGGCACGTGTGGAGGTGTGCCCAAAATCCCAAGAGGAAGTTGGAGAGGAAAGGATTGCGGCGTGAACATCCCTCTTGGGGGTGCTTTCTCTCCCTCTCTCTTTCTCTCTCTCTCTCTCTCTAGTGCACATGCCCTATAAGAAATTAAAATAAATAAATAAATAGGTTCTTTAAGGAGAATTCCTGGTATGAGGGGCAGGATACTTGTAAAAACCTTAGTCACAAGAGATAAGGTTTTCTGTTTGCTTTTGTTGCTGAGAGAGATTTTTGCTACAGGGCTCTTGTACTCACTGGAGAGAGAGACAGAAGGTGAGAAATAACCCTCCAGGGGGAATGGCCACACCACAAATCCCTTCTCCACTCCACTCTGCTTTCCAGATTCTGGGCATGCATATATACCTGCCCAGTGTGAGTTTCAAGCTGCGGGGTCCCGGACTCAAACCACAGTCATCCACATGTGAGTCCAGCACCTTAACCAAGTATGCCACCTGCTGGCCTCAGGAGATAAGGTTTTAATTTTTCTCCTTTCAACTGACTGACCAACGTGAGAGGGCCAGCATTTGTGCTGGTGAGCGCCTTCTGATATTTGTGATTTTTAATTGTTTCTGGTGTTGTAAGAAAAAAAAATGCTCTCAGTCTGAGTTCAAATTCTGGTTCTTTGTTTTTGTTGTTGTTTGAGAGATTTTTTTGCTCCAGGGCACTTGTACTCACTGGAGAAAGGTGAAAAATCACCCTCCGGGGGAATGGCCACACCACAAATCCCTTCTCCACTCTACTCTGCCTTCCGGATTCTGGACATGCATGTACACCTGCCCAGCATGACCTCATGTGTAACCTCATGGCAGTTGGTGGTTTATTTAAATCTTGATTTTTTTTTTCTTCTAATTTGACAAGTGTGAATAACACCACCACCTTTCACCAGTGTGGTTAGGAATGTTAGCCAAGAGAGTGTTCATGGAGGGTTTGCGGGGCTCAGCAGCACTGATTCCCTTCCCTCTCCCTCACCACGTGTTGGGGCAGCTTCTCATCCTGAAGAGGGTCGGCCGTCCCTCCAGTCCTTCACCTGTCAGTCTGCTCAAGGGAGCAAGTCAGTCCTATGCAGGGAGGACTAGAGAGGGGGACGAAGGAGGCTGGAAATGAGCAAGGAAGAGGAGCAGAAACCCAGGAAGAGGAGGAGATTGACTGGTGCCCCTGAGCCACCATCTCTGCTGCCGGGCATCGTCCCCTGCTCCAGGGCAGGGCACCCCAGGCCAGGAAGGGATGCTCACCTGGCTTCTTTCTTGGTGTCTTTGGGTGCAAAACTTGTTTTCTCCAGTTACAAAGTGAGGGTAGCTTCTGCTTCAGCCCAAGCTCTTCAGCTTGGAGAGAAGAGAAAGAGGTTGCAGTCATGAAGATCTTGGCACAGATCATAGTGGCTGACTGTCATCATTTCAAGAAGCCGACCAGCAGGTGGCGTGATGGTTAAGGCCCTGGATCCCACATACCCGACTATGTTTGAGTCCCAGACCCAGCAGCTTAAAAAACATGCCTGGTACAATCCCAAGAGGAGAATGGAGGAGAAGGGATTGCAGCGTGGCCATCCCCCTTGGGGGTGTATCTCACTTTTCCTCTGTCTCTGTCTGTCTCAGGCAAGTTAATGCACCCTATAACAAAAAACAAAAAAGAAAGAAAGAAAGAAAGAGAAAGAAAGAAAGAGTGATGCTTACAGTCACTGAACGGATACAGTCATCTCTCAATACCACAGGAAGTTGGTTCCAGGACCCCAGTGGATAGCAAAATCCATGGGTACTCAAGTCCTTGTATAAACTGGCGTAGTACTTGCTTATCACCTACACATGGCCACCTCTAGTCTAACACATTCTTTAAATCACCTGTAGATGACTTATAAAGTAATCTTAGCATAAGATATACATAAAAAGGAAAATCTATAGATAAACTTTTCAGCATCTGTCTTTTAGGGAGCCACCCCCCCACCCCATTTTATAATGGCTGGTGTGGTCTGGCTGCATCGTAGTTGGTGAAGCCATGGATGGGAGCCATGGAAGTGGAGGGCCAGTTGTGAGCAGCAGTGGGATACTTGCATTGATGAACTAAGACAGCGGGTTACTGACTGCCTAATGTGTCATATGAAAAAGTATTGGCATGAGGCTCTCACGGACATGATCAGGGAAGGCTTAAGGAAGTAGGTTGGATTTGAGTTAGGCCCTAGCGGGCCAGTAGGATTTACTGGAAGGAGGAAGGAGGGTTCACTATGCAGGAGAACCAGCGTGAGCAGAAAAAAGCCCCTGACAGCTTGTCTTCTAGCTTCCCGCTGGAACCTCACCTTCAGACAGCCCTTCCCTGGTGACTTACGACTGTGCAGTGCTTCCCCTCCTTTGGACTGTGCTGTCTGATGATGAAGGCTCTCGCCACCACTACAATCATTGCAGCAGCTAACATTTTTTGAGCATTTAATACAGACATGCCGTTTGACTTTGGTCAACTCATTTAATCCCCTCAACAACCCCAGGATGCGTGCATATTATTATTACTCAGATTTTATGGATGGACAAACTGAGACACAAGGAGGCTGTTACTTATCTCACCTAACTGCAATTCAGCCCCCAGCAGGTGGGCCCCAGAGGCTGTTCTTTTACTCACTATATATCATTTACATCCGAGGACCTCAACACTAAACCTCTCACATAAAGTTCTAGCATTGACCATCGCCATCCCTGTGTCTGAATGTGTCATCATCTTCCCTGTAAGGAACAAGCGGGGCAAAGCTTAATCCACCTCCAGCCCCTCCTGCAAGATCTCCCACCACTGAGCTTTCAAGCAAGAGCCAGCAGGTCCAAGCCTGGAGCCCGACACAGCAGCCCGGAGGTCAGCTACGAAATGGAAACCTGCACATCATTGGTGAGCTGGGGACAGGGGAGTTGCAGAAGTGGTGCTGTCAGTGAGATGTGATTCCCCTTGACCTTGGACAGAGTTTGCTATTTTGAGATCTGTGCTTCTCAGTAAACAGGGGGTTCGCCCCAGCACAGAACAACCAATAGGTTCTGTGAATAGGAGTCCTTTTAAGGCTTCTGAGTGGTCCCAGAGCCAATTCTTGAGCCTTGTAATTCAGATTAGAGAAAGGGGTGGGGGACCAGCATTTAAATTGTGTGTATGTATATGTGTCCATGGAGAAATCAATGCATAAGCTTGAAAGACTAGAGTGATTTGGATAAGGGGAAGGAATAAATGGAAGGCTGCAGGCAGAGCAACGATTAGAGCAAAAATATAGAAGTAGGGAGCCAGCCCCAAGGTCTAATGGTAAGGGAGCCAGAACTCACATGGCCAACCATACTTTGAATCTCAGCCCCCAGCAGCTTGAAAAGGCATGTGTATGTGTGTACACAAAATCCAAATGGGCTGGAGAAATGGAGGAGCAGGGATTGTGGCATGACCAATGACCATGCTTTTTCCCTCTCTCTAGTGAGCCAACATGCTTTCTGGCAATTACAAAAATATATATGGAGGTGGGAAGGAGTCAGACATGAGCACAAATCTTTGGATCCCTTTGTGTGCTAGGCTCCTGTCAGACACAGGCCCAGATCACAAATCAGGTCTCTGCCCATGAGTCCACCAGACTCATCCCCTCCTGCCATCAGGAGCTCAGGTTCGAGCCTGTTGGCTTTGGGGAGCACTGGCCACAGGCCATGCTCCTTCCACCAGCCACGCTGAGGACTCCTTTTCTGCCCACCTCTCCTCACCCCCAGAGCCCTCCTCAGGAGCTCAGCAGGTGCCCCCAGATTCCCTGCCTCTGATCTGGACCTGGATATCCCAGTACCTTCTGCCCCTTTGGCACCAGCTTCCTTAAGATGTTGGCTGGAGTAAGTTGGGTGGATGAAGGAGAATAATGGGGATTTTGCTTTTCCAGTGTCCCCCTCATCCCAACCAACCAGTTAAACTCAACAGGTGAATGGATGTCTTGGGGAAATAGCCCTGCCATTGAAGCCCTTGCCCCGAGCAGGACACCAAGCACAGAGTTCTGGATGCATCAGGGTATTCTGTGTGCACCCGGAAGTGATCTAGACATGGGTCGTGACAGCAACCTGAGCAGCCCTTTCCATCTCTTATGTGTGCAGATGACTTCGAGTCTAAATTCACGTTCCATTCTGTGGAAGACTTCCCCCCTCCGGATGAATATAAACCATGCCAGAAGATTTACCCCAGCAAGATCCCCAGAAGTAAGTACCTCCTTGAAAAGACAGTGGCTTTTCCTGATCCTCCAAAACCAGGTGCTCAGGGTGCACCGATTGGTCACAGACCGACTAAAGGCTGATATTGTTATTCTCCTGCAAGGATGCAGTGCTGTGTGTGCTTCTGAAAGTTTCAGAATATTTTTTTGTCCTGATACTTAAGGGTTCGTGTAGAGGATTTTACAGAACACCAAGGTAACTGGCATCAGAGTTGGATGCCTACACTTACCACTCATCTCTCCCCTCCTGGAGCTTTTGACTAGGGAACTAAATACCCCCAAAACCCACAGCAGAATGGAATATGAGAGTTTGCATTAATGGCTGGGGAAGAACCCAAATGTAGAACTCTGGCCAATCATGAAATGGAAAACGTTTGTAGGTCACTGGCTCTCGTCCTCGGCTACACATCAGAATGACCTGCAGAGCTCTTAACAATCCTGAGGGCGAGGCTGCGTCTAGACCAACTGACCGGAATATCCAGAGTGGGACCCTGGTGTCAGTATTTTTTGAAAATTGCCAAATGATTATTGTGCACAGCCAAGGCTGAGAATCACAGTCCAGAGTGAGGCTGCCTCCTCCTAATTTAATTGTGTGGTCAGGCTTCAGGGGAGGCTTTCACTCAGCTTACTCGTCCAACCTCAGAGTGGAAGACGAGGAGGCTGACCAGACTGCTCCTCAGAGCCGAAACAGGAGGGAGGAAGGGAAAGCAAGACTGGGGTGCTGACCACACAGTGCTGCCGACCACTGGCTAACATGGGTCACTTCCTGCCCAGTGCAAGGCTGGCCAGGTTGGGCAGCAACTAGGAAGAGGCAAGTGGCATCAGCCACACGAGTGAGGTAAGGCGTGTTCCCATCCCACAGCCTAAGCAAGGCCCCTGGGACTCCAACATCCCCAGGCCTGAATGACAATCACAGTGTCCATTAGAGTTAGCCGAAGAATCAGGAACCGGGCTTTCTGGCCACAGAGCCCTCTCCTTTCAGAGAGACCTTGGCGAGATCCCTTTGCAGGACTCAGCTCCCTGCAGAGCAGAGGGAACGCAGTGCTGGCTCTGCTCAGTTCAGAGTCCCCTAGGGGCCGGCCTGGGCAGGTCTTCCTCTGCCAGCCAGTGGGACTGCACATTTAGAGGGAAATGACCTCTCACTTATTAACACGTCAGTAAGTGCTAACGAATAGAGAAAGACCTGCCATGGTTTCAGTGACATGCCCCCTCCCTGAAGCTTCATGTGTTGTGATTTGGTTGTGAACATATTAAAAAGAAATATAAACTAGCTCCATGTACAGTGGATAAGCACTGTGTATTTGGAGCCAGATCCCACCTGGTCAATCGTGGTTCGAATCCTGACCCAGGCAATTTGAACACATGTGTAAGTGTCCAAATTGCCGATGGGAAGGAGAAATGAAGGGAAAAGGATTGTGCTATGACCATGCCTCATGGGAAGGAGATGGAGCAGTGCTTTCTTTGCCTCTGCCTCCTCTCTCTCTCTCTCTCTCTCTCTGGTGAGTACATGCACTTTCCAAAAAAAGGGAACCTAATTTGGGGAAGAAATTAGAGTTGAAGTCATCAGGGTGGGACAGCTATGGCCGACTCCTCACTAGTTTGTAAGGAGAGGGAGTAGGACAGACAGACTGATGGACACAGCCACTCTGCTCTGGTGTCACCCTCACGCGTGATATCTCAGGACTCTGCGAGACCCCCCCCCACCATCCCCACCCAGCTGCCCCCGGACCTTCACACCCTGAGCTGAATAAACTTAGATTCTTTTGAATTACCCAGACTCAGGCATTTTCTGTTAGTAACAACAGAGTGGACTTGACCAAGAGAGGAGCAGGGTGCAGGAGGGCCGAGGAGAGCCACACCCTCCTCTGTAGGCCGTCAGTGGCCCGTGGAGGCGGGGCAATGGGAGAAGACAGGTGCTGCTCCGGTCTTGCATTCTTGCTCAGTTCAGCAAATGTGCACAAGCTGCCCATTCTGCACCGGCACTCTGCCAGCCCCAGAGGCTGCCAAGCTGAGAAAGGAGGGCCCTACACCAAGCACCCACCATACACGTGCCTGAGACAGACCCGTGAGAAATCAGCCAGCCGTAATGCAGTGAGAGTGCCTTGTCAGTGATTGCTCTGAGTAATGAGGGCACTACAGTGGGCCCGTGGGTGGAGAGGGAAGGTCACATTTCCACGTGGCTGGGAGGGCATGCCAGGCCAGAACAGCACCAATCCAGGAGAGAGCACGATAGTACTTGGTTCATTCAGGACCCGTAGGTCCCATGTGGTGTACAGGATATCAGGTAGCTGGCTGGGGTGGGAGCACAGGCTGTCCGCAGTCAAGACTGGCCAGTGGGACTGCACATTCGGAGAGACAGCCTCTCTTAGTAACATGTAAGTGCTAATTAAGAGAGCGGGAAGAAGAGGGGCGCGCGCGGGGCGTGAGCCCGGGGCCTTCCGGCGGGCGCGTGGCGGCTGCTGCTGCCACGTGCATGCT
>NW_006159645.1:882658-903470 GCF_000334495.1 Tupaia belangeri chinensis
CTCTCTCTCTCTCTCTCTCTCTCTGGTGAGTACATGCACTTTCCAAAAAAAGGGAACCTAATTTGGGGAAGAAATTAGAGTTGAAGTCATCAGGGTGGGACAGCTATGGCCGACTCCTCACTAGTTTGTAAGGAGAGGGAGTAGGACAGACAGACTGATGGACACAGCCACTCTGCTCTGGTGTCACCCTCACGCGTGATATCTCAGGACTCTGCGAGACCCCCCCCACCATCCCCACCCAGCTGCCCCCGGACCTTCACACCCTGAGCTGAATAAACTTAGATTCTTTTGAATTACCCAGACTCAGGCATTTTCTGTTAGTAACAACAGAGTGGACTTGACCAAGAGAGGAGCAGGGTGCAGGAGGGCCGAGGAGAGCCACACCCTCCTCTGTAGGCCGTCAGTGGCCCGTGGAGGCGGGGCAATGGGAGAAGACAGGTGCTGCTCCGGTCTTGCATTCTTGCTCAGTTCAGCAAATGTGCACAAGCTGCCCATTCTGCACCGGCACTCTGCCAGCCCCAGAGGCTGCCAAGCTGAGAAAGGAGGTCCCTACACCAAGCACCCACCATACACGTGCCTGAGACAGACCCGTGAGAAATCAGCCAGCCGTAATGCAGTGAGAGTGTCTTGTCAGTGATTGCTCTGAGTAATGAGGGCACTACAGTGGGCCCGTGGGTGGAGAGGGAAGGTCACATTTCCACGTGGCTGGGAGGGCATGCCAGGCCAGAACAGCACCAATCCAGGAGAGAGCACGATAGTACTTGGTTCATTCAGGACCCGTAGGTCCCATGTGGTGTACAGGATATCAGGTAGCTGGCTGGGGTGGGAGCACAGGCTGTCCGCAGTCAAGACTGGCCAGTGGGACTGCACATTCGGAGAGACAGCCTCTCTTAGTAACATGTAAGTGCTAATTAAGAGAGCGGGAAGAAGAGTGGCGATGGTTTGAGTGTCCTCCCAAATTCATGTGCTGAGATGTTGAGATTTGGTCATGAAGGTATTAAGAGGAAACTTAGAGCTGGCACTGTATTTCAGTGGATATTTGCTGTGCATTGGGAGCCATATCCCATATGGCTGACAGTGGTTCAAATACCAGCCCAGGCATCTTAGAAAACATGCTGGGCGCCTGTGCATGTGTGTCTAAACCTGAGAGGAAGGAGAAATGGAGGAAAAAGGATTACACCCTGAGCATGCTCATTGAGCAGTTCTCCCTCTCTCTCTCTTTCTCTGTTTCTCCTCTCTCTCCTCTCTCTCTCTCTCTCTCTCTCTCTCTTTCTCTGTTTCTCCTCTCTCTCCTCTCTCTCTCTCTCAAGAGGAGTCAGTGCGGGAAGGAGTCAATGAATAGCACCCCTCATGCCATCTTGCGAGGCATTGACAGGAGTCAGAGAGAGAAAGTCCTATGTGTTTGTGTTACTATTGGAGCAGCCTTCCTAATACTGCACCCGGAATTAGGCTCCCTCGTGCCCGAGGCAGGCTGATGTACCCCTGAGGAGAGGGAGATTCCCCTACCCTATAGTCACAGAACTGCTTCCCAGAACATCTGCCTGACCAGGACTGCAGAGAGGAGTAACTCTGTACCCACAGGCAGCCAGGTCTCAGAGGGGCCCAGAGGGGGCCAGGCAGTACATGGCCTCTTCCACGGAGTGTCCCCCTTGGGGAAGCGCCTGTACACAAAAGTGTGAGGACGGGAGATGCGCTCCCTCATAACATGAAGGCCACCTGGTTCCTTTTGAGGCACTGGAACTCAAACTTGTAAGCAGGGGAGGAACATCAGTAAAATACTCAAGGACAATTCCATCTCTACCGTTCGTGCTGCTGTGGGCCACCTCACGTGTGCCTGGCACTGTCCTGGGTGCGTCACATGCTTAGCATTCGTTCTTAACACAAAGAGTGCACAGACAGGGAAGAGAAGGCCCAGAGAGGCAAGTCACTTGCCTAAAGCCTCTTAGCAAATTAAAGCCTGAGGTGGAATTTTAAATCCATCTCTGAGCCAGAGATGCTTCTCCTCAGCTGTGGTAAACTCTGAGAAGAGATGTGATTAGGTGGAGGTTGAGACAGAGAGCCAGGGTTGATAGCTCCATTAGGAGGCTATTATGAGTCCATGGGAGGGGGGATGGACAGGGAGGTATTCGGCGCGGCCAGGGTTGAGGGACCTAGCCCATGAGAGGAACTGGAAAGTGGAGAAGCCGAGGTCCCTGAGTAGCTGCCATGGGCCCGAGTGGACGATGTGGCACCAATGTGGAGCTGGAGGGGACCGGAGGAGGGAGTTACTGATCAGTCCTGGTGAGTTCAGGTGCCTGGAGGGCTGCAAGACAGAGGTGTCCTGGAGCAGGTAAAGGGGTATACAGGTCTGGGACTGAGGGGTGAGGTCGAGAGTACAGGCTGGATTTGCTGGTGATAGTTTGGAGACAGAGATGAAGGCCAGAGAAGGACATGAAATCAGTCAGGGTAAGTGAAATAAATCCGTCTACATGGTCAGGAGGAAGCAAGCTGCTAATGAACAGGTCAGCTCAATACCTGCCCGAGAGCCAGACCATGGAGGCATTTATAAATAGGATTTTACCCCAGGATCTAGACAGACAACCAAAGAGGGAGGTCAAGAATTCCTTTTACTGTATGAGGGGTCATCCAAAAGTTCATGGAAGGGCCAGTTCTGTGTTACAGTGGTAATGTACTGCTCAAGAGAAGTCAGATCCCTCGTGGCGACCCCAGTTCAGATCCCTGACCAGTCAGCCTGAAACACACGGGAACATGTCCAAGTGCCCAAGATCTGAAAAGAGTCCTAATGTGACCAGGTTCCAGCAAGGGAGTTTTTCTCTCTCTCTCTCGCAGATGTACACACATACCCTTTATCACGACTAATGAAAAAGGTTTATGGAAAGTGTGTATTATGACAAAACTATGCATAGATTTCAATTTTTTGGCACCAAAATAAACTCATATTTCAATCCCACTTTTCCATGAAATTGTTGAAGTCCCCTCATACTGTTGTCAAGTAATACATCAAGAACATGTAGTCTGTTCTTCACTTAATTTCCTTTTTATTTTTGAAGTGATTATTTATTTTATTTATAATTATCATTTATCTTTTAATTTGACTAGAAAAAGACAGAGAGAGAAAGTGAAAGTGAGAAAGCAAGCTACCAGTCAGTGGGGGAGGGAGTCAATGAATAGCCCCCCTCTTATTCACCCCTATGACTCAAACTGTGGTTGGCCATTTGGGAGTCCAGTGCCCCAACCACCATGCCACTTACCAGCCCCCTCTTCTCTTAATTTCTTATGCTCATCTATAGTGTTGGAATAGACTCTTGGAAAATACAGAACTGCAGAATCCCAGGCACAGGGAGGTATTTGGCATGACCAAGGTTTAGGGACCCAGCCCATGAGAGGAACTGGAACTGGCTCATTCAAATTTGCTTCCTTCCTCTGAGCTGGGGTTTGCAACTGGCTACCTTCAGGCCATAAGCCCCAGAGCTTTCTCTTACACCTGGTTCCTGGAGGCTTTCCATCAGTGATCCCTACCCTAAACCAGCAGTCAGCAAACATTTCCTCTAAAGGGCCAGAAAAATAAAATCTCTGAGGCTTTTCAGGTCTTGGTCACAATTACTCGAGTCTCTTTTAAGAAAAAAGCAGCTGTACATAATGCATGAACGAATGGCTGTGTTCCAATAATACTTTCTTTATAAGAACAGGTGCAGGCTGGATCTGGCCTGCTGGCCGCGTTTTGCTGTCTTCCCTAGACCATTCCACAAGAGCAGATTCTCACAAATCCTTCTGCTACACTGCCTTTGTCAGTGTCCTTTGACCTTCAAATTCAGTAAGCTCTAAAGTTAGTTGCATTTGAGCCTGTGGTGCCCAGTCTGATCCCTGAAAACAGGAGAGAAACTGTACCCACCACCCCACACAGTTGCCAAGAGGGTGCAGCTGGCAGTCTGTGCACTAAAAACAATCTTCTGGTGTTCAGGCAAGAGCAGTAAACACAACAGCAAGAAAAACAAACAAAAACCCTATTAAATGAATTGACTTACTACGGGCTAGAAAGGGCAATTGCAATTTCACAAATAAGATACAGACACAAAATACTTCCATGACCTCTGAGCAAAATGAAATGAGCACGTTCCACCATCCTGTGAGCCACGGTGTAGACCTGTTAATTACATTAGTGTGGGTCAGCTGTGGGCCATGCCTGTCTGATTATATTTCTCTGTACAGTTTTCCTCTTGCCGTTGACCCAAGACCAGAGGTCTCCGTGGTCGAGGAGACCATGCTGGTTCTGTGGTAGCAGCGCTTCCGCTCTGTCTCCTGCTGTTTGCTTTCTCTCTCCCCTACACACACACACACACACACACACACACACACACACAGCACAAATATCCCAATTCTTAGCTCCTCCAAAAAGGTAAGAACCTTTATTAGCTCTACCCTCTAACCATTGGCTATTTTCTTTCATTGGCGGAATGATTTTGCCTGATTTTTTAAAAAAATATTTAAAAGGTATGGGGCTGGCAGGTGTTGTGGTGGTTAAGGGTACTGGACTCCCACATGGCCAACTGTGGGAGTTGGTGGCTTGCTTTCACTCTCTCTCTCTCTCAAATAAAGTTAAATAAAATAATTATTTTTTAAAATTATTTAATTTTATTCATTGTCACTATTTTATTTTATTGATTTATTTATTTTGTAAGTTGACCAGAGAGAGACAAAGAGAAAAAAGGAAAGTGAGAAAGCAAAGCTGCCTGATCCCGGATTCGAACTGCAGTCAACCACGTGGGAGTCAAGCCACATTAAACACCATCACACCACCTGCCAGCTCCAATAAAATAATTCTTAAAAAAAAAAAAAAAGGCATTAGGGGGACCAGCAGGTGACGTAATGTTTATGGTACTGGACTCCCATGTAGTTGATCACGGTTTGAGTCCCGGTTCCGGTGGCTTAAAACTCACACAGGGTACATGTGTACATGTGCATGCATTCCCAAGATGCCAAGAAAATGGAGGAGAAGGGATTTCAGCATGGCCATCCACCCTGGTGGGGAGATTTCTTGCTTTCTGTTTCTCTGATGAGTGCAAATGCCCTATAGCAAAAATCTGTCTTATAAAAATGAAAGGTATTAGGTTTTTCAATGAGTTAAGCATAGAATTACCATATGGCCTGAGCCAGCCTCATGGCCTAGTGGTTAAGGAAGACAGATCCTACATGACTAACTGCGTGGTTCAAATTCTGGCCCTGGTAACTTGAAAAACTTGATTGAGTCTACGTATGTATATGTGTCCCAAATCTCAATCAAATGGAGGAGAAGGGAGTGCGATATTACCACACCCCACTGAGGAGTTCTGTCTTCCTCTCCCTCACTGTCTTTCTGTGAGTACATGCTCCCTCTGTGAAATTAAAAAAAAAAATTTAAGTATACAAGAAGCACCAAAAATAAAATAAAATTTTGTAAAACAGTAAATTAGTGGATCTATGTAGAAAAGAAATTGATCAAATAGAGAGCTAAGACTAGAAATACATACACCAATATATGAAAAATAATTGTCACTTGGTGGAATGTTGGATGATCTTCATTTCCCTTGTTCAAGTTTTTCTAATGAATAATAGTCATTAAAGGAACCAGTAGTTGTCATAATGGCTATGTCGCTGGACACCCATGTAGTCGACTGTAGTTCGAGTCCCAGATCCGGTGGCTTAAACTCATGCCAGGCACATGTGCATGCATGCCCAAGATCCCGAGAGGAGAATGGAGAAGGGATTGGTGTGGCCATCCCCCCTGGGGGCTTGATTTCTCACTTTCTGTCTCTCTATTACTCTCTGTCTTTCTGGTGAGTGCATGTGCCCTATAGCAAAAACCTCTTTAAAAAATAGTCATTAAAAATAATTTTTAAATCATAGGTTATCAGAAGAGAGTATGATTAGCCCACTCCTGGCCTGAGCCCTCAAAGAGAGGGAAGTGAGATTCTATATGTGACCTATATGTGAGGTGACTCTCAGGAGGAATGGGTGGACTGAGTTATCTGCAGAAGGGATGTGGTTGAGGAGGGAATGGTGGATCTCTTATATTTAGCCTGAACCATTGCAGTGACCGTGGGGAAGGAAGGAAAGGCCCAGTTGTGCAATTTTGTTTTAGATTTTTGTCATAGGGCTCCTGTGCTCACCAGAGAGACAGAGGGGAAAAGTGAGAAATCACTCCCCCGTGGCTGGCCACACTACCATCCTTTCTCCTCCACTCTCCTCTTGGGATTTTGGGCACACATGCACACGTGACATGATTTTCAAGCGGCTGGGCCCAGGACTCAACCCATGACCAGCCATGTGGGACTCCAGTGCCTTAACCACCACTCCACCTGCTGACTCCAGATAGGCAATTTTTAAGGTTTAGATTTGGCAGATACTAGAATGATCATTTCCAATGAAATCTGTCATTCACTTAGAGAGTATGAAAAGCCTCCAGTGAAGGAACAGGAAAGGCCCTTTAAGGTCATCTGTCCCAACTCTCTCCCATGCCACTGCAGAACGAACAGCAGAAGTAAAGTGACCTGCACCTGCACCTGGTGGTGAAGCAATTCTGGGCTAGTTTCGTTTCTTTTTCTTTTTTATTGAGAGGTTTTTGCTATAGGGTACGTGCGCTCACCAGAAAGACAGAGAGAGACAGAGAGACAGAAAGCAAGAAATCGCCCCCCAGGGGGGATGGCCACGCCTCAATCCCTTCTCCTCCTTCTCCTCTTGGGATCTTGGGCACACACGCACACGTGCCTGGCGTGAGTTGTAAGCCACCAGGTCTGGGACTCGAACCGTGGTCGGCTACATGGGAGTTCAGTAACATAGCCATTATGCTAACTGCTGGTCCTCATGGCTGGGCTAGTTTCTATAAACGGGTTTCTTTAAACCACCTCATGCACCCTCTTCACTCTAATGCCAGGAAGGACCATAGCTTGGGCAGACTGTCTAGGCTCAGAGTTGACAGGTCTTTTACTTATAAGAGTCCACCTTTTGGGCCATAAGTGGCATGGTCGTTAAGGCATGGGATTCCCCCATGGTTGAATCTAAAGTTCGAGTCCCAGACCCGGTAGCTTGAAAACCACGCTGCGCTGGGACCAGCAGATGGTGTAATGGTTACATCATTGGACTCCCACATAGTTGACTATGATTCTAGTACTGGACCTGGTGGCTTGAACTCATACCAGGCACATATACATGCGTGCCCAAGATCCCGAGAGGATAATGGTGGAGAAGGGATGGCAGTATGGCCACCCCCGCTGTGGGTGTGATTTCTTGCTTTCTGTCTCTCTGTCTCTCTCTGTCTTTCTGGTGAGCGCACGTGCCCTATAGCAAAAACCTCTTTAAAAAAAAAATCACACTGGGCACCTGTGCATGTGCACCCCAAATCCCAGAAGATCCCAAGAGAAGAATAGAGAAGGGACTGAGCATGGCCTTCTCAGGGAGTGCTTTCTCACTTTCTCCGTCTCTCTCCTGCGAGTGCACATTCCCTATGATAAAAAAAAAACTAAAAGGATAAATAAATAAAAAAGAGTCTACCGTTTTTCCAAATCCACCTTCCCAGCTCACAGGAACTGCACTCCAAGGCTGCTGGAACTTCTGGGGAGACTCTCAGAGAGACCCCGCTTCAATGGACAGCCAAGTTTGTATATCCTTTCTGGATAGCCTCCAAGCCTGCAGTATTTATCCTCTTGTTGCTTAGCTACAAAATGGATTTTCTTTCTGACATAAAACTATCTTTGTGCCTGGAAAAATATACAAGGTTTGTTTGGTTTATAACTGACCAAATATCAAGTTGGAAGCCAGCTCGCCCCCCCAGACCTCAACTCCTACAGTCCAAGCCCAAGCACGCTTTTTTCCTTAAGCCCCTCAGTTAGAGAAGCCCCTCATCTCAGGGCTGCTCTGTAGTTGGCAGCTCCTTCAACCACTTTCGTATCCATAGCTACATGAATGGGGAGAGAAGGGCCATCTGTTTACAGCGGCAGTCACTGCGGTCAGATTGAGATTGGGTGGAGATGCACAAACACCTTCTTATTAAGAGTTACAGTACCAAACATTTGAAAACCACTGTTTCGATGAATCTGAACTATCTCTATGAAGAACTATTTTAGTAGACGGCCCTACTTTTTGAGTTGCTAAGAGAGTCTAGTGGCATTTCGTAAGGGAAAATCCCTTTAAGGAGCTCTTGGGATTAAAATCACTCTGACTAGCCCTAAATCTGGGCCACTCACTTCTTGCAGCAGAGAGCCAGGGCGTGAGCCCCAGCTTTGCTCTGTCAATCTGGCAAGATGCAGAGTGTCCCTTCCTGTTTGATGAAGAAATTGATTCTCCTTTAATGTCTTGGCTGTTGCTTCACATCATATTATGAAAACAGATGGGAGCTGCTGCTTACCTATGGTGAAACCTGCTTTGTTGCCCAGTGGTTCTCAAATGGGGGCAGTTTTGCCCCTCACGGGACATTTGCCAAGTCTGGAGTCATGGGTTGTTACAAGTGAGCACGGCCATAGGAGGAGGCTATGCTACTGGCATCTGCTGGGTAGAGACCAGGGACCTGCTAAGTCCTGCAGCTCATAGGGAAGCAGGCAGCACCCTCGACAAGGGATTATCCAGCCCAAAGTGTCAATAATGCCAACGTTGCAAAATCCTGGCCTATAGAGTTTTTCTGTAATGGGTAAGAGTTTTTTAAAATGTAAGAACGGTCATTTCTAAGGCTGTCCTCTCGGAATTAGAGCAGGGGTGTATGTCATCAGGGTCTTTCCTTGTTACTCAGTTTACAACTGGCTAAAAACCTAGCAATCCCTATGTCCTTTCCTCTAAAGCATGTTTAGTCTACAGCAAATGCACTCCTAAAAAGTGCTTTAGGAGCCAGTAGGTGATGTGGTGGTTAAGGTGGTGACTCCCACACAGCTGACCATGCGAGTCCTGTACCTGGTGGCTTGCTTTCTCACTTTCCCTCTCCTTTTCTCCTTTTCTCTGTCTTTCTCTGCTGAGCACACATGCCCTGTAGCAAACTTAAAATTAATAATTATTATAAATAAAAATAAAATAAATATTTTTTAAAACTGCATTGTTTTAATGAAAGTTATAGTGCCTGTTTTATAGCTGTCAGAACAATTTGCATGATAGTTCATTTTAAAAACTGTACCTTACCTTAAAAGATTCATAAGATGACTTACATATATTTATTACATTATACTTGAAAATTATCCTCAAGACCTTTTTTTAAAAAAAAAATTATAATTTTGGGGGACCAGCAGTTAGTGTAATGGCTATGTCGCTGGACTCCCATGTGGTCGACTGCGGTTCGCATCCCGGACCTGGTGGCTTAAAACTCACGCCGGGCGCATGTGTGTGCGTGCCCAAGATTCCGAGAGGGGAATGGAGGAGAAGGGATTGCGGCGTGGCCATCCCCCTGGGGGGTGATTTCTCACTTTCTGTCTCTCTCTGTCTGGCGAGCGCACGCACCCTATAGCAAAAAAAAAAAAAAAAAAAAAAAACCTCTCCAAAAAAAAAATTCTAATTTTCAACCAGTAGATGGCATAATGGTTATATAGCTGGATTCTCACATAGTTGATCACTGTTTGAGTGGTTGGACACAGTGGCTTAAAACTCACGCCGGGCACATACGCATGCGTACGTAAAATCCCGAGAGGAAAATGGAGGAAAAAGTGTTGTGGTGTAGCCATTCCCCCGTGGGGGGTCATTTCTCATTTTTTGTCTCTCTGTCTCTCTCTCTCTCTGACAAGTGCATGTGTCTTACAGCAAAAACCTTTCTCAAAAAAAAAAAAAAAAAAAATCTTAATTCTAAGGCCGGCAAGTAATACGATGGCTAAGGTGCTAGACTCCCACATGGCTGACTGCTGTTTGAGTCCCGGACCTGGTGACTTGAAAATCACGCTAGTTGCATATGTGTGCTCAAAATCCAGATAGAAGAATGGAGGATAGGGATTGCCGCGTGATTATCCTGCTCGGCGTAATTCCTCATTTCCCCTCTGTCTCTCACTGTCTGTCTCTGTCAGACACATATGCCCTATGGCAAAAACAAAAACACATGGTAATTCTGTCGCTGGGGAGGAAACACTTTAGTATATTATTTTTATGAATTTTAAAAACAAGTGAGATTATTCTATTTATACAACTTCATCTCCCTGAGTGGACTCTTCGTAAACATATGTTGTGCTAAGAGAAAAATGCAGGCAAAGTAAAGCAAAAAAGTTTTCTTGGGACCAACACTGAAGACAACTGCCCGGTTGCCCTGAATACTGTGCCCAAAGGCCTTACAGATTTGAGGATGATTTTAAAAGCAAAAAGCATGAACAGGGAGGGAGATTACGCAATCGTTTGTCAGAGCAGTACATTGGTTGAAAAGCGATTGCAGAAGTCTCAAACAGCAGTGATTGGCTAATAAGGGGACTGGATATTCTCGTGGTCATCCAGAGGCAGCATGTTTCACATCGAACAAAGAACAAAGAGTGGAGACAGTGAGTCTGACATTGTCCCTGCTGAGAAATAGGAACATTTTGAAGATTGTGGCTAACAGATGTGACTGAGACTCTATTGTTTATGTTTCCTGGACCTGGTAAAACTTTGCACACCTCACATTTCTTTGGGCTGATTTGCCCTTCTTTCTCACATGCAAACATTCGAACAGCCACTTAGTACTCCATCACATGAGATTGAATACTAAATTACCTTAAAACTTTGTCTGAACATACAAGTTTTTTATGATTATCAGTTATTCAGTATTGTAAATAATCTGTGATGAACATTTTATTTTTTCATGTTGCTATTTAAGTAGCACAACAATCTGGATTATTTGGAGTGTTTTGGGATATGGATATTTAATTCCTAGCCCATGACAGAAACAGGACAGAATATTCTTATACCTGATGTTGCTGAGAAGGAGACACTATTCTGAACACCCATCTGAAAGGAAAGTTCTAGAATCCTTGAGAATGTGAATTTAAACTTGGGTAGATCAACCATAGTATATAAGCAGATATACACAGGGTCTTTAAACAGTTCATGGAAAATGAGTATTATAAACTAGCCCATGAATTTCAAAAATCGTTTGCACATACACACAAAAACTTGTACTTTAATTCCATTTTCCATGAACTTCCTGAAGTCCTCCATTTGTAAAAGCCAACAAAGAACAAAAATATGGGAAGATAAACACCAAACCTTTAGCCATAATGACTGTAGGATGATAAATCTGGATCAAGAATAAAAACAGAGAGGCAGACAGGTGGCAAGGTAGTTAAGACACTGGATCCCACATGGCCAACTCCATGGTTCAAGTCCTGAATTCAGTGGCTTGAAAAAAACACCAGACATGTGTGCTAGGTGCCCAAAATTCTAAGAGGAGAATGGAGGAGAAGGGTTTGAGACATGGCCATCCCCCTAAAAGGGATGATTTATCATTTTCCCTCTCTCTTCTGAGCATATATGCCCAATGGCAAAAAAAGTAAAAATCTAAAGAAAAAAAAAAAAAGCAAAAAGGAGGCAAAGGCAGATAAGAGGCACTTTGAGTTTTTCCATTATCTTTATTCTTTTTTTTTTTTTCTTTAGATTTTTACTTTTTTTGCCATTGGGCATATATGCTCAGAAGAGAGAGGGAAAATGATAAATCATCCCTTTTAGGGGGATGGCCATGTCTCAAATCCTTCCCCTCCATTCTCCTCTCGGGATCTTGGGCACGCACGCACCCGCGCCCGGCGTGAGTTTTAAGCCACCGGGGCCGGGACGCAAACTGCAGTCGACGACGTGGGAGTCCAGCGACATAGCCATTACACTAATTGCTGATCCCGATTATCTTTATTCTTTAAATAAACTGATCCATAACTCATGTGACATTGACAACAATATATTTTATTTATTTTTTTTATTTTTGGGAGGAATATGTTTTTTTTTAAGAATTATTTTAATTTTATTCATTATCACTTTATTTTATTTTATTTTTGAAGTTGACCAGAGAGAGAGAAGGAAAGTGAGAAAGCAAGCTGCCAGGTCTGGAACTTGAACCATGGTCAGCCATGTGGGAGTACAGCCGCCTCAACAACAGTATGTTTTAGAGAACAAATTGGGTCATCCAGGAACAGAAGCTTAATTTGTGTAAGCGAAAGTTTTTAGTTTTGTTTTTAAGGTTTTTGCTATAGGGCGTGTGAGCTCACCAAAGAGACAAAGAGAGACAGTGAGAGGGAAAATGAGAAATTACCCCCAGAGGGTATGGTCACGCTGCAATCCCTTCTTCTCCATTCTCCTCCTGGGATTTTGGGCATGCATGTGCATCCACCAGTGTGAGTTTCAGGCTGTCAGATCTGGGACTCGAACCATAATCAGCCATGTGAGATTCTTGCACCTTAACCACCATACCATCTGCTGGCCCCCTTTGGCTCCTTTCTTTAACCAGTGCTAGCACAGTGTTTGTCACATTGTGGGTGGTATGCCTGGAGATGGAGGTGTGTTTTGAGAGAAGCGCGGACATGCCCTTAGATGATGGGCCTTCGTTACTTGTTCTCACAGTGTGCTAGATGAGACTCCTCTGCCTCTTGCACAAGACTGTGGATGGAAACACTTGATCTAGCCCAGGGGCCTGGTGGTTTCAGGTGGATGGGCTTGCATTACCCTTGGCTCCATTGTTGCCACTCTCCGTGCTGCCATAGCTAGGGTTTCCCTGTGAGGTGCATGCAGCCAGTACCCAGGCCAGTAGGTGGTGAGATCGCTCTCGTCTCTTTCAGGTCGTACACCTGGTCCCTGGCTCCAGGCCGAGGCTACTGGGCAGAGCTCCGATGACATCAAAGGCAGAAATTCTCAGGTAACACACAGTCTCTGAATGTAAAACCAGGAAATCTCAGGGAGATGGAAATGTTGAATGCGCTTTCTTCTCAACAGATGAGTATTCTCCCTCAGACTCTTTTTCCTCAGGGGAAGCGATTTGGTATACTTTTGTTTCAAGCAGTAATATGAAATACTCACAATTTAAACATCTGAAGGGTGAAAGAGGACTTCCCTGGAATCCCCACCACACATAGAATCACGTTAAGGAACTCAGAACCTTTAAGAATCATTCTGCAAGAATCATGCTGACCCCTGCCCATTCTTCCTTGGTTATGGTGGCTTGGGAAGCCAGTGAGGAAAATGCTATAATGTTTATTATAAAACACAGTTCAGTGTTCTCTCTCATCTATAGAATACATGTTTTCTTTTGGCACTCTTGGGGTTGTATTTTTTCCCCATCAATATCAATTATTAATTTGGGTCACCTATCTTTACAATTGAAGCCCTGGTGGGCTATAGGAAATTCACAGAGCTGGACAGGAAACCAGACAGATGCCTGTGTGGTAAGACAGTGTGAAGGAATCCTCTTTCTCTCACCCAGAGCGATTTACAGAGAAGCGTGTCCTAACCCACACAGAGATAGCATCTCTTACTGCACATGACAGGGTCTCATCTCTGGAAGTTCTTTGTTTCTGTGAAAACATGTATTCAGTCCTGCCCTGGCCTCTTCCTGTTGCAGAGTTCTATGTGACAGACAACAGGGAGCCTTGCTAGTCAACTGGGTCATTTTGCAGCTGTATGGAACATCAAGAAAGGTGATCTGAGAAGGAAAAGACTAAGTTCCTGGCAGCTAGGAAGAATTCCTTGGAGGAGGAGGTAATTCCTCCAGCAGAAAAGCTTCCTCCTTTCCTAACCATAGCTAATCAAAGAATCAAAATAACCATTCTCAGATGATCACAGGTTTAAAACTGACTGTATGGGACCAGTAGATGGTGTAATGGTTAGATTGCTGGACTCCCACATGGCTGACCGTCGTTCAAGTCGCAGACATGGCAGCTTGAAACTCAACGCTGGGCCCATGTGCGTGCATGCCCAAAATCCCAAAAGGAAAATGGAGGAGAAAGGATCGCGGCATAAGCAATCCTCCCTGGGGATGATTTCTCATTTTCTGTCTCTTTAGCGAGCGTACCCTATAACAAAAATCTCTTAAAAACAAAAACAAAAAAATACTGAGTATATGATTCTAGGAAGAAGTATCTATACATAGAAGGAAAAAAAAAGACAAGAAAAATATACACAAAATTGTCAATGGGAGGAGAGGATTCTGAGATGATGACAGAGTAGGAAACACTGCCCCACGTGGACAGCAATTGCATTGTTAGAATTGGTCTGATGTAACTGTTTTAGAATTCTGTTGGGGTCTGTTGAAGGCTGCCACTTCTGGCTTGGGAAGCAAAATATGATTCATTTTCATCAGTTTTAGCTCCTAGCGTAGAGCAGCTTCCCACCCCCACCCCCAGCACTGCAGCAGCCATGTACTTGTTCTTGGAGAAGCTCACACACAGCTTACTGGAGCCAAAGTGGACCAAAACCAAAAACAAAACAGTGGATCTTCCAAATATGGGGGCCCTGAGCTCTGATCTCATTGCTGCTTTTGGTTACAGAGGTACAAAGAGCTGAGCGGCTATTGTTGCTATGCCTCTCCCATTGTTACAGGCCTCTCGGCCTCTGGCTGAAGTGACTTCCAGAGGATTTTATAGAGCTGGCACCCTTTTTCCCCCCTGATCTTAATTTTTCTTTTTCTTCTTTTGGGAGCCAAACTTTAAAGACTAGGACATTCAGAGATAACTGCATATATGAGAGAAATCAGAATGTGATCATATATGCTTAGACTCAGACAAGACCTGATAAGACCTTAAGATTAGGCTTAAGGTTAAGATCAGGCTAATTTTTTTTAGTTTTAACTTTTAAAAGCAACTTTATCTAGGTATAATTCATAAAATTCATCCATTTAAGCATGCCAGTTGGAAGTTTTTTAACATATTCAAAGAGTTGTGTAACCATCTCCACAATCACTTTTAGCATTCCCATTATCCCAAAAAGAAACTTTATACCCATTTACAATCACTCTCCATATGAGTTTTCTCTGCTTTTTGGCTATTACGAATAATGCTGCTATGAACATCATGATCAAGTTTTTTGTGTGAATATATGTTTCATCACCACTTCTGTTCAACATAGTACTGGAACCTAGGCAATTAGGTAAGAAAAAGGAATAAAAGGCATCAAAATTGAAGAAGTAGTAAAATTATCTCTATTTGCAGATTATGTGATCTCATATATAAATATTCCACCCAAAGAGCCTGTTGGAACTAACAAGCGAAGTAGCAAGATACAAAGTCAACAGACAAAAATCAGTTGCATTTCTATACACTAACAACAATCTGAAAAGGAAATTATAAACGCAGTTCCATTCACAATAATAGAATCAAAAGAGTGAAATATTTAGTAAGTGGAAGCTTGAACAGTGAACACTACAAATATTGCTGTAAGGAATTAAATAAGACATGTATAAGTGAAAGCACATGGAATAGAATAAAAAGCCCAGAAATAAACCCTTCTATATGTGGTCTAATGATTTTTTGACAAGGGTGCCAAGATCACTCAATAGGGAAAGGATAGTCTTTTCAACAAATGGTGCTGAGAAAACTGGATATCCACATGTTAAAAAAAAATGAAGTTGGACCCTACTAACACCATATACAAAAATTAAGTCAAATGAATCGAAAGACCTAAATGTAAGACCTGAAACTGTAAAACTCTTAAAAGAGAATATATGGCAAAACCTTTACAACATTTAATTGGACAGTGATTTCTTGGATACAGCACCAAAGGCTCAGGCAACAGAAGAAAAAAATTGACAAATTAGACTTCATGAAAAATTTTTAAATTTTGCATCAAAAGACAGTATCAACAGAGTAAAAAGATAACCCACAAAATGGCAGAAGATATTTGCAAACCATATGCCTGATAAGCAATTAATGTCCAGAATATATAGAGAACTCCTAAAACTCAACAACAAAAATAAAACAACCCGATTCAAAAATGGAGAAAGGACTTAAATAGCCATTTCTCCAGAGGTATACAAATGACCAATAAGCACATGAAAAGATTCTCAACATCATTAATCATTAGGGAAATGCCAATCAAAACCACCAATTACACCTCATACCCATCAGGAAGGTTACTAGCAAGAGAAAAATAAATAGCAAGTGATAGCAAGGATGTGGAGAAGTTGGAACCCTTGTACGTTGATGGCAGAAATGTAAAATTATGTAATTGCTATGGAAAACAGTCACCTAAATCACCCACGAGTGGTAGATAAAAATCACTCCCCTAACAGTCTAGTTCATGGATTGTAAAGTCTCTTTTTAGGAGATCCTCAAAAAATTAAAAATAGAATTACCATATGATCTATCACCTCCACACCTGGATGTATACCTAAAAGAATTAAAAGCAGAATTTTCAACACCTATTTCATAGCAGCATTATTCACAATAACTAAAATGTGAAATCAACCCAGGTATCCATTGATGGATGAATGGATGAACAGATTATGGTAGGAATTTCTGACACCCACTACAGCATGGATAAATCTTAAAGACATCATTTAACTGAAATAAAACAGTTACTAAAAGACAAAGACTGTGTGATTCCACTTGCATGAAGTACTTAGAGTAGTCAAAATCACAGAGACAGAAAGTAGAATGGTAGTGGCCAGGGGCTGGGGGGAGGCAGAATGGGGAGTTACTGCTTAGTGGGTACGGAGTTTCAATTTTACATGGTGAAAAAAGATGGATGATGGTGATGGTTCCATATTAAAAATGGTTAAACAGTAAATTTTGTATGAATAAAAAGAATGAGAAGGGCTGGCCCCTTCGTACAGTGGTTAAACGTGCACAGGGAAAACAGATCCCAGCTCCTGCAATTTGAAAAACATCCTGGGTGACCAACTCCAGACCAGCTCTTCAAGAAATTCTGAAAGGAGTACTATACCAAGAAAAAACTAAAGAGACAGACAGCAACAAAACAAAAAAACACCAAGAATATGGCCAACTTAATTTTAGGGACAAGTCTGGAAATATCAATAACAACATTGAATGTTAATGGATTAAATTCTCCTATCAAGAGACACAGGCTGGCGGAATGGATTAAAAATCAGAAATTTTCCATCTGCTGCCTACAAGAAACCCATCTCACGGATAAAGACATATACAGACTAAAAGCGAAGGGCTGGAAAAAGGTATTCCATGCAAATGGAAAACCAGAAAAGGATCAGAGTCACTATACTGATTTCAGACAAAATAGACTTCAGGACAAAACCGTAAGAAGGAACAAAGAAGGGGACCAGCAGTTAGCATAAGGCTATGTTGCTGAACTCCCATGTAGTCGACCATGGTTCAAGTCCTGGACCTGGTGGCTTAAACTCACGCCGGGCGCGTGGCGTGTGTGCCAAAGATCCCAAGAGAAGAATGGAGAAGAAGGGATTGCAGCATGGCCATCCCACCTGGGGGTGATTTCTCACTTTCTTTCTCTCTGTCTGTCCCTGTCTTTCTGGTGAGCACACACCCCCTATAGCAAAAATCTCTCAAAAAAAAAAAAGAGAGAGAGAGAGAGTGACAAAGAAGGGCATTATATAGTAGTAAAAGGGCTAATTCACAAAGAAGTTATAACACTTATAAATATCTATGCACCAAATTTAGGAGCACCCAAATATGTAAAAGAAAGACTATGAGATCTAAAAAGAGAGATAGACTGTAACACAATAATTTTTGGAGACTTAACACCCCATTATCTCCTTTAGACAAGTCAGCAAGACAAAAAATAAGCAAAGAGATCCAGGACCTAAATGATAGCATACATCAGATGGACTTAATAGGCATCTATAGAACTTTCCACCCCCAAAACAAAAAATATACATTTTTCTCAGCCCCATATGGTACTTTCTCAAAGACTGACCACATAATAAGGCACAAAACCAGGCTTTACAGAATCAAAGGCATAGAAACTATATCCAGCATCTTCTCTGACCATGATGGAATTAAACTTGATTTTAATCTCAGGAAAAACCCTCAAAAATTCACAAATACATGGAAACTAAATAACCTATTTCTAAATGCCTTCATGACTACTGAAGAGATTAAGACTGAAATCAAAAGATTTCTGGAAACAAATGATAATGAGTACACAAGTTTCCATAATTTGTGGGATATGGCAAAAACAGTCATAAGAGGAAAGTTCATAGAATTAGTGCGCACAAGAAAAAGATGGAAAGGTGGCAAAAGGACAACCTAACATCATGCCTCAGGGAACTGGAAAAACAACAACAACAAAGGCCAAAAAATGCCAGGAGGAAAGAAATAAGTTTCGAGCAGAAATAAATGAAATAGAAAATAAAATTATATAGAAAATAAGTTAAAACAAATGCTGGTTCTTTGACAAGGTAAACAAGATTGACACACCATTAGCTAGACTAATTAAGAAGAAGAGAGAAAGAAACCAGATACATCAAATTCGCAAGGAATCAGGCAACATTACAACCGACATAACAGAAATAGAAAACATCATTAGAGGATACTATGAGCAACTATATGCCAACAAACAAGAAAGCCTGGATGAGATGGACAGATTTCTGGAGATGTATAATCTACCAAGATTGACTCAAGAGGACATTGAAAGCCTGAATAGACCCATAACAAGCAATGAGATTGAATCAGTAATAAATAACCTACCAACAAAGAAATGTCCAGGTCCTGATGGCTTCACTGCTGAATTTTACAAAACTTTAAAGAAGAGGTAATCCTCATCCTACTCACACTGTTTCTAGAGATCCAAAAGGAAGGAACCCTTCCAAACTCATTCTATGAAGCTTCCATTACCCTTATTACCCAAATGGGTAAGGATACGACAAAAAAGGAAAACTACAGACCTATATCTCTGATGAATATAGGTGCAAAAATTCTCAACAAGATAGTTACTAACTATTCAACAGCATATAAAAAATATTATTCATCACGACCAAGTGGGCTTTATTCCTGGGATACCAGGGTGATTCAACATACGCAGGACCATAAATGTAATACACCATATTAACAGAAAGAAAGATAAAACCATATGATCATTTTGATTGATGCGGAAAAAGCATTCAACAAAATACAACGTCCTTTCATGATTAAGACACTCAGTAAAATTGGCATAGAAAGATTGTTTCTCAGCATAATAAAAGCCATCTATGAAAAACCTATAGCTAGCTAGCATACTGAATGGGGAAAAGCTTAAAGCTCTTCCACTAAAAACTGGTACAAAACAAGGCTACACACTTTCTCCGCTCCTATTCAGTATAGTACTGGAAGTCCTAGCCAATGCGATCAGACAAGAGAAGGAAATAAGCAAAAGAAGAACTAAAATGATCTCTGCAGATGACATGATTGTTTACATAGAAGACCCAATAATATCCGCAAAAAAATTCCTCAACGTAATAAATGCATACAGTAAAGTGGCAGGATACAAAATTAACTTACAAAAATCTATAGCACTTCTATATACAAACAATAAGCAGACAGAGACAGAACTGAAAAAGTAATCCCATTTACCAAAGCCACAAGAAGTATAAGGTACTTAGGAATAAAACTAACCAAGGAAGTCAAAGACCTCTATAAGGAAAACTATGAAAAGCTTAAAAAGTCAAAAAGGGCACAAAAAAAGTGGAAGGACATTGGAAGAATTAATATAATAAAAATTACAATCCTACCCAAATTAATATACATTTAACACAATCCCTATAAAATTACAAGAAATATTCTTCACAGATTGAGAAAAGACAATCTTAGAATTTGTCTGGAATCATAAAAGACCCCATATTGCCAAAGCCATTCTGCGCAAGAAGAGTAGAGTAGGGGGCATCTCACTTCCTGACCCCAAAGTATATTACAAAGCTGTGATAATCAAAACAGCATGGTATTGGCACAAAAACAGACATGAGGACCAATGGAACAGAGTAGAGACTCTAGAAATAAACCCCAAAGCATACAGCCAACTCATCTTTGACAAAGGGTACCTGTCAATCCAAAAAAACTCTTTAGCAAATGATGCTGGAAAAACTGGGTATCCACCTGCAGAAAGATAAATCTGAACCATTATCTGTCACCATTAACAAAAATGAACTCAAAGTGGATCGAAGATCTAAACCTAAGACCACAAACTATAAAACTACTGGTAGAAAACACTGGGAGACATTGGGGTAGGCCAAGACTTCCTAAGTAAGACCTTCAAAGCACAGGCAATAATCCCCAAAATAGACAAGTGGGGTTACATCAGATTAAGAAGTTTCTGCCCAGCAAAGGACACTGTCACTAGTGTGAATCGACAACCCTTGGAATGGGAGAGAATTTTTATTAACTGTGCCTCAGATAAGGGACTGATAACCAAAATACACAGGGAACTCAAGTGGCTTACCTGGAAAAAAAAATGATGAACCCAATTAAAAGATGGGAAAATGAGCTAAGTAAACAACTCTCTAAGGAAGACATATGAACAGCCAAAAAGCATATGAAGAAGTGTTCAGCATTCCTCATTATAAGGGAGACGCAGATCAAAACCACAGTGAGATACCACCTAACTCGTCAGAATGGTGAAGATTAAACTAACAAAAAATGGTAAGTGCCAGAGGGGAACACTCCTACACTGTTGGTGGGATTGTAAATTTCCAGCCACTGTGGAGAATGATATGGAGGTTCCTCAAAGACCTTCAAATAGAACTGCCATATGATCCAGCGATTCCACTCCTGGGTATCTACTCAAAGGACAGGAGAACGCTCATTAGGAAAAGCACCTGCACAGCTATATTAATTGCAGCCTTATTCACAATTGATAAGATGTGGAACCAACCCAAATGTCCACAAATGGATGAATGGATTGAAAAAGTGTGGCACATATACTCCATGAAATATTCTGTCATAAAAAACAACACGGCCCTGGAATTTGA
>NW_006159645.1:903673-904252 GCF_000334495.1 Tupaia belangeri chinensis
GAGCGTAGGAAAGGAAATTTGGGGAAAGCGATGGCATTTGTGAGACGCAGATATGATTTATTATTTGTTGATGAGGACTTGAGTATGTTCTAAACTGGGCTGGACTGAGGTGTGTGTCATGCTGGGTAAAGTCTCTTTATAATCTAAATGATGTATAAATAATAATTAATAAATAATTATAAGAAAAAGTAAAACTCACGCCGGGCACATGTGCGTGTGTGCCCAAGATCCCGAGAGGAGAATGGAGGAGAAGGGATTGCGGCGTGACCATCCCCCCTGGGGGGTGATTTCTCGCTTTCTGTCTCTATGTCTCTCTCTGTCTGTCTGGCGAGTGCACGCGCCCTATAGCAAAAACCTCTCCAAAAAAAAAAAAAGAAAGAAAGAAAAAGAAAAATATCCTGGGTGCAAGTACTTGCATGCCCCAAACCCTGAGGGGGTGGAGAAATGGAGGGAATAGGATTTTGGTGTGCCAATGCCTCCATGGGGGAGCAGTTCTCTCTTGAAAAAGAACGAAAGAAGGGAACCAGCAGTTAGCGTAATGGCTATGTCGCTGGACTCCCACGTAGTCGACCGCGGTTC
>NW_006159645.1:904351-910489 GCF_000334495.1 Tupaia belangeri chinensis
GGGGTGATTTCTCGCTTTCTGTCTCTATGTCTCTCTCTGTGTGTCTGGCGAGCGCACGCGCCCTACAGTGAAAATCTCTCAAAAAAAGAATGAAAGAAAGAAAGAAGGGAGGGAGGGAGGAAGGAAGGAAGGAAGGAAGGAAGGAAGGAAGGAAGGAAGGAAGGAAAGAAAGAAAGAAAGAAAGAAAAAGGAAGAAAGAAAGAAAGAAAGAAAGAAAATTACTTTTAATTTATCCACTTACCAGACATGTATTGAGGTAAAATGATCAGCGGTAATGTGGAACAGAAAGATATATACTTTTTTAATTGTAGCCAAGAGGAAAAAAGCAGCATGGGATAACTTAATCGTTGCTAATTATAATATCAGTGAGGTAATTACAATAGATTTTGATTGTCTCATTTTCACACCAGAGGAGGGCACAATGCCGACGTTTCTCTTAATACATATTTGTTTTTAGAGAAGCGCTGACAATTACACTAATTGTAGTCACAGCATGAAACTTTGTTTTTAAAGAAAAATTTGTCTGCGTGTCACATGGAATAAATGTACCCTTTCTGTTTGGCTAGGTGCAAATTGAAGACACATTAATTGCTTTGTTTATTGGGGTAAGAGATCTCCGTATTGTCGGAAGTGTTTACCAATTTTTCAGGAGCCAAATCCATTTCAAAGTCTTTACCATCCAAGAAAGTGTCCTACGCCTTCAAAGGGTCACTTTTATGAAGGCTTAGAAAGACCTCTGGTTCATGTTACCCGAAAACCACAGAGATTCTCAAATCCGCAACTTCCACTCAGAAAGATGAGACACAGTCTTGATCAGAAAATGCCAAATGGAAGCTGATTGCGAGATGCATCTTACTGTATTGCTGCAAAAGCCCACGTGCACACCAAATGTCCCTGTGTGTTCAGAGAGGGCCTGTGAGGCAAGCAAAGCTGCATAGCCGTGGGCTGCTACAAGCCTGACCATCAGCACAATGAAGGAGAGGAAATCAGATTACAGATCTGCAAGTGTAATAAGAACCTTTGTCCTGCCAGGTGGTTGGTTCTTCTCCTTGCTTCCCTGTGGACTGCAGTCCAATAGACCACACAGGCTCCATCCTGGATATGAGAAAGCAGCCTCTTCAAGAGGCTCTGAGAGGGACCAGCAGATGGCCTAATGGTTACGTCGCTGGACTCCCATGTAGTTGACTATGGTTCGAGTCCCAGATCTGGCGACTTAAACTCAAGCCAAGTGCATGCGTGTCCAAGATCCTGAGAGGAGAATGGAGGAGAAGGGATCGCAGTGTGCCCATCCCTATGGGGATGTAATTTCTCATTTTCTGTCTCTCTGTCTCTCCGGCAAGCACATATGCTCTTATAGTAAAAAATATCTCTATTAAAATAAATAAATAAATAAGGCCTTGAGAGGCCAACCCACATGGGAAGTTTTTTTTTGTTTGTTTATTTGTTTATTTGTTTTTGGAGAGGTTTTCCTATAGGGCTTGCACTCTCTCCAGAAAGACAGAGAGAGACAGAGAGAGACAGAGAGACAGAAAATGAGAAATCACCTCCCAGGGGAGGATGGCCACACCGCAATCTTTTCTCCTTCATTCTCCTCTCGGGATCTTGGGCAGGTTGGCACATGTGCCTGGCGTGAGTTTAAGCCACAGCATCCGGGACTCCAAAAGCGGTGGACTACGTGGGAGCCCAGCAACATAGCCATTACGCCAACTGCTGGTCCCCAGGAAGTTTTACGTTTGCAATCAGAGTCCTCATTGGGGGCACCAGGCATGCCCATGATTGGGGCTTGTTGACTCTGGTGCTGGATCACAATGCCAAAACCCTGCTGGGTGCCTGTTTCTTTTCTCCTTTATCTCCCCTCCCTCTTTTTCATGGAAGAAATATGTTTAAGAAGAAAGAAGGGAAAAAGAAAGAAAAAAAGAAAGAAAAAGAAAGAAAGGGGGAGAGAAAGAAAGAAAAAGAGAAAGAAAGAAAGAAGAAAGGAAGGAAGGAAGGAGAGAGAGAGAGAGAAAGAGAGAGAGAGAAAGGAAGGAAGGAAGGAAAAAGAAAGGGGGAAAGAAATTACTAGAGGCATTTACTCTAGAAGACTGGCTGATTTGTACTTTCTTAATGCTTTTCTGCGATTTCAGTATTTTCTGTAATGAATACATTATTTCTGTGATCAGAAACATAAAATAGTAAGCATAATCCTGGTCTCCGACATTTACATGGCTCTTTACCTTTCTCCGCTTGCATGCATTGTGTCACTTGAGCCCTGTAATAATCTGGTGATGGGAGCTGAAGGGAGACTTTAACAAAAGGGAAAACAGTTCCAGAAGGTTGAGGAACTTGTTCAAGGTCACATGCTGAGAGCTTCTGACCTCTTGGTTGAAGCTCTTTCTGATACTACACCTTGATGCTTTTCCTGGCATTGTCCAGGGACAAGAATCAATGTGACCATTGATGTGGAAATCTGTGAGGAACATTGGCAGAATCTGGTCCCTAGCTTCATGGCAGGCACATATCTAAATCACCCAGAACTCGAGAATAAAAACCATTGCCTGAAATAGTCTAGCGGTGGATTGTAAAGTCCCCTTTGGGCAACCAAAGTCAAGAAGATCTATTGTGTTTTGTGGATACATCTTCATTTATTTTCATTGCAGCAAATCCCAAAGCAATCGTCCAGAGAAATCACTGGCTTCCAGACATACGAAGCAATGCCCCCAGGCTGCTCTCTTATGGACGCAGTGACATCAGTTGCCTGAAATAGTCTAGCGGTGGATTGTAAAGTCCCCTTTGGGCAACCAAAGTCAAGAAGATCTATTGTGTTTTGTGGATACATCTTCATTTATTTTCATTGCAGCAAATCCCAAAGCAATCGTCCAGAGAAATCACTGGCTTCCAGACATACGAAGCAATGCCCCCAGGCTGCTCTCTTATGGACGCAGTGACATCAGTGTATCAGTGAATCCCAAAGCAATCGTCCAGAGAAATCACTGACTTCCAGACATACCAAGCAATGCCCCCAGGCTGCTCTCTTATGGATGCAGTGACATCAGAGTATCAGTGAGAGTCCTGAGTCCCTTCCTCTTTTTCAGTTTTTTTTTTTTTTTTGAGAGGTTTTTTGCTATAGGCCATGTGCACTCACTAGAAAGACAGAGAGAGAGAGAGAGACAGACAGAAATCACCCCCCAGGAGGATGGCCACACTGCAGTCCCTCCTCCTCCACTCTCCTCTCGGGATCTTGGGCACACAAGCACATGCGCCCAGCATGAGTTTAAGCCACTGGGTCCAGGACTCAAACCGCAGTTGACTACATGGGAGTCCAGCGATATAGCCATTACGCCAACTGCTGTTCCCATCCCTTCCTCTTTTTCATCACCTTGACTTGGGAATCTTCAGCAAGTTCTTCGACTTCCTTGAGCTTCCTATCAAGAGAATTGCTGGTGCTTTGTCCTAGAAATGTTAGACATCGTTAAGTCCCCACATACCATAAACTGCCTATCCCGTTTTATCCCTTTTGCATTCACCACCCCCGTGATAAAAACCAGCCTTCTGCAGATAATTGGGGCCACATCCCTGACCTCGGTGGCCTTTCATGAATGAAGACAAGCTGCAATACCATCTCAGGGTCAGTCTTTGGTGTGCAAAGCGTCTTCTAACCTCACCCAATAATGTTCTGTTCTGTTTCCACAGATAGCACTAAAGACACTCCGGTGAGAAGGTGGATGAAGCCAAGGTCCTGGAGCTGGCTCCATGTTGTAGGATGGGCACCCCCAGGAGAACATGTCAGATCCCTCCATATTCAAGCTGTAATTCAGCGGACATACAGGCTCTGAATAGAGCATTTATTTATTGTAAATAGGTGGTTTGCACGAGCTTTAAAGCAGTATTTTAGTCAACTTTTATTTGAGTAATATTTTTTAAGACACCCACCATTTCTGCATTTTTTAAAAATGCATCTTGGCATTCGTCTGTCAGTACAGCTAGCACCCTGTCCCATCCCATGGCGTCCATTCCATCGCTCTCCATATGCTTGTGGGCTGGCCCTTCCCAGATTCTGAACTGTTTTTAGGAGATTCCTTAGTTTGCAGGTCCCCAAGTCATCAGTATCCACAACGGCTTCTTATTGGCATGATTTTATATTCTCATTGCATCAACTGCAAAACCAAACCAAATAATGCCTTATCAATGATGCAGCTCAGAGGAAGTTGTGTGTCCCCACACCCAGACGATGCCGCGCCGCCTCCAGTGAACGAGACGCCATGTCTCGCTTCCGTTTTGCAGTACAGGGATGATTTTTTTTTGCTGCCTAGTGTAAATATATTGTAAAATAAAAGCAAGAGTGGGCATGGCCCCCCACTGCCGACCCCAGGGCCCTTTCGTAACTGACTAATCCTACGAGAAGCCAGTGCTCTTACTGTTTACAGTGTCCCTAGTGCCCCAGTCTCCATCACTTCTCTTCAGTCCCCTGGAAGTTCCCAGCCCCATTCTGGTAGCCAGGGTAAGGTCGGCCTGCTGAGATTTTTGTATTTTTTCCCCCTGCAGATTAAAAACACATCTGACTCATTACTGTAATCAACTGCTGATTCTATCTCAGAGGTCTGTCCCAACCCTTGTCCCTCCTGAGTGCAGGATTTTCTTGGAAAAGGTGACACAGAAAAATGTAGAATGAAGTGTTTCATGAAATAATCTGCCTCAAGTAGCTGACACCCCAGTCCTTTCAGGGGCCTTGGAACCAACCGTCAGGCAAAACCTAGTTCCCTTCTAAGCTGAAGGAGACCCCGACCGGACACCCTTTTGTTGTGGGCATGTCCTCTAGGAGGTGGGGGTGTAAGCTCAGCCACCCTGACAGTGGAAAGGGTCAGGCCTAGCTGGGACTGCTCTTCACACCCCTGGCTTCGGCCAGCAAGAGAGGTGGGGAAGACTATGACAGAAGAAGGGGCAAAAATAGAAGGAAACAGATTAATCCTTGGGCTGTTATTAAAATAGCTACAGATGAAAGGGAATGGGGGATGGCGTGGGGAGAGCAATGAAAGTGTGCGATGGAGCAGCCCACTCACGCTACGAGGGTATCACGCCCAGACCACGCCATCCAGAAGTCGGGGGGTTAGGAGGGTTTTGGCAAACGTGACTGCACACACCTCGCCGATGTCTGGAGTAACGACTAACAGTGTCACGCAGCACAGCAGTGCTTTGCTTCCTCATTCCAGACAGAAGCAACCGCATCAGGGTCAAGATCCCTTCCCTAGGCAATGAGCCAGGCCAAATCCGAACAGCTAAATCCATGGAAAAGAAGCTCTCATGGTCGTCAGCTCTGTGCATTACCGATTTCTTTTCTTGGTTCTCGAAGGCTTCTGAAAGGTCAGAATTGATTATAACAGTATTCATTTCACCTCCCTCTTAGTTGTGTGAAATAATTATAAAATGTTCATTATCATGATGGAGAAGGCCCTCAACAAAGGCAATTCCACCTTCAGGGTAGGCCGCCCGCCCTGGTGAGGTGTTGATACATTGATGTGTCCCACGGTCGCGATGGAAATTAAAAATGAAACAATTGAAGGACAGAGGGAGGAAATGAGCAGAAACCAAAAACGGCACCGAGGGAGAAGTCTCAGGACTCTGTCTTCACGTCTCTCCTTGAGACCTGCCCCAGAATCCAGACCCAAGCTCACGCTGGTGCACCAAGCTCCCTGGCCATGCAGAGGTTTAGCCCCTCGACCATGAGTTCACACGCATGGGCATCTGCGTCGTGGTGACCCTGCCGTCCTCCGTACCCTCCAGACACCAGTCTGTGCCCCACCCACAATATTTCACATGTATTTTATATTTATTAATGTCTCCCTCTGCAGATTCCTTTCTTTGTACCTAATAAACTTTAACAAGTGGAAATGCTCTGGTTGCTCCTTTGTGGAAATGCTTCTGGTTGTTTCTTTGTTAAAAACCAATCTGGGGTTGGGACCAGCAGTTAGTGTAATGGCTATGTCGCTGGACTCCCACATAGTCGACCGCGGTTTGAGTCCCGGACCTGGTGGTTTAAACTCACACCGGGCGGGCGGCCGTGTGCGTGCGTGCCCAAGATCCCAAGAGAAGAATGGAGGAGAAGGGATTGCAGTGTGGTCATGCCCCCTGGGGGTGATTTCTCACTTTCTGTCTCTGTCT
>NW_006159645.1:910960-921203 GCF_000334495.1 Tupaia belangeri chinensis
AAAATCTTAAAACAACAACAACAAATGGATATTTATCCAGCCCCAGCACTTGCTGCAACATACCACGCAGGAAGTAGAGCACTTTTCCTTTGAGCCAGCTCAGCTAATGGGTATTTGGAAAAACCAAACGAGGGGAAAAAATGTTCTTTGATGTATTTTTAAAAGAAAGTAGATGACATTTTATTCACTATGTTCTATTTTTTTTTTTTTTTGAGAGGTTTTTGCTATAGGGCACGTGTGCTCGCCAGACAGACAGACAGAGACGGAGAGACAGAAAGCGAGAAATCACCCCCCCAGGGGGGATGGCCACACCGCAATCCCTTCTCCTCCATTCTCTCGGGATCTTGGGCACGCCCGCACACGCGCCTGGCGTGAGTTTAAGTCACCGGGTCTGGGACTCGAACCACGGTCGACTATGTGGGAGTCCAGCGTCATAGCCATTACGCTAACTGCTGGTCCCTCCTTCACTATGTTCTATTAATAGCAGAATGTGCTGAGCACACTTACTGTTTATAAATTCTGTTACCTTCTGTAAAAATGAAGGAACTTTCAGCCTGCAGTGCATTTAGCTCCCCTCTCAACTCAGCTACGCCCATGGCAAGCCTCCTGTATGAAGTAGTCACCTCCATCTCCGTGGGAGTGACGTGGGCGAACTCTTCAGAAGGCAGTACAGGGAGATGAGGTTTATCTACCACGTGAGCTGGCTCGGAACAGGGCTTGGAAGACAAGGATTCTCTTACTAGTATGGAAAGTCAGTCACTTAACCACTCGTGCCTCGGTTTCCTCATTGTGAAACGTATCTGAACCTATGGTGGCGACGTTTCAATGACGTGACGCAAGCCCTTAGCCCTCAGGGCACGACGGATCCAGGTGACAGTGGACCCCACACTCTGGGGAGCGACCAGTTTGCTATCACGTGTCTGTCACAGACAGGACTCTGCTGACTGCGTCTCAGGCACCCTGTTTAGACGTTTGTGACCTGCTCTAACCACACTTTATTTGCTTGGCTGCTGGATAACAGAAAGCGAGCAGTGATCAAAATTCATAGATGCTCTTGAAATCAATCTCATCTAGAAACTCATTTCAAAGCTAGTTGTTACACACTTTGCATCAGAATTAGGTAAGAGGCTGACTTGTTTTATCTGCTGTCTTATTGATGGAGGTACAGATAAGCTTTTTTTCTCTCTCTCTCTTTTTGGAGAGGTTTTTGCTATTGGGCACGTGCTCTCGCCAGACAGACAGAGACAGACAGAAAGCGAGAAATCACCCCCCAGGGGGGATGGCCATGCCGCAATCCCTTCTCCTCCATTCTCCTCTCGGGATCTTGGACAGGCACGCACACACGCCCGGCGTGAGTTTAAGCCACCGGGTCTGGGACTCGAACCGTGGTCGACTACATGGGAGTCCAGCGACATACCCATTATGCTAACTGCTGGTCCCCAGATAAGCTCTTTGTAATTCAAGTTTATTTATTGATAATTCTTCAAGGAGTGAGAAGGAGACGTACCACCAATGGGGCCTTGATGCCATAATCCACCTCTAGCCAAGCCGGCCCCTGATCCGGGGCTTCTGTGTGCTGGGCATACTCAGGGAGGTCTTCAGACTTGAACAGATCATCTTCCAATGTGAAATTGCCTCACAGAGCATCACATCTTCCTGCTGCATTGCCATCTAGCCCCAAGATAAGCTCCTTAATGACCAAAAGGGCCAGTCTGAGTAGAGAAGAAAAGCGAGTGCCCAAGATGATGTATGAAGTGAATGAACTTTGAAAGCACTGGCTGTGAAAGGAGGTGAGATAGCTATAATTCCAGGCATCTCCGATCAAGTTAAATTTGGGAGAAGTGGTCCCTAAGAGACCAAGGGAACCAAATTAGTGGGAAAGACTGGACCCAAGAACAAGTTCTAAATTCTCAGAGCATGCCCTGAAAGGCTTTGGCATCCCTTCTGAACCCATTCTGCTATGGGTTAAATTGAGTCTGCCCCAAATTCTTATGATGAGATCCTAAAACCTAATACCCAAGAATGTGACCTTATTTGGAAATAATGTCTTTGCAGATATAATTGTTGAGTTGTCAGGAAAGTCATGACACATTTATGCATAGAAAAACATAGAAACAAATGTCATGACTTAACCAACTTATGGGAGTAGGGTGGACCAACAATGCCCCAATATGACCAGTGTCCTTATGAAAAGGGGAAAGCTGGATACAGAGAGAGAGAGAGAGAGTTGAGTTAATGTGAAAGCAGAGATAGGGTAATTCTTCTATAGCCCAAGAAATGTTGCAGATTGCCAGCAAACCAACAGAAGTCGAGAGACTTGGGATGGAGTCTGTCTCACAGCCCTCAGAGGGAACTAACCCCAACAACACCTTGATCTTGAGCTTCTAGGCTCCAGAACTGTGAACCAATGCCTTTCTCCCAGTGATGCCACCCAGTTTATGGTACTTTCTTATAGCAACCCTAGCAAACTAATACACCATCTGCCATCTTGGAGCTTTGTGGAAGTAGGTCATGTTGAGAAAAGAGCTGGGAATAAAGTTCAATGAATTAGCAGTTTCTTGTGTATGAGGAGACTTCAAACAGTTGTTGGAAAATGGAATTAAAGTGTGAGTTCATTTTGGTGCAAAAATTTCAAAATCCATGCATAGTTGTTTGATAATGCACATTTTCCTTGAACTTTGAGAAGACTTATTTAAATGAAGCAGTCTTCTACTCCAGCCTTGATACAGACCCCTTGATATAGGTGACTGAAGTCCTCCTTCCATGAATAAGAAAGATACCCAGTTGTATTTTGCCGCCTTGATACAGACCCCTTGATATAGGTGACTAAAGTCCTCCTTCCATGAATAAGATACCCAGTTGTATTTTGCTTGTCACAGTGAAGACAGCGTCAGGGAAGTGGTCTAGCATTTCTATTCCTTTTTTTTTTTTTTAAGAGATTTTTGCCTTAGGGTACATGCACTCATCAGATAGAGACAGAGACAGGGACAGTGAAAAATTATCCCCCGGGACCAGCAGTTAGCATAATGGCTATGTCGCTGAACTCCCACGTAGTCCGACTGCAGTTCGCGTCAGGCCGGGCACATGTACATGCGTGCCCAAGATCCCGAGAGGAGAATGGAGGAGAAGGGATTGCGGCGTGGCCATCCCCCCTGGGGGATGATTTCTCACTTTCTGTCTCTCTGTCTCTCTCTGTCTGGCTGGCAAGCGCATGCGTCCTATAGCAAAAACCTCTAAAAATGAATAAATAAAAAATCATTCCTCAAGGGGATGGCGATGCCACAATCCCTTATCTTCTTCTCCTGGGATCTTAGGCATGCATGCACATGCGCCCAGCATGATTTTTAAGCTAACAGGCCTGGGACTCAAACCACAGTCATCCATGTGGGAGGGAGTCCAGCAATGTAACCACTATGTCATCTGCTGGCCCAGTGGTCTGGCATTTCTAGGTCTCAAGAGCACAGAAAGATGGCTTTTTTCTAACAAGGCATAGATAGCACCAGCCAAAATAGTAAAGTATTTCTAATATATAATATATATATTAATATAATTATATATACACACACACACACACATATACACACATATAGGTTGGGGCCAGCAGGTGGCATGGTGGTTAAGGTACTGGACTCCCCACATGGTCGACCATGGTTCAAGTCCCATATTTGGCGCTTGAAAATCAGGTTGGGCATGTGTGTATGTGTGCCCAAAATCCTGAGAGAAGAATAAAGGAGAAGGGATTGTAGCATGGCCATCCCTCCGGAGGGTGAATTTTCACTTTCCCTCTCACGATTTCTTTCTGTCATTCTCTGGTTAGTGCATGCCCCCTAAGGCAAAAACATAAAATAAGTAAATAAATATTGGTAAACATGTTCTCCCTCACAGGTAGAAGTGGAAAACAACAGCTCCATAGGGGTAGAGGAATGAAGAAGGACTGCTAGAGGAAGGGGTGGGGTAAACAGATGTTGATTAATGGAAAAAAATAGCGGCTAGGAGGAACGAAGTCTAGTGTTGTAAGATATAGTGGGAAGAACACGCAGAGGGACTAAAGGGAGGATTCTGAATGTCCCTAACACGAGTAATGACAAATGCCCAAAGATGATGAGCATGCTAATTACCTTGAATGATCATTATATATTATATTTTTATACTGTGAAAATTATATTGTACCCCCACAAATAAGTACAAATATATATATATATAAACTGGGGGCTGGACCTAGTAATAAGTACGTACAAATATATATATATATAAACTGGGGCCTGGACCTAGTGGTTAAGAGATGAAGTTTCCCCATGGCTGATCATGGTTCACATCCCAGCTTTGAAAACACATGAAAATCCTGACAGGAGGGAGAAATGGAGAAAAGGAAAAGGGATTGAGGCATGATCACACCCTACTAAGCATGCTTTCTCCCTCTCTCTGTTGAGCAGTACAAATATATATATATATAAACTGGGGCCTGGACCTAGTGGTTAAGAGATGAAGTTTCCCCATGGCTGATCATGGTTCACATCCCAGCTTTGAAAACACATGAAAATCCTGACAGGAGGGAGAAATGGAGAAAAGGAAAAGGGATTGAGGCATGATCACACCCTACTAAGCATGCTTTCTCCCTCTCTCTGTTGAGCACATGCACACAGAGAATAAAATTTAAAATTTTTAAAAGTTGGGGAATGTGTGCATGGCGCCCAAAACCCCAAGTGGAGAATGGAGAAGGGATTGCAGCATGGCCATCTCCCACCCCCCGGGGTGATTTCTCAATGTTCCTCTCACTGTCTCTCTCCAGCGAGCAAACACGACTTACAGCAAAAACCTTAAAAAAAAAAAAAAAAAAGTTGTGGTTAAAATATACATCACATAAAATTTACCCATCTTAACCAGTTTCTGTGTTCACTTCAATAGTGGTGACATTGAGGGACCAGCAGATGGTGTAATGGTTACAGCACTGGACTCCTGGCAGTTTGAGTCCTGGACACAGAGGCTTAAAACTCATACCAGGCATATGTGCGTGTGTGTGCCCAAAATCCCACGAGGAGAATGGAAGAGAAGGGATTACGGAGTGGCCATCCCCCCTGGTGGATGATTTCTGTCTCTCCAGCTAGTGCAAAAAGATCTCTTAAAAAAATAGTGGTAACATCGACACAGTTGTGCAGCTATCACCACCGTCCAGCTCCATCCACCCACTCCTCTTGCAAAACTGAAACGCTCTATACCCATTAGAACTATCTCCACCAGCAGCCCCCTTCCTTCTGTGTCTAGGATCTTGAATCCGGTAGGTACCTTGTATAAGTGGAATATCGTATTTGTCCTTGTGTGATTCGTTTTAGCAGAATGTGCTCAAGGTTCATCCATGTTGCAGTACGTGTCAGCATTTCCTTCTCCTTACAAGGACTGGAGAATGTTCCATTGTCTGGATTTACAACATTTTGCTTAAAATCCATTTGTCCATGTAAGGATACCGGGACTGCTCCCCTACGTCAGCTATTGTAAACAACACTGTTATAAACATGTGTGTACAAGTTCCTCTTCCAGACTCTTTCAATTCTTTTGTGTACATACCCAAAGTGGAATTGCTAGGTCATATAGTTATCCTACTTTTAGTATTGTGAGCAACCTCCAGACACTGTTTTCCACAGTGGATGTGCCGTTAGGGTTAAAACTTTCTCCACATCTTCATCAACTCTTATTCTTTTTTTCATATTATATATAGTAGATATCCTGAAGGGTACGAAGTAGTATCTCACTGTGGTTTTATGTTTATTTATAAAGTGGGAATTTATCCACAGAACCGTACAGAATGCGGGCAACTGCAGGTCTGGTTGAGTTTTCTGAAGATTCCAGTCAGGAAAACAGAACTGCTTTCCTACATTTTCTCTGTTGTGAAAGATGCCTACATTATTCATGAAACATAAAACAGAGGAGACCACTGGATATTTACTTCGGTATTTTTTTTATTGTATGCTTGATGCATGTAGAGACAATTCCAAGGGCAAGCAGAGAATAGGGACGTTATCTGGTTTGTAGATATTTGTACAAAAGACTGTTAAGACTACATAGTCAGTTTCCACTGCAGGAAACAGAAAGGTTTTCTTTTGTATTATTCCCCGCTAATAGCATTTTCCAGCTAACACATGTAAATTCTCACCACGTGATTGCAAACATGTACATATTGGTTCCCACAGGAAATCTGTATGTGACATGTCGGGATGTTTGGAGCCAATCAGATCAAGTACATTTTGACACAAACCATGGCATGGGAGTTGGGACCTAGGATTGCGTGGAATGAAATGCCACCTCACGGGAGGCCTAAGGTAGTGCTGGGACAGCTGGGCATTGCCACGGCTCCCTCCAGTGAGGTGGGCTCCCCTCCCTCCTCCTCCCCAAGCTTCCTTGAAGCTTAGCCCTCAAAGACCCTTCCCAGTAAAAGAGGATGGCTCTTCGGTCAATGCAGTTCGTGGTTACAGTACGGACACACTGCCCCCTGCCACCCGGCTTCCCCGCTGGGCCAGCCAGAGCTGCACTCCCCCCGTACCAACGTGGGCTGATGTTAAGGAGGAAGCAGAGTCATTTGCCCGGTTGGTATTTTTTAAACCTAACGATTCACCCAACAGTGAAGGAACTTCGCTGCTAAGATCTAATACCTGCTCTGTTAGTGTATAAAAAAGACTTTCTAATAATAACACTGGATCTTATGTTACTGGGCACTACGGGATTCCCATCATTTTGATTATATCTTATTCTACCTAAAGTTTCAAACCGCCAAGAGTACACTTTGCTAATTATCTTTTACTGGAGCCTCTGCCTTTGCACGTGAAGCTGCCTTCACCTAAGGCAAAGCCATCTACAGGACAAGACTAACTAGCTTATGTCTGGTTATGGGGGTTGGCAGTAGGGGAGAGATCTCAGTTTTATGGCCGTGTCTTCTTTCTGCACAAAGCATGCACAGGCGCCACCCCCCAATCTTAATAGATACACAAATGGATCAAGCTAGGAAGCTATTTACACAGTACGACCTTTGAACATTATTTTCGTGTTTTCGTTTGAATATTCGTTTTTCCCATATTACCTTCAAAAAGCCAACCCCTGGTCAAGAAGTTATCCAGGTAGTAAACATTTTTCCAATGCAGAATCTGTCAAGAGTATTTTAAAACAAACGTCTGCCCTGCCACAGCCTGTTCGACACATTGGCAGCCGTTAACATGAAGAAGATAGAAGTGGCTAAACGTGAGCGCAGCCCCATCAGCAGATCCTTTGCTCTCCCCTTGCCTTGCCTTCGCCCATCCCACACACAGAGGATCTGCCCACTGCTGCTGTTTCGGGCTTAACTGCACCCAGAGCACCTCCACTGAGCAACTTCAGCCAGGCAGTGCCATGGAAGGCTGTCGCGCCCTCTAGTGGTGATACGTGATATCACAATTGTGTTGGACTAGTCAGCCAGGACAACTCTCAAGGTTGGCCCTTCTCTGAGATGCTTGACTAAGATCAATGTCCCTAATGGAATTAGTCACTGTTCTTCCCACTGCGTGACTGGGTAATGACAATGCTATCAGGGCTTTCTGTGACACCTGATGCACGGTAATGAAAGCAGGTCTCTAATTTACCCTCATTAGACTTTTAATCAAACCATAAATCACCTTGGTCGTCTCAGACAGACCAAATGTGATAACATGTTTCCATCATAGGTGGAAGTGACACCATGCAGTGACATTTTAGAGAGGGTTCCTGTAGCATCTTGTTCTAAATACCCACTTGGCAGGTAGACTCAGGAAGGACTGGGTACCTACATCATCCTTGGGCCTCTCCCTCCCTACCTTAGCAGCTACAACCCAGTGCTTTCCGAGTGGCTGCTCCACCTAAGAGACCTTAAATTCATCAACAGGGGGAGCCCAAGACCAACCCCGTATGAAGCTCTTAGCAATTCAGGCCACCACGGTTGGTCGCCATTATCTCAGGCAGGTGAAATTTTCTTCCCCTCTCTCCACATTGGAGTAAATCATTTTCACACAGAATTTACAAAACTGCCTAGCAAAAAGCTCCTGGCCCTCCCACAGCCATGCTCTTAAAGGACTATCAGTAGAAAAGAAGCTTGGTTCCAATAGAATCTCCAGCCCTCCGTGCTCACATCTGGGTCAGCAAGGCCAGCGCCTTCTGGTTTCCACGGCCTATACACTACTGCTGCTGAGGAGTTACTAATTCCTTGGTTACTAACTCGGCCTACTGCTGGGCAGATTTGTTTGTAGATTCCAGTCAAGAACGATTGGGCCCAAATGGCGCTCTCACTCGCTGCATTGTTAACACACATACCTGTGAGTTCTCTCTGCCCCTTTTTAGAAGTGGTTGAAGTTTTCTGTAGATGGAGGTAAGCCCTATACCACCATCAACCACCCACATCAACTACCAGTCTGAAGACAGCTCCTGGGGTATGTGGGCTGTGAGAAATAAAAGGTCTGGAAGACCCGGAGAGGTCAGCTGCTTTGTCTACAGATTTGTGGGCTGTAACAGGCTGGGCAGGAAGGGAGGGGGCTGGACGGCTCTCCTGCAGAGAAATGCTTCCACATCCATCTGTTGCCTTCCTGCCCTCTGTCTTCCCAATGCTAAGCCCATCTGGTCTTCTTGCATGCTTTTCTGTGCTCTGGTGGTAAGTCAAATCCTTTAAGTGAACACGTTGTTGGAAACAAATCAGTTTAATTGAAGTCTCTCTGCTGAGATAAATGTAGCGACTGCTCAGCTTCCAGCTACTCAAACTAGAATCTAAATAATCAAGAGTTTCTCCTTTGCTTTCCCTCACTAGCCAAGAGATTCACAGCTTCCTGGGATGGAACGATGCCACAGGGCCATTTAATTAACTCGAGACTTGACAGTCGTAACTAAACCTGGCATTTCCACACAGGCCACATCCATGTGGCAGCGTGCTACATGTGGGGAGATCCACATGGTGACTCAGGGAAGTCCCTGGCATGCCTACCTCTGAGTCTCTGCAGTGCAGAGGTTCCAGCCAAGCCAGGTGACCTGTTCTCTTGCACATGGGAACAGCCCTGGGGTCCTCCATACACGAGCACAGTGCATGGCAAACAGGTTCTTCAGAATCACTGGAATTAGGAAGGAACTAGGACAGGAGAGGACCCCCTTCCCTTTATTCCTTCCCATTGGTTTTGTTCCCCAGAAGACACTGCTCACTACGGGCATACACTCAGGTTCAGGAAGCCAGGAGGGACTCCCTGGATCCACACACAAGAGCCCTGTATGTGTGGACAAGTGCCTTTTGTTTAACCTGAACGAAATCGTTACTGAGAGAAAGAGTAAGACTTCAAAAGGTTTGCTGTTCCCGCAGACTCAGCACTGCAGAGCCTGTCTTTCAAGGCTTGATGAACTCTAGTCCTCTCGTCAAAGGCTAATGTGTCCATTGTCACTGAAGTACAGTAATAGCAGCTTAAAATCCACAATTAGTCACAAAACCGAACAACAGGCAAAGGAGATACACGTTACACTGCAAAGGAAGGGGGCTTAGGTTGCAGAAGAAGGGACGTTTTGAGATTCGAGGCAGAACACAAGGTAACCGTTCAACCCAGCTTCAGAAAAGGAGGCCACGTCTTCACTTTCTCATTTTACTCAAACAGGAGAGTGGTTTGTTTTGCTGGTAACTTAGTAAGGTGGGAAGTTTTAAATAAGAAGGGGGACGGGAATGCTTATTTCACTTAAAGAACTTAATCTCCGTGTCAACACAGTCATAGAAAAGATCCCCCACTTCGGCAGGGTCCAGGGGGTCAGAGCCCGTCAGGATTTCCTCCATGGCTTCCAGGCCCTGCTTCTCCAGCTCCAGCATGGTGCTCCTCAGCTTGCGACCTTGTTCCTGAGGGAAGACGGGCGGCTTTACAGGTCAGCCACACCGCGGGGGCGTCGTACTGGACCCACAGCCAACAGGCGTCTGACTGGCTCTCTGCCCACAGTCCCACCCACCTCCTCCGACCTGTTCCCATGCAACTGCCACAGGGATCATTCTAGAATGCCAGCATGGTGATGCCACTGCCCTGCTTAGAATACATGCACTGTTCCTGCTGCCTTCAGGACAGAGTCCAGGCTCCTGAACCATCCTCAGGGGAGGCCCCTGGGACACAGGAGGCTCTTGCTCACCTGACCTCCTGACCTCTCGCCATGCATGTTGCTTTTCTTACCCAGACTGGACTAGCTGCATTCCACTGATCCATAATGCCCTCTCTGTCTTGTGATCATTTCCCTCCAT
>NW_006159645.1:921321-928726 GCF_000334495.1 Tupaia belangeri chinensis
CTGAGAGCGGGAACGAGACTTATCTCTGCCCCCCCCCACCCACCCACCAAGTGACTAGGATAGAGGACCAACTCTCAAAAAAGTTTTTTGAGTGAATAAAGCGATCAGTGAGGGAAGGCATGCCATCTCCAGCCCCTCTCGACTTTTTCTGAAATGGCAAGATCTCGCCTTCCCTGTGGGAATCCCTCGGGTCCAGTGGAAGACAGTGAAAAGCTTTCACAGTTAGCCCCAGGACTGAGAAGCTGCTCTCATCACCGTCCGCCTCATCCCCACACAGCCTTGACTCACATCGAGAGTCATTTCTAAATTTCAAAACCACCCACCTCACCAGTTTCGTCTCTTCAAACACAGGGCCCTTTCCAGCTCTGCATTCTGGTTGCCAAGTACCCACAAAACCATACCCCACAGAAGAGCATTTGCCATCCCTTGGGGCTCACTGACATCTGCCTAGAAGGTGAGCACTGTCAGGAACTGACCCGAGCGCCCTGGAGTGTGGAGAGGAGTAGCCAATCTGAAAATACGTGATTAAAACATGTGGCTTGTAGACCTGTGCAAAAACGCACTTTTGTAAGTTATTTTAGTACGGTTATTGAAAAGTATTTACGTATAAAAGTAGCAATAGTTGTTAATGGTTGTCTTTTTGTTGTTGTTTTTAATACCCCAATACTGCCCAGGATCAGGCTACAGGAAGTCACATGCGTTTATCAAACTGCCCCCCCCCAAAAAAAATCAGAGAAATTATATGGCGCCAGTCATTTTCACATCTTCAGACAATTTACATCCCAAACAACTGGCTTTGCATTCCACTCTGTCCTCCCCCTTATTCTCTTTGCATTCCACTTCCTTCCTCCCCATTCCTTTTGCATCCCATGTTCCCCTTCCCCCACTTTCTGCCTTTTAAAAGAATAAACCTGAGGCTGGTTCTCGTTGCAACTTCTCCATCAGAGAAGCTGTGCCCACCCGATCCTCACTTTTCTATACGTGTGTGTCTTTATGTGTTTGTTATTGCGTGTATTTCTAATCCACAACTTTCTCCTCTCAGAGAAACGCGTTCATGCCAAACTAGTCCTGGCAAAAGTGATATGAAAAAAATAAGAAAAGAAAAATTAAAATGCAAAGCCAGTTGTTTTTAAATATAAATTGTCGGGAACCAGCAGTTAGCGTAATGGCTATGTCGCTGGACTCCCATGTAGTCGACCGCGGTTCATGTCCCGGCACCGGTGGATTAAAACTCACGCCAGGCGCGTGTGCGTGCGTGCCCAAGATCCCGAGAGGAGAATGGAGGAGAGGGGATTGCGGCGTGACCATCCACCCTGGGGGGTGATTTCTCACTTTCTGTCTCTCTGTCTCTCTCTGTCTGTCTGGCGAGCGCACGCGCCCTACAGTGAAAATCTCTCCAAAAAAAAAAAAAATTGTCTAAAAATGTAAAAAAAGGACTGGCGTCATATAATTTCTCTAATTTTTTTAAGGAGACAATTTAATAAACACATGTAGCTTCCTTTAGCCCAATACTAAGCACTACTGGGGTATATTAAATATTAACAACAACAAAAAGACAACCATTAACAACAGGCAAACACTACTTTTGTATCTAAATATTTTTCAATAGCCTTACTAAAGTAACTTACAAAAACACATTTTTTTTTGAGAAACTTTTTATTTTATTTTATTTTTTGCTATAGGGTGCGTGCACTCACCAGACAGACAGAGAGAGACAGAGAGACAGAAAGTGAGAAATCACCCCCCAGGGTGGATGGTCACGCCGCAATCCCCTCTCCTCCATTCTCCTCTCGGGATCTTGGGCACGCACACACATGCACCCAGCGTGAGTTTAAGCCACCGGGTCCAAGACATGAACCGCGGTCGACTACATGGGAGTCCAGCGACATAGCCATTACGCTAACTTCTGGTCCCCCCAAAACACGTTTTTACACGTGTCTACAAGCCTCATACTTTAATCACTTACTTTCACATCGACTGCTCTCCACGCTGGAGAAAGCTCAGCGTGGCATGGCGGCAGCACTCATGGATCCTGGAACGTGGACGGGGAGGACAGACACTACACAACTGTGTGACTGCTACTTGCTCAAATGGCCATTCCTGGGCTGCCCCATGGCCTAGTGGTCAAGGGAGTCAGTTCCTACATGGCCAACTACAGTTAAAGTCCTGTCCTCAGCAGCTCGAAAACACACTAGGCGCATGTGCGTGCATCCCCAGATCCCAACAGAGAAAGGAAGGAAAATAGATGGCAGCGTGACCACACTCCATTTGGGGTTGCTTCCGCTCACTCTCTGTCTGTCCGTGTCTCTCTGGCAAGCACATGCACTCTCTGGCAATTAAAAACAAAGGGGAAAAAATGATCGTTTCTAAGGAATAGAAGGGCAAATTTTCTTTTTTAAAGAATTATTTAAATTTATTTATTTATTTAAATTTGACAGAGAGGGCCAGAGTGTGTGTGAGAAAGAGAGAGAAAGTGAGAAAGCAAGCCGCCAGGTCCGGGACTTGAACCACAATCAGCCATGTGGGAGTCCAGTGCCCCTGACCACCACACCATCTGCCAGCCCCTAGAAGGGGAAATGCTATAAAAATTGAGAATGCCCTTCTCAGAGATATGGCTGGGATTGCCCTTTTTACTTTTTTTTTATAGAGTCCACCATGTCAAAGAGAAAATAAGTTCCATTTTCCTGGACCTATGAAAAGTTGTTATGGGGAGTGGTAAATGACAATAGATAGTGTGGTGGGTAAGGCCCTGGACTACCACATGGCTGACCATGGTTTGAGTCCCAGACATGGTGGCTTGAAAATCACACCAGGTATGTTTGTGCATGCCCAAAATCCCAGGAGGAGAATGGAGAAGGGATTGCGGCCTGGCCATTCCCCCTGGGGGATGAAATCTCACTTTCCCTCTCACTGTCTCTCTGTGTAAAGGAATAAGATATGTGGAAAAAAAAAAAAAAAAAAAAAAAAAAGTTGTCATGGGACCAGCCAGGTGGCGTGGTGGTTAAGATGCTGGATCCCACATGGCCAACTGCGAAGTTCAAGTCCCAGACACAGCAGCTTAACAATCATGTTGGGGGTGTGTGCATGTCCAAAATCCTGAGAGGAGAATGGAGGAGAAGGGATTTCATGTGGCCATCTCCCCTGGAGACTGATTTCTCACTTTCCCTCTCTCGCCATTTCTCCCTCTTTCTAACAAACACGCATCCTGTAACAAAACTGGAAGAGAAAAGAAAGAGAGAAAGAGAGAAAGGAAGGAAGGGAGGGAGGGATGGAGGGAAGGAAGGAAGGGATGAGGGAGGAAGGAAGGAAAGAAAGAAAGGAAGAGAAAGAAAGAGAGAGAGAGAGAGGAAGGATGGAAGAAAGGAAGGAAGGAAGGAAGGGAAGAAAGAAAAGAACTCACCACCTCCGTGGGCAAATACTGAATGCTGTGGAACACACAAGGGGTGTTTTTCTGGTTTGAATCATGTCTTATAACTTTGTTAACTAAAGCCTTTGGGGCAGGGCTGCACTTTCAAGATTTCCTTTTTTCCTCTAAAAGTTGAGAACTTAAAAATCTTTTTTTTTTAACTCTGCTTGTCTTATGGTACAATATACACCACGCAATGTACCATTTGAACTATTTTTAAATATACAGTTCAATGTCAGCCATTACCTTCATCCGTCTTCAGAGTGACACTGAATAACTACTTTTTGGAAATGACATATGATTGCATCTTTAAATAAAGCAGTGCTACAACTTTTTACCCCCAAAACTGAGCAAAGCTTTTTAGCCCTCAGATAGACCATTGCCCCTAGGTTGCACACTGCTATTTCCTAAGTAAACAATGGCGAGGAGCCACATGCAGGCTGCTGAGTTCCAGAGGAACACCCAAAGCAGTGGCTTGGTTTTATCTGGTCTCAAGAGACTGGGCAGGGAAGTCAGCATCAGATCCTTGGGAGGGACCCTGGTTTCCTGGGAGAAGACTGGGCCTGATGGAGAGGAGGGAAACTATGAGGTTGGTATGTTTCCCCGCCTCCTCTCTCGTTCCCTCGCTGGCCCTCCCAGGCCCTCACCTGGTCACTGTCGAGGACAGCGCGCGCCCACTCGTGGGCCTTGTACAGCTCGTGCCGGCGGTCTGGTTTCTCCTGGAACCGAGGCTCCTTTTTGGCAGGATCATCGTCCCCAAAACAAGGAGACTGTGTTTTGGGGACAAGTTTTACATCATCGACAAAGATGAATGGCTTGAATATGGACCTGGGGAGAAAGGAGAGACACTTCAGCCAGATGAAGCTTGGGACCTGGGGACACGCTTTTGTCCCACAACACCTCCTGAGCCAACCTCTGCGGAGTGGACCAAGGGTGGTGAGTGTGCGCCTGCCAAGACAGACACAACTGCACGTGGGAGTAGCCACGCGAGCAAAACTGGCAGCCATTTACGAGCTGTGAGCTCCTCATTTGCAGCAAGAAGCAGACTTCTATTTACATCAAAACAGACTTTTTTATGTTCTGAAAGGCCATCTGAGGAGCACCCTGTATAAAGTAAAGCAAATAGGCACAGGTGCTCAGAAAAGACACGAAGGGCCAGCCCCTTAGTTTGCCCCTTTCTCTACCATGGTTGGCTGGGAAGTAGCCTCTTGGAAAGGAAGGGTCTCTGTTTCTGGTTTTGTTTCTGTTTTTGAGGTTCTACATTATTGAAAAATCTTCACAATATTTCTGACAAATGCAAGGAGGTTCCCAGAGGCCCCAGAGAGGATACACTACAGAAAGACAGAAGTCTGGTTAGGCATAGTTAGTGGCTAGTGCCTCCTGCTTTATTATTATTATTATTCTTTGTAGAGCTTTTTGCCTTAGGGATTATGCACTCACCAGAGAAAGAAACACAGAGACAGTGAGAGAGAAAGTCAGAAATCACACACACACACACACCAATGGGGGATGGCCATGCTGCAATTCCTTCTCCTCCATTCTCTTTCTGGGATCTTGGGCACATATGTACGTGTACTCGGCATGAGTTTCTGGTCACAGGGTTTGGGACTTGAACTGTGGTTGGCCATGTTGGAGTCCAGCAACTTAACCACTAAGCCATCTGCTGGCCCCTCCTACCTTTTTTGAATGTCCAAAGGGCACGTGCACTCACCAGAGAGAGACAGAGGGATAGAGAGGGAGAAAGCACTCCCTGATGCGGCATCTCTTCTCCTCCATTTCTCCACCCTCTTAGGATCTGAGGTATGCACACACGTACTCACGAGCCCAGTGTGTTTCTGAAGCCACAAAGGCCAGACTTCCAAACATGCTCCATGTGGAATCCTGCTTCCTTAACCACTAGACTAGGGACTGGCCCACCTCCCTCTCTTTTTGATTCAGCTCTTTTGGCAGAATGTATGTGTCTTGCCTCACATGGATCCTGAACTTCAGCTGTGAAATATTGCTTTCAGGGACTTAAAGATTTTCTGCTGAGACCCCCCCCCCCCCTTTCATTTCTACCCCTATTCACTAAGTGTCTAGACAGGTCCAAGTGAACAGGATCTAAATATCTGAATAAGATTAAGATCAGAATATTCCTCTATCCCCACTGATTCTGTTGCACAAAGAGTGAAAACGGAACAGAAGACAGATTGCAGATCACCTCTTTCTGCACGCTGAACGTTCAGATTGAACTTCAAGAATTAGGAAGAAACACACCATCCATCAGATGACTAGAAATCACTGCAGGGTCACAAGAAATATGGGAAAACAAGAAAATACCTCTTATTCATGGGAAAATAATAAGTCCTCTTCATCCTCAGACAGTATGATGAAACTCATGTAAGTGTCAGATAAAGAATTTAGAATTCTCATAATGACAAAGCTCACAGAGATCTAAGAGAAGAGAAGAGAAACAATGAACTGCCGAAGAGGCAAGAGAAAGAAGCTAATGAGTTCCAGGAGGTGAGGAAATTCTTGCAAGCTATAAAAGAGGAAATTCACACTATTAAAAAGAATCAAACGGACCTGTTAGAGATGAAGGCTATAAGGCAGAAAGTCAAAACCTCCCCTGAAAATATTAAAAGCAGAGTAGATCATATCGAAAATCGAATCTCAGAGAAGATAGAATCACTAGCCTAGAAAAATCCACCACAAAGACTGAGAAAGTTGCCCCCCCTCGAAAAAATGAGAATATATACGAGAAATACTAGATACCATCAAACGTCCAAACATCCAGATAATTGGTATCCCAGAAGGCAAAGAGACTCATAAGGGCATTGATAATCTATTCCATGAAATCCTGCAAGAAAACTTTCCAAACCTAGAGAGATATTCAAAGATCCAGTCCCAAGAAATACAAAGGTCCCCCCCCGCAATAGAATCAACCCAAGAAGATCTTCTCCAAGACGCGTTATAGCCAGACTGACCAAAACCACAGACAAGGACAAGATACTAAGATTGGCAAGAGAGAAACATCAAGTTACCTACAAAGGATATCCCATCAGGCTGACAGTGGACCTCTCATCAGAAATAAAGTGAGCACAGAAAGAATGGGAAAAATATATTCAAAGTGCTGAGTGAAAAACAATTTCAACCAAGAACACTATATCCAGCAAAATTATCCTTTATATGGGAAGAGAAGACAAGAGCATTCTCAGATAAGCAAAACCTGAAAGAATTAACCTACACCAGACCAGATCTCCAAGAAGTTCTGCAGGGACTGCTATACCAGGAAAATTAAATACAGTCACACAGAAATAAGAGTTCAAAAACTAAGAAAATGGCCAACTTAATTGTAAGGACAAGTCTGGAGTTGAATATTATACCCCAGAATTTAATCGGGAAGATCAAACCACAACAGAAGATAGATTAAGTACATGAGACTGAACTGGTGAAATAGAATTTTATAACTTTTGACTAAAATATTGCTGATTTTCTTCTAGGCTCTGTTCTGGTTTTAAGGATTTTTGTCATGTCTTGAGCTGCCAATAGGTTCATGTACCTACTATTTGAACAGAATCCCAACCTGTTTCCTGGCTTTAAGTTTTAGGCGTAGTTTCTTAGCATTTCTTTGATTTATTAAAGTTAAAATTACTTATCTTGAAATTAAAAAATATAGTTAAAAAATACCTAATTAATGATCGTAGTAAGCTATATAGATCAGTTAGGTACTATCATTCTACTCAGAGTTTTATACCTAAAGTCAGACATGTATTCACAGATATATATATATACCAGCTGAACTTGCTATTGAAAGTTAGATTATCTGGGACCAGCAATTAGCGTAATGGCTATGTAGCTGGACTCCCATGTAGTCGACAGCAGTTCGAGTCCCGGACCCGGTGGCTTAAACTCATGCCGGGCGCGTGTGCGTGCATGCCCAAGATCCCGAGAGGAGAATGGAGGAGAAGGGATTGTGGCATGGCCATCCCCCCTGGGAGGTGATTTCTCGTTTTCTGT
>NW_006159645.1:928822-939052 GCF_000334495.1 Tupaia belangeri chinensis
TAGATTATTAGATTATTTAAGAAATTTTGTGAATCAATAAAATGGGGAATAAAAGGAGTGGAAAACAACTTTGGACACCTGAGATAGTATGGGAGGAGGATGGAAAATGGCAGAGGGTGAGGAATAGGGGGAAAATATGTATACACACACACACACACACACATAAATGAAACTAGAAATGGAAAATTATTGACGATAACATGTATGATTAAGCCATTATGCAGTATATTCTGGATGGGAAATCACATTGTCACATTTTGTGTGCTGTGGCAATGCTCAGTGAATGAATGTAAATTAATTAATTTAAAAAAACCTGATAGAACACCCAAAAGTAAGCTTTACAAAAATGTAAGAAAATTATATCACTTTACTAATGTACATTATAAAATATTTAATAAAACAAAGAGATTAATCATCTTCCAAAAAAAAAAAAAAAAAAAAAAGAATGCATGCGTCTTAGGGAAAATGGCTGTGTGTGTGCATGTGTGCATGACTGTGTGGGTGTATGTGTGTGCGTGTGTGCACGTACTCTGCATGCCCAGGTACATCATCACAGACTGAAAGTCATGCACAGGCACGCAAGGCAACCATGGCCGAGGTAATGCTGGGGAGAGAGCCTCATTCTTCCCTCTCCATAACCAGAGGACTCACAGCTGGGTCAGAGGGCAAGGCATGGGCATCTCTAGGCTCCTGGGGTGGGCTGCTTTCAGCCACGGCAGGGGACGGTGCCTGCGATAACAGGAGAGAAAGAGACTCCACACACACCCCATGTGAACCGATCACATTTGGGTATTTTCTCTCCTCTCAATGGCCACACCCTGGTCTACCCCCAGGTGCCTCGAGGGGGTTAAAGTGAACTGGAAGATTGATTCCCGCAGCTCTAAGATATCTGGGGTTTGAGGCAAGCAGAGCAGCCCTGGTAATGTGCCCTGCAGATATTTTTGTGAACACCATGATCTGAAAAGAACTGGGAATTGAGACCAACAGATGGCATAATGGTTAAGTTGCTGGATTTTGACATGGTTGACTGCAGTTTGAGTCCCGGACCTCATGGCTTAAAACTCACACTGGGTGCATATGCATGCATGTCCAAAATCCTGAGAGGAGAATGGAGAAGTGACTGCAGTGTGGCCATCCTCCGTGGAGGAGGGGGGTGTGATTTCTTGTTTTCTGTCTCTCAGTCTCTCCAGCAAGTGCACATGGTCTATAGCAAAAATCTCTCTCAAGAAAAGGATTGGGTGGGGGGAGCAGTTGGTATAATGGCTATGTCGCTGGACTCCCATGTAGTCGACCACAGTTCAAGTCCCAGACCTGGTGGCTTAAACTCACACCAGGCGCGCGTGCCTAAGGTCCCAAGAAGAAAATGGAGGAGAAGAGACTGCAGCATGGCTATCCTCCCAGGGGGTGATTTCTCGCTTTCTGTCTCTCTGTCTCTCTCTTTTTGGCCCGCGCACGTGCCCTATAGCAAAAACCTCTCCAAAAAAATAAAAAGGATTGGGAACAAACAACCCTTGCTACCCAAACTGTGTCTTTGGACTCACAGCGTCAACATCACCCACAGACCCTCAGGTCCTACCCCTGCTGCTCAGAACCTGCATGTTAACAAGATCCCAGGGTGCCCGCGTGGCACCCCTGTCCAAAGAGCGTGGCTATAGGCAACAGCAGTGATGAGAATCGCTTGGGTTAGTTCCCTGGAGTTACTATGGAAAAGAAGCTCAAGCAAGAAAGAAAACACGTGACAATATACAAACTTGAGGTTCAAGCTAATTAAATTTGAATGTCAAAAGTGGTCAGACCTTTGTACCACAACCTGGTAAGTGGGCCTTACTGGTTAAAGACAAAAGGCAGGTCTCTGCTGTTCTCTGCAGGGATGCAAGTATACTTATTGAAGACTGGTCCCATTTTCAGCCTGACCTGCTGGGAGCACAAGGCATGCCAGGCTGGATACCAAGGCCCTTCGCTCTCCGGCTACCAAAGGAAGTCCCTCAAAATGTTGGGAAGCTCCCCATGTACAGAGGAATGCACACCTCTGCTTCCTATAGCCTCCTGGAAACAGATCACTTCTCCCTCCTACTGAGTGGTGAATGTGAAAATGAAATTAATCCAAGATTTAAAACCATCTAAATCAATTTCGATTCCCTAAAACTAAATTCTAATGGATGGGTCAGCTGGTGGGTTGGTGCGTTGGTGAGCTGGTTGATGATGCAAAAGGGCAGCAGTTGGAGAATCCCTGAAAGATGGTAAAGGGGGGAAGGGAGAGACAGGGGAGAGGGGAGGGTGAGGGACAAAGGGCAGGAGAGTGCAAGTGTGTACCCAGCACAGAGAGACATCCAGAACTAACTGCCCCAGGCCTTCTGGTCTCTGACAACCCAGCTGCATCAGTGTCCTGTGGGACCTGAGGGTCAGCCAGCACCCAGGGTTCCTGAAAAGTCAGTGCAAGCAAGCCAGAGTCAGCAGATCCTAACCTGCAGCCTCCCTAATCTGGCACAGAGAACGGTAGCAGATGGGCCTGAGCCCTGCCCTGCAGCCCAGAGCCTGCTTGAGTTCACTCCTCCTCAGCTCCCCACCCAGGCCCACCCAGGCTGCGAGGTTTCAGGGTGGGAATGGCGCAGGCTTGACAACGGGTAGCCACGGGGACTGCAGTCTCCAGTGGAGCTCGTCACGCCTGGGCTGAAGAGAAGAGCCCCTGGGAAAACAGATCCTGTCCACACTATTTCCTAGTCTACCCAAGGCCAAGGATGATGTTCACCTGTGAGATCTTATGGGGGTCTTCAAAAAGTCATTGGGGGACCAGTAGTTAGCATAATGGCAATGTCGCTGGATTCCCATGTAGTCGACCGCGGTTCGCGTCCTGGACCCAGATTGGCTTAAACTCATGCCGGGTGCGTGTGTGTGCATGCCCAAGATCCCGAGAGCAGAATGGAGGAGAAGGGATTGCGGCGTGGCCATCCCCGGTGGGGGGGGAGGGTGTGATTTCTCGCTTTCTGTCTCTCTGTCTGTCTGGTGAGTGCACACGCCCTATGGCAAAAACCTCTCCAAAAAAAAAAAAAAAAAAAGCCATTGGAAAATATATTTTATGAAAAAACTGTTTATGGAGTTCAAACACTTTTGCGCCAGAATAAACTTGTACTGGAATTCCCTTTCTCCACAGACATTTTGAGGTCCCCTTGTACAGCACGTGGGCCCCGGCATCACAACTCTTTCTCTACCACTCAAAAACCATCTCCTCAGGAAACTTGACTTTGCAGATTGACGCTGTGATCTTGACACTGTCGTCTCATAGGGGTGAACCACCCTGACATGGGGGTAGTGGTGGAAGGGGACAGCCCAGTAGCACCCACTGGGGGATGCCTCTAGACAGTGGGGTGCGGAGACCAGGGCTGAGACTCCCCAGGAGGTTGGAGGGTGAGACCCCTGTCTACATCTGAGCTCCTGTGGGACCCATCTGGTTCTTTTTTGAGTTAAAATGATCTTGACAGTCTCTTCCAGCTTCTAAAGGGAATTTGTTATTTCTTTTTCTGTGTTATAAGGCCGGTGAACTTATGACTCTGACCCCGATGAGCTCACGCTAACTGCTGTTGTGGTCCTCTCTCTCTGCAACAGATAGGTGCCAGCCTGGTGCAAAGCCAGAGCGCTGACGCCCCTTCACACCCCCTCCACGAAGCTGTCTGGTGGCTCTTCTAGGAGTAGAGGTACGTATGTTTATTTTTCTCAAGAACCCGTTTCCTTTTTTAAAGTATGTAAGGAATATATATATAGTTATATAAATTATATTTGCACATATAATAAATATTTATAACCTCCTATAACATTTAAAGTGGCTAAAACTCTCTAAGGATGTTTTTCAAAGACTGTAAGGATGTCAGTATCTTTGACTGCTACAACGATAAAGCATAAACATGTTGAGGTGGGTCCAGTTCAGTGGTGCAGTGGCCACGCACAGCAATGAGGCTGGATCCACGTGGGAAAGCATAGGTCCCGTTCTCCGTTTGACCTGTAGATTCTGGTTGGCTGGGAGGGCTGGCAGAGTAGTTGTGGCACGAGACCCTGTTGAGAGGGCTTGTCTTTGACTTTCTCTCTTACTCTTATGAAATAAACTTGAAAAAACTTGTCAAGGTAGCTAATGAGCGTTTTTTTTTTTTTAATGAGTAGATTATAAGGATTGCTGATAATAAATTGCAATAATATGAAGATTTATTTAAACTAAAATGTGGACATTATAATTCAAAGTTGATCATTTGTATCTTTGTATCCCACAAAGGGGAAGGTGGATAATTCAGTGGTTCTCAAACATTCTGATTTCTTTCTTTCTTTTTCTTTTCTTTTCATTTTTTTTTTCCTTTTTTTTTTTTTTTTTCCTTTTTTTTTTTTTTTTTCCTTTTTTTTTTTTTTTTTCCTTTTTTTTTTTTTTTTTCCTTTTTTTTTTTTTTTTTCCTTTTTTTTTTTTTTTTTCCTTTTTTTTTTTTTTTTTCCTTTTTTTTTTTTTTTTTCCTTTTTTTTTTTTTTTTTCCTTTTTTTTTTTTTTTTTCCTTTTTTTTTTTTTTTTTCCTTTTTTTTTTTTTTTTTCCTTTTTTTTTTTTTTTTTCCTTTTTTTTTTTTTTTTTCCTTTTTTTTTTTTTTTTTCCTTTTTTTTTTTTTTTTTCCTTTTTTTTTTTTTTTTTCCTTTTTTTTTTTTTTTTTCCTTTTTTTTTTTTTTTTTCCTTTTTTTTTTTTTTTTTCCTTTTTTTTTTTTTTTTTCCTTTTTTTTTTTTTTTTTCCTTTTTTTTTTTTTTTTTCCTTTTTTTTTTTTTTTTTCCTTTTTTTTTTTTTTTTTCCTTTTTTTTTTTTTTTTTCCTTTTTTTTTTTTTTTTTCCTTTTTTTTTTTTTTTTTCCTTTTTTTTTTTTTTTTTCCTTTTTTTTTTTTTTTTTCCTTTTTCTTTTTTTTTTTTTGGAGAGGTTTTTGCTATAGGGCACATGCGCTTGCCAGAAAGACAGAGAGACAGAAAGCAAGAAATTACCCCCCAGGAGGGATGGCCACGCTGCAATCCTTTCCCCTCCATTCTCCTCTCGGGATCTTGGGCACGCACGCACATGTACCCGGTGTGAGTTAAGGCCACTGGGTCCAGGACTCGAACCGCAGTCAACTACATGGGAGTTCAGTGACATAATTATTATACCAACTGCTGGTCCCATCAAACATTCTGGTTTCTTGATGATCCTTATTGAAAATCACATTTAAAATTCCAGATCAATATCTGACGCTTTCCTACACTTGAACCTCATGGTAGCTTCTTAAATACTATTTGAATGAATGTAAGTCAGTTAACAGCCCGAAGAGATGAAATGGCTTGGCCAAGGTCACATGCCAGCTAGTATCAAGGCTACCCACTGAACCAGGAGGGGGCCCACTTCGTGAAGCAACCCAGAGTGTCCTGTAGATGGATCTGATGCCGGATCCAGCTGAGAGGGGGCCAGAAAGCTGACTGAGCTCGGGTCCACAGGGCTGCCTCTGAGACGACCTGCAGAAAAGGACCCACGTGCCCAGACAATGGCGCGGCAGGATGCAGAATGCTCTACAAGACTGACTGAATGGGAGGCTTTGGGGTTTGCATCGAGAGACCTCCGTGAGTACACCAGGTATAAGCCTGTCTAAGATCCAGGGCTGGATGAAGCTGGGGTGCGGCGGGGCAGGTATCACAACATCAGGACCCTGTGGGGGTGCAGTCTCTCTGTCTCTTTGTTTCTCTCTATCTCACTCACTCGTGCAAGATATAAATACACTTTTAACAGTTACTCACACACACACACACACACACACACACACGTATGTATGAGGCTGTCAGAAAAAGTCATGATACATTTTTGCATAGAAAAAAATACATCATGGCTTCCCCGACAACCTAATAGATGAATAAATAATTAAGGGACAATTAAGCCAATAAGACCATGAGCAACACCAGAGGAAGGCATGTCACCTCAGCCTTCAGTTCTCCCCAACTCGAGTCTAAGCTCCAATGCACAGTCTCATGAATGAGGCACGGCACAGGCTTCCGAGGTCTGTCGCCGAGATCTTCGCCATTTGAGCCCTGAGTGACACTTTGAGACACAGCCAGGAAACATGCTCCACTGGAGGCACCTTTGTCCTTTCTGTCCTCTGTTCCTTCCGAAACCTCACTACGGCTGCACAAAGCCAGTGTAGAAAAATTTGTTTTCCAATCATTAGTTTCCTCATTCAGGAATGACAGCAAAATGGCCATGAGCATCCCTAACGTGACAGTTGAGCAGAATTTTCAGTGTCCACATTCGGTTCTTACAGTACTGCTGTTCATTCGTTCATTCATTCGGCAAATACATGTTCAGCTCTGAGTCCCCGATGTTGTTCTAGGTACTAGGAATACAGCAGTGACCCAGACGGGGCAAGGACTGCTGCCCTGTTTTACAGAAGAGATGACTGAGGCTCACAGAAGCTAAGTGTTCCATCCAAAGCCACATCCGTAATAAGGGAAGCAGCAGAGCTAGAACGAATTTCAGCTCTTCTAACCCAAGGTCAGCTGTCCCCACTACCTCTCACCCTGCATCTTTCCACAGGTCTTCCATAAACACTGTGCCACTGAAGTATAAAACACTCTCTGTGCTGGGACCAGCAGTTAGCGTAATGGCTATGTCACTGAACTCCCATGTAGTTGACCGAGGTTCAAGTCCTGGACCCAGTGGCTTAAACTCAAGCCGGTTGCATGTGCGTGCATGCCCAAGATCCCGAGAGGAGAATGGAGGAGAAGGGACTGTGGCGTGGCCATCCCCCCTCGGGGGTGATTTCTCACTTTCTATCTCTCTGTCTCTCTTTGTCTTTCTGGCGAGTGCACGTGCCCTATAGCAAAAACCTCTCCACAAAAAAAAAAAAAAAAGAGAGAGAGAGAGAAACACTCTCTGGGATTTTGGATTTGGAACTGTAAGATCAGTGGCCGCCAGCAGTAATGATTTCAAACATGGCTCTGTTCTTGAAGAACTCTCAAGCGACTACACCAGGCTTACCTTGTGACCTGGAGTCCCTGTTAAATCCACTGAGGGACACTGGGCACAGAGAGGACAGCACGAAGGCCTGCTCAGGTGGATCTGCTAACCTTGGAACCAATCTGAAAAGAAGCTGGAATAACCAGTCTGTCTGAAAATGCAGAGCCCCTCGGACTGGCTCATCTGCAGAGAGGTCACGCCAGTTCTACTCTGAGTCACTTTACTCATATTGTCCAAGTCACACCTGGCTGAAAGCAGAACCAATCCATGAAGGGAGTTTCAATTTTGGAGGGAAAGAACCAGTACTTCTGGAGCATGAGGCAACCTTAGGGATGGCGGGCTGGATCCGGATGCTCTGGGAGGCTTTGAAAAGTCAAAAGCATAGGGCAGCAAGAGGGGAGAGATGGTGCTGGAAAAATTGAGAATGCAAGTGGCAGGGAAGACACCACTGTGCAAAAGCCCTCAGCTTCGTGTACGTGTGGGCAGGCTGCACCCTACACGCCTCCAAAGGCTGCATCAGCCCTGGCGTCTGAGGCTTATAATATTTTCTCAGTAACAGAAAGGGGGCCGCTGTTGCTAACATTTGAAATGTCCAGATGATAAAGGAGGAAACAAAGAAAATACACAGAAAAAGAAAGAGAGAGAGAGAGACTATGTCCTTTGTACCTCCCCAGCACCTTGCTAGTTCAAGTGGGTCAAACATCCCATATTCCTAGGACTCCTCCTGTGTTTCCCCATTGTGGTGTACTCGGCCTGTATCTTGATCCTGTGTGTATTTTCCTACATGTGAGGACCTCTCCGTGCCATGCAGATGAAAAATTTTATCTCTGAAAATAAAACAAGCCCAGCTATACAATGTCGGCTTTCTGTGGCCCACTCCCCCCTACCGCAGCCATCGCTGAACTTGGAGCCGGGTAGTGATGCACATGGCCAGCTCTCCCTGGCTCCAGCATCCCAGGAGACTGACTTTTACACTGCCTCACTTGCCAAGGCCCCTCTCGAGTCTTCCCCTCTCCAAGGAAGCTTTAGCAAGTACTGGCTTCTGAGGAAATGGCTTCCGAAGGTCAGAACCAGCACGCGTGGTCCAATAAGCACTGTGGCATGAACGTCCAAGGGACCAGCTGACTCAGCAGACTATTAATATAATGAAATCTGCCTTCTCAATAAGCTTAATGAAAGGACTCTCCCTCAACCATTCAAACTCTGACTTTTGTATCTCCTTCCAATTCTCAAATTTTATCATCCCTGGCACATAGAAGGATGGAGAGAGAGGAGGGGGAAATGTGAGGGAACGTTATTTCAAGAAAAATGTCTCTAATTAGCACGGTGAGCAGAGGGCAGAGGACGGGGAAGTGCCCAAGCAGACAGAACACGAGTCAGATCAAGTCCTTCGGTTCTCAGATTCACCAGGAGTTAAAGAATGCAGTCCTGTTCTTGGATCACAATCTTTCAAGAGTCCGCTGCTCCAAAAACATCTCTAATATTCTTAGCCTTAGCAGAAGCCAGCTACAATTGCCCTGATTTTATTACCTAAAAACCTAAGAATAGGTAATCATGTTTCCTGCTGACAAAATACAAAATGTTGAATATGACCAATTACAGACAAACACTGAAATGTTCAATAGGAAAAAAAAATTCTCACAGTCACCACAGAAAACACAGCCCATTTAACTATGGGAGGTAAAAATGAATGTCCTCTGAAGGGCTTTAATCTGCTACAAGGTCTTTTCAATTAATTTAACCATGAGTAATTTGCTTTGAAAAGGACTTGAGATTTTAAATATCAGAAAGCTATTTCCCAACCCATTTCTATAATTGGATTAGGCCATGTACTTCAACTTAGGGGACAGAATTCCTGTATATCAGTGTCCTGGTATCACAAACCCTGTCACCTCGGCAAGATGAGAACAGGTATTTGAGACATCAGCAACAAAGGAGGTTGGTTCTGTTCAACCCACTCCCTGAAAGCCTCCTGATTTCTTTTATTTTGGAGAGGTTTTTGCTACAGGGCACGTGCACACGCCAGAAAGACAGAGAGAGACAGAGAGACAGGAAGTGAGAAATCACCCCCCAGGGGGGATGGCCACGCTGCAATCCCTTCTCCTCCATTCTCCTCTTGGGATCTTCGGCACACACGCACACGCAACTGGCATGAGTTTAAGTCTCCAGGTCCAGGACTTGAAGCGCGGTCGACTACATGGGAGTCCAGTGATGTAGCCATTACACCATCTACTGGTCCCCAAAACCTCCTGATTCTAAAGAGCAATGTCTAAACACCTTCGCAGAATGTTCCAGATGCTCCAAAATGGAATTCTAAATGTTCCCCTGTAGGCCAGTGGTCCCCGCAAGAAGCTGTGGAGCTATCAGCGTTAGAGCAGCAATCTGGTCCCAGTTCACAAGAAGGGGGACCACAACACCAGGGAGAGGAAGAAGCCCCCACCCTAGTGGATCAAAAGGTAGTGGAAGGCGGGGCTGTGGACCCAAGGGAGACAAAATCAAGAGAAAGCAGCTGGAGAGAAAGAGGCGTATCCTGAGAGGTGGCCAGGACCGCTGAGTGGAAAGGCCAGCAGATACCACGTGGCTGGGCTGGCTTAGCGGAGAAGCTGAAGGAGAGCTGGGAACCTAACCACCAGCCTCGTCTTCAAAAGATGCACAACAGGAGCCATGCGCCATGCTGTTCTACACCTCTATGTCCTGCATGTGCGATATCCTGACCCAGCCTTCTCTTTTTTTTTTTTTTGGTACCTAATAAACTTCTGCGCTTCCCACAATGCCAGAGTTCAAGGGCTCCTTCCTCTTCCTCTGTGAAGTTTTACTGTTCAAAGATGCTGATACAATAGGTTTGGGCCAAGGCATCTGTATTTTTAAAAAGCTCCCCAAGTGATGCTAACGGTGAACAGATTTAAATATCACTGAATGTTAGTCCTAAGCTACTGATCACGTGATTTGTGGTCTTGTGGTATATGTGACTGAATGGTACTGGGGAGAGAGGTTGCAGATCTCAGACAGTCTTCATAAATAACAGTTAAACCTACGGCCAGGCAGGTGGCGTGGTAGCTAAGGTGCTGGATCCCACATGGCCCAAGGCATGGTTTGAGCCCCAGACCCAGTGGCATGTGGGCCAGAAAGTACAATGTCCTGAGGAAGTGGCCAGTACCTTTGAAGTGGTTTCAATCTGCATTGCCTCTAGACTGTTTGTCCTCTAATTCATAGGAATTGGTTGCTTTGATAAATCTCGGG
>NW_006159645.1:939067-975029 GCF_000334495.1 Tupaia belangeri chinensis
TGTACCTTTCTTTTTGGTTTTGACCTCCACAGGGTGTGTGTGCTCACCAGAAAGAGAAAGAAAGACAGTGAGAGAGAAAGTGAGAATCACTCCCCAAGGGAGATGGCTATGGCACAATCGCTTCTCCTCCATTCTCCTCCTGGGATCCTGGGCTTGTATGCACAGGTGCCCACCATGACTTTGGAGCTGCCAGGTCCAGGACTTGACCTGTGGTCGGCCACAGGGGAGTCCGGTGCCTTAAACACCATGCTACCCGTTGGCCCTATTCCTGTATCTTTCTGTCTCTCTATGTTCTGTTCTCATCTATGGCATAATGCTTGGCCCATGATATAATATATACTCGAATATTTGATGAATTTAAAACAATTTGCTCCCACAATTTTGATAAATACTTGACTAAAGCCAAGAACTTCATTTAATCAAACCTCTTTGGGCCAGCCAGTGGTATGGTGGTTTAGGACAGCTGAATCCCACATGATGCTGTTGAAGTCCCAGACCCAGCAGACTGAAAGACATTCTGGGTGCATGTGTATGCATGCCAAAAACTCCAAAAGACTACACAGAGAAGGGATTATGGCAGGACCATCCCCTAGAGGGGGTTCTTTCTCACTTCTCTTTCTCTCTATGTCTCTCTCCAGTGAGCACACGGGCCTTCTACAAATTAAAAAATATATAATTAAATTTTTAAAAAGCTCTTTCTGCTTAACTGACCACACCAAGGCTGACTAAAGCTGTGACTTCACTATTCCAGGGAGGACATAGCAGGAACTTAACATGCACTTGTAGTACGAGCTTTCAAGAGAAGGACATGCTTTCTTCCCAACGTGACTGTGTCTCGCACGAACCTGGAAGGATCCGGGGTCCCTGTGAAGTAGTGAATGCATGGTGAGCTTCTGTTCTGAGGCAGGACAGACACCACACTGGCTGTCGTGAGAAAAGATTCAGAGTCTATGCAGACTCCGCTGGCTTTGTCTCGTAAGACGTTCATCATAGTCTGCACGGTGATGCTTTCTGTAAGATAGAGATGGAGAAGGGAATGTAACTCTGGTCAGCACGAAATCCATTCCCTCCTTTCTCTTTCACGTAATAAAACCCCTAAGATTATAGCTGGGAACATAGCTGCTCAACTACAGAGTATAGTTCCCAGCTTCCCTCATGACCAGGGGTGGCCATGTGATAAATTCTGACCAATAGGAGGTGAGCAGAAATACACAACTGTACATGTACAGCTTCTGGTCAGCTTCCATAGGAAGGAATGCTTGCCCTTCACGTCCCTTTCCTCTCTTCCTATTAGCTGGGCGATGCCAACTGGTGGGCCACAAATGAAAGTCATGCATTGAGGCAGAGCAGTCCACCAGCCTGGATTGGTCACACACACACTATGGGAGAAAAATAAACTTCCATTTTTCTTTAAGCCACATTAATTTGGAGTCTTTCTGTTACAGTATTTACCTCTACTTCAACCAGTGCAATACCTCAGTAGACACCCTTAAGAAAGTATGTGTGGGGCCAATAGGTGGCGTGGTGGTTAAGGCACTGGACTCCCACGTGGCTGACCATAGTTCAAGTCCCAGATATTGTGGCTTGAAAATCATTCCAGACTAATGTGCATGCCTGCCCAAAATCCCAAGAGGAAAATGGAAGAGAAGGGATTGTCATGTGGCCAACTCCCCTGGAGGGTGATTTCTCACTTTCCCTCTCTCTCCAGCAAGCACATATGCCCTACAACAATAAATAAATGAAAATGAAAAAGAAAGTATGTGTAACCTAGACATAGTCCACCAAGCTGTCTTTCATGCTGGTGAAGGTGAGGCTGTCATTGGAGAATGACCTCTCTTCAATGGGAAATATACATATGAGAGGCACGTGGAATATTCAGAGCCATCAGGACTACTGACTCTGACTTCAGGTAAATGAATAAACAAATGCTTGGCTACATTGGATCCCATTTCTACATCTCCTCTGGTTATAATTCATGAAAATTCTATTTCAGTCTGTATGCGTAAAGATAGAGTCAAACAAATCATAATGTGGAGATGTGCTAACACACCCCATGGCCCCTCCATAAACCTCTATTTACAGTATCCCCATCTAAAAATATTAACAGTAAGGGCTTGGTTTCTTCATCTATCTAGTATTCAAATTTCATCATTGTCCCATAAAGACACTGATTGATTTGAATCAGAATCCTGCAGGTTGTTAATGTCTCTTAAATCTTTTTTAGTTTCTGCCTCTTATTTTTCTTCCTTGCATCTTATCTGCCAAAAAATAAATAAATAAACCAAAAACCCAAAACAACAAACAAACAAACAAACAAAAACTGGTTCTTTTTCTTTTTTCCATGGACTTTGCAGACAGCTTCCCCATGATGTTATTTAATATGTTCCTCTGTCTTCTGTATTTCCTATAAACCAGTAGGTAGATCAAGAGATTTCATCAGACTTAGGGTTGATGTTTTGGCAAAGACTATTTAATAACTTTTATTACGCTTTTTGTTGTTGTTGTTGTTGTTGTTTGGGATTTTGGGGGTTTTTGAGATAGGGTCTCACTATATTGTCCAGCCTGACTTCACATACACAGCCCTCCTGCCTCAGCCTCCCAGTGGCTGGGACTGCAGGTGCACACCACCACACCTGGCTTTATTTACCTTTTTTTTTTTTTTCATTTAAAAATCGCTCATTATTTTTTGAAGAGCCTATTTTAAAATGAATTACTTTCTTATATTCTTACCCAGATTATATTACTTACATTTTACAATAAAAAAAAAAATCTAACATGTTCCTCTAGATTAACAATCAGGAAGCTTTTCCTTAAAGAACGAGCAGGCATTTGGGGTTTATGGGTCATAGAGTCTCCATCACAACATCCGTGTTGCAATTGCTCAACTCTGCCACCACAGCAAGAAAACAACCTTCAACACTACAAAAATAATGGGTGTGGTTGAGTTCCAATAAAGTTTTATTTCTAAAACAAGCAGCTGCCAACAGGCTTGCTGACCCCTGTCTTAAATGACCGAAAGTGTGACTTGCAAGATACCTATATCCTGAGGAAATATAAAATGTACTGTAGATACAGGGGGAAAATAAGTCAGATATGTAACTACTGAAGTGTACGTGTCACAAGAGACAACACAACGGCATCGATGTTTAGTGGAGAAATAACATCAGTAGGAGCAGGCAAATGTCATGGGTAAGGACGCCCCCACCTAAATATAAAGATAAGCTGTCTCCTTGCCTACATCTCAGGGACTTTAAGCACAAGTCAGTCTTCACATACAAGGTCTAGTCTCTGTTCCTCCTTTTCATTCACCCTCCTAAGTTCATACAGGTTCTCTGAAATATTGAGTTGTCGGGAAAGTCATGGATGCATTTTTGCAAAGAAAAACAGAGAAATACATTTTTTGAAGAGCCTATTTTAAAATGAATTACTTTCTTATATTCTTACCCAGAATATATTACTTACATTTTACAATAAAAAAAAAAATCTAACATGTTCCTCTAGATTAACAATCAGGAAGCTTTTCCTTAAAGAACGAGCAGGCATTTGGGGTTTATGGGTCATAGAGTCTCCATCACAACATCCGTGTTGCAATTGCTCAACTCTGCCACCACAGCAAGAAAACAACCTTCAACACTACAAAAATAATGGGTGTGGTTGAGTTCCAATAAAGTTTTATTTCTAAAACAAGCAGCTGCCAACAGGCTTGCTGACCCCTGTCTTAAATGACCGAAAGTGTGACTTGCAAGATACCTATATCCTGAGGAAATATAAAATGTACTGTAGATACAGGGGGAAAATAAGTCAGATATGTAACTACTGAAGTGTACGTGTCACAAGAGACAACACAACGGCATCGATGTTTAGTGGAGAAATAACATCAGTAGGAGCAGGCAAATGTCATGGGTAAGGACGCCCCCACCTAAATATAAAGATAAGCTGTCTCCTTGCCTACATCTCAGGGACTTTAAGCACAAGTCAGTCTTCACATACAAGGTCTAGTCTCTGTTCCTCCTTTTCATTCACCCTCCTAAGTTCATACAGGTTCTCTGAAATATTGAGTTGTCGGGAAAGTCATGGATGCATTTTTGCAAAGAAAAACAGAGAAATACGTCATGACTTTTCTGACAACCAAACAGCTGCAAGACACAGTATGAGCCGGAGAGCTGTGTGGGACAGACCAACTCACCTTCTTGGTTGTCTAGGCTGTCTTTGCCTGCACAGCAGTCTAGATGATCATCGGCTGGGGAGAAGATCTCAGAGAAATTGAACTCGTCCTCTCCCGTCCACCAGCCTTGACTCTGAGCGTAGCTCCTGAGCTCAGGGTGCTCTGCGTCCATCTTGGTGGTGAGCGAAAGCTGGTTGCAGACACACTTCACGCCCTCTGCAGGGAGTGCAAAGGCCAGTGAGTGGGAGATACAAAGATTTACTCAAGAAGGGGACATTCCTGGGGAATCTTTCCTCAAGTCCTGATTTAACTACAGGGAGGAATCGATTCGATTTATGAAAAGAAAAATAGACAACCCTTGGTCTTTGTAGGAGACTTTCTAAAAGGTTTACCCATCTTGACTGGGCATTATAATGAGCAGCAGGTTTTTTTATGGTTTTTTTTTTTTTTTTTTTTTTGCTCATTTAAAATTATAAGTCAAAAACAAATACATGAAGCCCTTCATTCTGGCTAACTAAAGCCCAAGTGTGCACTACTTACAAGAAAGCATTGGGTTGTCGCAAAAGCCATGACTAGTTTTTTCTGGTTTTCTAAGCAAAAATGCGTCAGGACCAGCAGTTAGCATAATGGCTATGTCACTGGACTCCCATGTAGTCAACTGTGGTTCGAGTCTCGGACCTGGCAGCTTAAATTCACGCCAGGCATGTGTACATGCGTGCCTAAGATCCCGAGAGGAGAATGGAGGAGAAGGGATTGTGGTGTGGCCATCCCCCCTGGGGGGTGATTTCTCGCTTTCTGTCTCTCTCTCTCTCTGTGTGTCTTTCTGGGGAGGGCATGTGCCCTATAGCAAAAATCTCTCCAAAAAAAGAAAAAAAAATGCATCATGACTTTTCCAATAACCCATTGACAGGTTCTTTGGAAGAGGTCCTGGGCTGACAAGAGAAATCTGTAGGCAATCCCTCACAGAGGGGCTGTTGTTCTACAGAGCATTCCCTCAGCCTCTATGGAGACTGTTCCTCCCAAGCCTGATTGTTTTTCACCTAGAAAGACTCTTTACACCACCCCCACCCAAACACATGTGGTTTTTAAAAAATACAAATCAGATACTTGTTTATTTAACTTTTGTCAACATTTAGACAGTGGCAATGATGAGTTGTTTTTAAATAATGGAATATACTCACAAATATATGCATGTGTGTGTGTGTGTGTGAGTGTGTGTGTGTGTGTGTGTGTGAAAATCTGTGTGAATTTTTTTTCCTCATAAAAATCTCACTGTGGCTAAATAAATCTAGAATTAGAAATGCCTGTGTTCTGAGCACCCCCTCTCTTGATGAATGGGGGTCTCAGCCAGAAGTTGTCCTGTCAGGTGACAGGCTTGCTGCATCTTCTCCAAAGCCTGAGCAGCGAATACACAGAGGATGACTTGGCCACCAAGCGTTAACAGAGTGCAGACGTTAAGAAATCACTGCTAGCAGCGCTAGCTCAAAAGGGCCATTCCTGTTGCTTCCAGGAGGCAGGATGATCTTCTAGGTTATTAGAGAACAAGTGAGAGAGAGAACCTAAACGACAAGCTGCAATAAAGTCATTACTGCCTAAAGGCACCACCGGCGCTGGACCAAGTACTCTCAGCATGGTTTGCTTTACTGAATTATGCTTCCAAAATAACCACTTCTGGCTGATGGGCACTAGTGCTTTGCCATTCATCTTTTCAGAGGCCACTATAAAAAGTAACATCAAAATCCTACAAGAAGAATGGAGGAGAAAGGATCGTAGCGTGGCCATCCCCCCAGGGGATGATTTCTCACTCTCTGCCTCTGTCTCTCCAGTGAGCACATGTACCCTATTGCAAAAATCTCTTTCAAGAAAAAAAAAAAAGTAAAATCAGAAATAATTAGAAATAAAAGTTCATTTTGGCCTGAACAAGTGATTTTTGACATCATGCATGCTAAAATAAATAAGTAAATGCACCTGTTGGGCCACATAGTTAGTGCAACTGCATTTCTATGGGTAGGTTCTCATTCACATCTCGGGAACCTCCCTGTGCACACCAGGTATGGCCTGTGATCCAGTCTGGCTGAGGCTGGTGGTGGATCACATGGAGACGCTGTAGGTGGTGTCTTTGTCTGTCTGTCTGTCTCTCTCTCCCCTTCTCTTTCATGGAAGAAATAAACTAAACATACAAACACCTCTTGAACAACTCCACAGATGTTGCATTCCTAGAGGACAAACACCTCTTGAACAACTCCACAGATGTTACTTTCCTAGATAGCTGATTTACAGTAGATAACTGCTTTGAAGAACTTTTGCACTTGGGGGAGAGAGAGTACATTAAATCCTACTACAATCAATCATTCAGCTACTGGGATCAGAGGACAAGAAATCAATGAGTACAAAATGAGTACAAGAAATGGCCAGGTTTGTTTTTTAATATTTAGAGAAAGAAAACATCCACATTGTGAAGATAGATCTTTAAGCTATATTTTGAAGGGAAGCTCAGCTTCTGAAACACAGTTGTAGACCAAAAAGCTTTAGGTTCTAGATAAAAGTGATCGCTTTTAAGCATAGACCACTAGCCCCTCTTCATAGAATGATTTAATAGTAAGATTCCTTCTTAGATCTTTTTTATAAAAGAGTTTTAAGGTCTACACTGCAGGGAAGTTGGGGACTTGATGGGCTATACTGGCTGCCTTAATTCTATACACACTGTAGGAGTTGGGAAAGCAGGTACATGCCCAGGTGGGTATATATGCTGGGTACATGAGGGTGACTGCTGATAGACACTGCCAGTTCATTCTGCATTCTTGTGGGAAACAGAAGAATACACTTCCTCCTCTAGGCAGACACAGCCTTCCCATGTCTCACCCATGGAATCACAGTCTACATTTCACTGTCGCAGAGGGGTAACTGTGTACAGGGTACAATGTACCTGTCATCCAGAATAGACCTGATTGCTAGACTAACTAGATGTGCAGAAAACAACAGACTTGGTTACCAACTACTAGAGTAGATCTTCTGCTTCTGACTCAGGTCAATTGGTTCTAAACACCCTTAAAGCAGAAATGCGAAACAAGTTTCACCCACAGTTTCATTCCTGATTAATTGGACAAGACTTCCCACTAAATTTCATTGAGAAAAATTCAAAGGCCAAGTGTAGGTTCCATGAGAGAAGAATGCTGTGATCTACTAGCAATGTCTGCCATGAGCATAGGAGGGGAGAATGGTGGCTCACATGCCAGGTATTTGTCATCCAGTCCTAAATACATGTAAGTGGAGCTTTACTGGTCAATTCTCTCTTAGAAGTACCTAGTCCTCTTGGAAGTCATTTAATCCATTCTGGAATCCTATCCTGTCCAGAATATGAGGGTGCTAGGGTGATGATGCAAGACCACCCCTCCCACCTCTACGTTTTCTTTCTCCAGACCTGTCTTGGAACCAAGATGCTACAGGGGCTACCGATCAGCCATTTTATGGGCACTAAATCCTCCTGGTGGATTCCCTGGTCTCTGCTCTTCTAGATATATTGTCTCACAGAGAAATGGTCTATTGTCCCAGAGCAAAATTCAGTGCTCATCACTCAGACCTAAACTTCTATTTTAGAGAAATATTCCAAGCACAAAGAGCTACAGGGTTGAGAGTAACAAGGGATACTCCCTGCTGAAGGGATATGTCCACCTATTCTGAACAAATAATCACTATTCCCTTGGTCAAAAGAGTAACAGTTTGAGTCATGAATGAATGAGAGTCAAAACTGAGTCCCCTCCAGAAAGTGTTGACTTTAGAAAATATGAAATGTTAGGGATGTGCTTTTCAAGTGTTAACATCTCTTCCCTCCAGGTTCAGGAAAACCCCAGATGCTTCTCTGAAAGTAAAAGCCCGGAAACCAGAGGCAGGCTCAGCGTGAGGATCTTGCAGTAACTCATGGTTCCTCTGGGTCCCATCTCAGCCTTCCCCATCCTCAAACTCTTCACCGTCCACACCCACTCACCTGTGATCTTCTCAGCAGCCCAGTACTTCCCTATGGTCTCAAGCACCCAGGCTTCTTCACGGTCTACAATCAGATATGCACTTTGGAAGCTATGGCAGGAATGTGCATCTTCGTAATAATTCCCACCTTGTCCATGTTCTTCCAGCAAGGAAACGATGACATCTAAGGCTTCTTTAGCTGTTGTCCCCCTTTCTAAACCAAGCCTGAAGTAAAGAAACCAGGAGTTTACCTCAGTCTTTTCACGCCATGTGATTATTACCATAGTAATCCAAGACTGGGACAGGCTGAGCTACAAAGCATGACCGCATGTGTAAATACGGTAAATATACAGATCAATATGCAAACCAACTAGCAGCACTTGAACTCAGAGTACATCTCTCACAGGATCAGCTGACAATCATGGGGGTGGGGGCCAGCAGATGGCATAGTGGTTAAGGCACTAGACTCCCACATGGTTTGAGTCCTAGACCTGACAGCTTGAAAATTACACCGGGCATGTGTGCGTGCATGCCCAAAATCCCAGGAGAAGAATAGAGGAAAAGGGACTATGGTGTGGTCTTCCCCCTGGAGGGCAATTTCTCACCCTCTCTCTCTCTCTCTCTCTCTCCAGAGAGTACACGTGGCACAAAAGAAAAAAAGAAAAGAAAATGGTGGGGGTGTTTCCTGTCTTTGGACACAGCCTTCCACATAGAACAAAGACTAATCAGGAACCCAGGAACCCTTGAAAGGAGTTCAGCCTCTTCTCATTTCTGTCTCTCATGGAAATGACCAACTCAGCTCTAGCCCTTAGCAAGACCATGCTCCATGGCTGTGCTTCCTCCTGACGCTAACCCAGGCCCCGATCTCTGTTATTCAACTCCAGGTATTTTTATTAGTAATAAAGCCATTCAAGTGCCAGCCTTGACTGTGTACATACGATTCATTCAGAGATCTCATTAGCGATGGGCAACTGTTTGGGACATGATCAACCTTCTTTCTATGTATTTTTCCTTTTATCTATCAGCCTACATCTACTGGTATAATTTACAGCTCCAGTTACTGAAAGAATACATGTTCCCTATGAGGCGAGACATCCACCTCCCCACAGCCCTTCCAATTAACAGTCAGTCAAAGAGGGTACGGCTACCGTTCTTTCTGTGACTGCGGGCAGGTTACATAACATACTTGACCTTCAGTTTGATATTCTCTGTAAAACGAGTGCCCTCATCATTGGCGTCCTGTAAGGGGAAAGCGCATGAGCGAATGATCATGAAAAATACACAGCACAAGCACCCTGGACCAGGTAAGTGGTGGTAAGTTTCAGGGCGTGTACACAGTGGCAGAGAAATATTGAGACAGGAGTAAGACCTCTGACTGGGCAGATAGGGTGAGGAGTTCACAGAATTGGGAGTAGAAGACAAGATGGAGTCACTATAGTCAAGCCTTTAATAAAAATCATTTGCTGCTCTCACTAGAAATCAATGATTAGCTCTCACTACTGGATTACACAGAAAGTCACTTACAGCCTACCTGAGAACATGAAAGCTGAAGCTCGCACTTTCATATCACTGCTGCATTCTCATTCCAGGAGAGGAAAGGACCTCGAAAACATACTCTTCTTTCATATATTTCAAAATTTAGGGCCACTTGCTGACTAGGCTCCAAATAGACAAATTAACTATAGTCCTGAAAACACTCCTCCAACTCAAGGACAACCATCAGCCCAAAACTTGCTGACAGCACAAAACATCTGCAATGACATCTCTCAAAATAAAGTAGTTCCTTTTTGTTGTTTTTGGTTTTTGTTGTTGTCGTTGTTTGTTCATTTCTTTGTTTTCCCAGAAGTCCTTTCTCCCATCTCCTTAAACAAAAATAGTTTACATATAGTTGTTTTTCTTTTTTGTTTGTCAGGGCCTATATGACTAGACCACTCCTTCCCCTAGTGGGTGACCCATTTGGGTACCCCTTCCACTTAGCTGGAAGCTTTGACTCCTTCCTAACAAACTTTGCTTATTATCCTCTCCATTTTCCCACATTTCTAATTCTTCATGAGCAGGAGACAAAGAACCTGGTCGTCTCGGGGTCTTGAGTTCAGTACTGGGTTGGGCCGGATTGCTCCAACCACCTCCAGTATCAACATGACTCAGAAATAAAGGAACCTCCCTCCTTGTTCTGACTCTGCTCCTCACGGGTACTGCTATATTAAGTAACGCAAAATGTGCAAACCTTGATTTTTCTCATCTATACAGTGAGAGCAACACCAGCTCCCTGAGGTTGCTATGGGATACGTACTCAGCCAATGTCCCTTTATTCATCTGCTCATTCAAATTGTAATTCTGGTGGCAGGAACACAGGGGTCTTCAAACAGGGGCAATGGAGCTACTGAGACAGTGGTGTGGGCCAGCCAGTTCTCAGTGCATTTTCAATGGGAGAAGTGACCTCTGTTAAAACGCACCCAACTGGTTGCTTCCTCAAGGGGTATTTCCCTGTGCTGCCAGGGAAGGTGATAATGCCACTACAGGCTAGGAAATTATTCTTATAACAGGCTTATTTTCACAGATAATGATGTACCAATTCACTTGACGTTTCTCATTTTAAGCTTATTTAAGAAGACTTGGTCACAAGGCAGTGATTTACAAAGCTACCCTAAGACCTTAAGAGAGTGATAAAGAATAAACCCATTAGAAGACTGAATTACGGAGGCTTTTCTGTTGGTCAATATCATATCTCTGAGGTAGACGAGCAAGGTGCTGTGGGCACCCCCATGCCAGAGAGCTGTGTACAAGCAGGACCCCCTTTCTCATTTCCAAGTGTCCCTGATGACGGCCTGGTCACAATGACACACTCGTTCCCGTTTTCAGGGTCCCCACTTGCCCACACGGTGTTCTAGGAGCATGGGAGTAGCTAGCCAGCAGCAATGGCCGTGTCTGCAGAGGTCGCGTCTTTTCCTTTACAGATTGTGGTGCATTCACCTGACGTTCTGTCTGCCCCTCGCCGCCCTTCACCCTCCCACTAGCTGTGATGTCCTCCATGCACCACCTACAGCAGGACCTCAGCATTCGCCCACAGACAAGTCCTGATTCCCCTCGCCTACCCTCTGTGCCAAGACCTTTGTCCTACCTGGCCATTCCCACCTGGGCTCTCTGCCAGGGGATGCGGACAGGACTGCCTGCTCCAGTGCAGAAGGTGTTATGGTCTACTCAGCAAGAAGAGGTCATCCAGACATAGCCAAATTCACTACAGTTTATTGATTAAGCTGGTGGCATACTTATGGGAGACTATGTCTCTCAAAACCCAGCAGCCCTGAGTGCAAGGTGAGGGGTGCTTATCAAGGCAGAAATCACACTCTTTTCTGGTTGACCTGGCAATCACAAGAACAAAGATTGGGGGCTTGAGAGGGTAGGGGGTAGGGTTTACAATGTGAAGGCAAGCCAAAGCGCATCACAGAGGCAGAACAAGCAGGTAAGCCCGTTAATCAGCCCTAAGGGGATGTTCCATCCCTTCCCAAACACAATGGAATCTTAATGGTCTTCACGCTCAGGGCAAGGTCCCGTGACTTAAGGCATCTACCATAGCAAAAAGTTGATGTGCTTGATTGAGAAAGCAACTTTTTAATCATAGGGAAAGGGATATAAGAGTTCATAATGGAGGCACTCCTCCAAGATGGAGTCGCGCCTGCTTCAAAAGGCCAGAAGTATCCCGCGGTTACACACTCTCCACCTGGGGCTCAGAGGTGCAGGTGAACCCCACATCCCATCACACGCACAGGAAATGCCAGGACGCACAGGCCTATGGCACTCCAGAGCCACCAGTTGTACAACAACCAGAAACCATTTCAGAGCCACTCACAACAGTCTCGCCTCCGGCCGGGCAGATTCACGTAATCCCGAAGGGGAACAGCCCATTTCTGGCCCTAGTGTCACTACGGCTGCTACCTCGCACATAGGCAGGCCCAGGACAGAGAAAGGGGGGAATCAAATGGACCAAGGTTAGAGCTGCGCTCTGATCTCTCCCTTCAATGTGATTCAACTCTTCCCAAACCCTGTGCTTTGTTCCATTTGTCCTGGGCCTAGGAGTTACATGTTCCTAAATTTTATCCCTAGTTTTATGGGAAAATCTTTACTCAGGGCCCACGATCTCTCACAGATATGCCAAGCTCACTCTGCCCATTTCTGAAAGGAACACCTGTCACTGAGAAGTCGAGCTCCCCCTGCTTGCTGCCTGTTGTTTAGGAACTCTGTGGGCTGACCCTTCCCATAGCTACATCTCCACAGACGAAGGGATCCTGTCCCTTTGTCTCTTAAATAAGGTAAACTAAGCATAACCAGAGTTACTGTGGATATATAATCCCTGCTAATAGTCATTACCCTCCCCTTAGAAGGGTCTGCTGTTCTTACCTGTAAGATTCAGCTGCAAAGAATGTCCCACTTCCACAATCAACAAGTCTGCAAAAGCCCACGATTTCCCTCTGGAAATCAGAAGCTTCCCAGCCTTCGGCCAAAGGGCCAGTGCAGGAAGGTATGCACAAGCTGAATGTCTGTGCCCCCTCAAAATTCCTGTGTCCAAGCCTAACCCCCAGTGTAATGGCATTCAGAGGTGGGGTCTCTGGGAGCCCATTAGAGCCCTCAGGATGGGATCAGTGCCCTTAGAAAGAGACAAAAGAGCTTGTCCTTTCTATCGGCTCTTCACCAGGTGAGGACACAAGAGGGCCTTCCCCAGACACCAGATCTCTGGACCCTCAATCTTCAACTTCCCAGCCTCTGAAACTGAGAAACGAATACCTGCTGTTCATCCCACCCAGCCTCTGGTGAGTTTGCTGTAACAGCCTGAATGAGCTAAGGAGGGTGATAAGCAGATGTTAAGCACAGCATTGATGTGGGGGAAGGGCGACTGTCCACTCAGTGTCCAGAGCTTCCGGTCTCTTTGAAGACAGGACAAGCACAGTGCACTCTCACTACTATAGTGAGGAGAGGCCCCCTAAGGTTACCAGGCCCTGGTATCCCAGGCTCAGCCACCTCCCGCTCTGGGTCCTCGGACAAGTTCTTTGACCTCCTTCAGCTCCCGTTTTTCCTCATCTACCACCTGCAAGTAAACAAACCTACTACATTGGGTTGCTGTGAGGGGGAAGTGAAATAAATGCAAAATATTACAACAATGTTCAGGAAATTGCCATTCTAATTACCCGATTCTTGACTCCCACAGACATTGACAAGGCTGCCTTCCAAACCGTCTGTAGGTTTTCACATTCACCCACGACCTACAAACTATACAGGCCTTTCCAAAATGTCAGGCTGGCCTCTTTTCAAGGATTTTTATGCTTTTGAATGTGCTGAGGGTCTGATGGAATGTGTCCATTATTTTTTTTCTTTAGATTTTTGCCAAAGAGAGTATACATTCACCAAAGAGAAAGCGAGAGGGCAAGTGAGAAAGGCCACAATCCTTCTCCGTTCTCCTCTGGGACTTTGCGTATGCATGCACTTGTGCCTGCCATGCTTCTCAGGTTGCCAGGTCCGGGACTCGAACCACAATCAGCCATGTGGGAATCCAGTGCTCTAACCACATCATCTGCTGGTTCCACATGTCCAGAATTTTAAGACCTTCTGAACTATTTGGACTGACTGGATTTTCACTCCAGTGTTAAACGCAAATGGGAGCACTAAAAGCAGGCTGCAGAGAAGACGGAAAGAAAGCCCTCGTGCACAGGGAGGCCGAGACACAGAACACTGAAAGGAAGCAGTGGTCTGCTGGAGCCAGAGCGCCAGCTCAGAGAGCAGACAGTGACGCTTCCGGAACCTGGGCCAGGTACAAGTCAGTGGCAGCATGGAATCTGTCATAGTGGGACTATTTACACCACAGAAATTAGGCCACAAATCAGGGCTGGCCCTCTCGCCGACGAGCTAGGTTATTAAACATGTCTTGACATTCCACTTACTAATGGATTCCAAAAGCTTCCTAGTTCTTATACATGTTAGGCCAAAATGCATCATCATGACAGACAGACCCTGGAGGGTGAGTGACACCTTGACATCCAGAAAACACTAATAAATTCCCATTTGGGGCTAGATGGTGGTACAACAGTAATGAATTGCACCGACAAGGGAAGGTCCAAGGCCCGTGGCCCAAGGTCTCCCATTACAGACCAGGTATGCATGCATACCCATGATCTAAGTTGGCTGAAGCTAGGAGTGGATTATGGTGCGGGGACACTATGGGGAGGGGGTTCCTCGCTCTCTGTTTTTCTGTTTTTGTTTTTTTTTCCCCCCTGCCTCTCTCTCTCTCTTTCTGTCTCTTATGGAAGAAATAAACTTCAAAAATAAAATAAAATAAATTCCTACCATTATGTTTGCTCCTGTCAGGTACTTGTTACTTGGAACCAACCCCATGAAACATGCAAAAATGTATACATGTGTTTATGTACCTTTTCCCCAGGAGAATGGACTAATCAGAATCTCACAGAGACTGATGGGTCAAAAATGACAAAGCTTAGCTTTAGCATAACATCACCGAAAATGAGTGATAAAAACAGTACTGCCTGCTGCTTGCTTTCTCACCAGCCTCTAAGAAGCACATACGAACGATGCCTTTGCCGGAAAGGCAGTGCCTGTTCAATTGCTGTTGCCGTTCATTTACTTCTCGCTGAACTGAGGCTGGATGTGACATGCGAGGGGAAGCACAGAGGGCCAGAACACGCATGTATTCTCTGCATAATCAGCCACAGTCTAGCAGGCACTCGAAATACAGTGTAAAATGTAAACAGCCTGCTCTCAGAGGGGCTGTGGAGGAAAGGGCTGGCATGGAGCGCTGAGGACAAGCAAGGTGGAGGCGGCAGAGCAGCGTCGAGGGAGCTCCTGAGCCTCGGACTGAGGGGCTGCAACCAGCCGGACAGGAGGTGTCCACGGGAGCGGGGATCTCAGCCTTCTTAGTGCACTGAGTTCCAATTCAGTGGGCGTAGGGTGGAGACAGAGTCACATTTCTACCAAGTCCCCGGTGAGGCCGACTCATGGTCCGCACTTTGAAAACTGCTGCTCTAGGACCTTGTTGCTCAAACGGCGACTATGAATCTGCAGCTTGGACATCGGCGGGGACGTCTTAGAAATGAATGCAGGTCAAGAATCACTTTTCAGAATGCTCGGGACGAAAAGTGTTTTAGATTTTTTTTTAGATTTTGGAATATTTGCATATACGTAATGAGCTATCTTAGGGATGGGACCCAAGTCAAACCACGAACTTCGTTTAGATGTCATTTTTGCCTTATACACAAAACCTGAAGATGATATTACACGATACTTTTATATGGTAGCATTTTGACTGTGACCCATCACATAAGATGGGGTGTGGAATTTTCCACTTCTTGTATCCTGTCAGGGCTCAAAATGTTTCAGATTTTGAAGCATTTTTGATTTCAGATTTTGGGACAAAGAATTATCAACTTGGGAGCCAGCAGGTGGCGTGGTGGTTATGGCACTGGACTCCCACATGACCGACTGTGGGTTGAGCCCTGAACCTGACGGCTTGTTTTCTTACTTTCCCTCTCTGTCTCTCTCTACCTCTCTCTGGTGAGTGTATGTTTCCTGTAGCAAATTATAAAATAACAATGATATTAAGTTAATAATTCTTTTATTTCATTTTTTTAAGAAAAAGAATTGTCAACCTATGCAGAAGGCCTTCTGGCTCAGAGGTCACTTAAGGATTTGCTTGGGGTAAAATGGCCACTTGGCTGAATTACTCAGAGCTGATTTAAAGCTCAGACCAAACCCTGATCTCAAAGATCCACTTAAGATACAGATACCAGAGGCCCTCCCCAGACCCAGAACAGCAACAGGGTCCTCTTCTATCCTTTTTAGAGGCAGGCATGGCTAGCCAGGGAAGAAGTTAAAATTACAAGGCCAGGGTTAAACTCTCTGACATTTGTAATTGTCCCAGACCTCGCTAACTATCACCATGCCAATTATGGGACAAATGCAGCTTCTCTGCCCACATCTCTCAGCCTGTATCCAGGTCAGACACACCTTCTCCTCACAGCAGGCCCAGAGAGGAGACTAGTCTGTGGTCATCTCTGAGCACAAAACCACACTTGCGGAAGGCTATTCCCTGGAACTCCAGGCCATTTATGTGATTATTATCTTAGATTGGAGGCTGGCCCGTGGTCTAGCGGTTAAGGGAGCCAGATCCCATGTGGCCAACCACACAGCTCAAGTCCCAGACATAGGAGCCTGAGAAACATACTAGACACATGAGTGTGCTTGCCTCAAATCCCAGCAGGACGGGGAAAGAGAGAAAGGTCTGCAGTATGACCCTGCCTTATGAGCAGCGTTTTCTCCCTCTCTTCCTCCGTTTCTCTATCTTTGTGTCTTCTTCCTCTCTTCCTCTGTCTTTCTATCTTTGGCAAGTACATGTACCTTCTCAGAAATTAAAAATTTAGGGGCCAGCAGTTAGTGTAATGGCTGTCACTGGACTCCCATGTAGTCGACTGCAGTTCGAGTCCCGGACCGAGGGGCTTAAACTCACGCTGGGCACGTGTGCATGTGTGCCCAAGATCCCAAGAGGAGAAAGGAGGAGAAGGGATTGTGGCATGGCCACCTCCCCGGGGGTTGATTTCTCGCCGTCTGTCTGTCTCTCTCGGTCTTTCTGGCGAGCGTACGCGTCCTCTAGAGAAAAAAAAAAAAAAACCTCTCCAAAAAAAGAAGGAGAAAAAGAAATTTTAATTTAAAATAAAATATGGGTCAGCAGGTGATGTGGAGGTTATAAGGTGGCCAAATTCCTCATGGTTGACTGCATAGTTTGACCTGGTGGCCTGAAAATCGCACCCGTGCATGCACATGGGTGCCCAAAATCCCAAGGGGAAGGGGTTGCAGCATAGTCATCCTCTACAGGGAGTGCTTCCTCACTTTCTCTGTCTGTCTCTGCCTCTCTCTTTGACAAGCACACTCACCCTGTTACAAAAACCAAAAATAAATAAATAAATACAATTTAAAAATTGCAGATTGCCCTGAATCATCTCTCTCCTACTGGTGTCTTAAATTGTTCTTAAAATTTGCATTGCTCAGTTTTCTGTCTTTTCCCTGAAACCAGACAAAAATTTCTTTGAAGTTTTGAGTTTCTTCCGTGCCCACAGAAACTAGTACAAAGTAGATATTCACTCAATCTCTCTTGTTTTACTGGTTGATAATCCTGATTAGATATTTCAGAGGCTTTGATCTAAAAAAAAAATAAATAAATAAAAATTCACTTAAACTGTGTTTTAGAAATCAGCTGTTAAAGTGGTAAGTTTTTTCTTTAAATAATTATTTTATTGGGACCAGCAGTTAGCATAATGGCTATGCCACTGTACTCCCATATAGTCGACCGCAATTCGAGTCCTGCACCCAGTGGCTTAAACTCTCACCGGGTGTGTGTACATGCATGCCCAAGATCCTGAGAGGAGAATGGAGGAGAAGGGATTGTAGCATGGTCATCCTCCCTGGGGGCGGGGGGGAACTTCTCACTTTCTGTCTCTCTGTCTGTCTCTTTCTGGCAAGCGCACACACTCTATAGGAAAAAACTCTCAAAAAATCATCTTATTTAACTTTTACTTATTTACTTATTTATTTTAATTTGACCACAGAGAGACAGAGTGAGAGAGAGAGAGAGAGAGAGGGAAAGTGAGAAAGCAAGTCGCCAGGTCCGGGACTCGAACCACAGTCGACCATGTGAGAGTCCAACGCCCTTAACCACCACACCACCTGCTGGTCCCTAAAGTGGTAAACTTTTGCAGTTTTGCAAGTTCCATATTGTAAATATAACTCAAAACACAAAGTAGTAAATGAGGGATAAAAGAGGCCCCCTCTTCACTGTTACCTCTTCTTGTTTGGGATTTCTAGTAAATTCAGAGATTAAAAAAATAATAATAATAATGGAAGAGCTGTCAAGAGAGGAGTGGTCTCTGTTCTTTTTTTCTTTTATATGTTATATAACTTTAATGTGTTTCTTTTATTACTAGATATAGTTCAAATACCATTAAACTCATTCCAAATTTATAATTCTGTGGTTATTAATATATGTGCAAACTTGCGCAATCATAACCATAATCTAAGTTCTAGAACATGTGCAGCACCCCTAAAAAGAAACCCTCGACCATTTAGGAATCACTCTCCAATTCCTCACACCACCCCAACCCCAAACAACCATCCTCCACGTTCTGCCTTCAGAGATCTGCCGGTTGGAGATACTTCACAGAAACAGAATGTTACAGGATGTGACTTCTTGTGTTTGGCTTCTTTGACTTCCTGTAATGGAGTCAAGATTCTCATACTGCAGAATATACTTGCTTCTTTGTAATTGCTGACTATTTCATTGTAATCTATTCTATCACCTCAAGTTTGTATCAAAAAATATACATCCTATTTAGGAGGATTATGTTACAAAGTATGAGGTTCAGGGAGAGAGACATCTTTTCCCTGTTTCCAACCTATTCTAGGCAGTGGCTTCAAAGCATCACCATGTGGTACCTGACCAGATCCATCCCCAGTAAGGCTTCTGTCTCGGCAGCTGGTTCTCTGGCATTGATGGCTTCATTGGCTATGCACACTCCATGTTCATTGGCTCCCATTTCTGCCCCCCAGAGCCAGGCGGGTCTGCTAATCACGATGGCATGGGTCCTCGGAACTTGGTCGATTGAAATGTAAGTGCACTAAAAAATTAATACAGAAAAGAAAACACATCACTCGTCGCTTAGTCTCCAGCTCATACTTACTTTAGACTGTCCTGTCAGTTACAAACAGAGACCTCAAGAAATAGGAAGGAAGAGAAGAAGGAAAGAAGAGCAGGCAAAGTCTTGGGGATGCACAGCTTTTAAAGAACCCCACATCCCAGTGCAGCCAAAAGGTCTCTAGGGTTGAGTTCCAATCTCTTTGGTCCAAGCCAATCCATTCATAGCCACTACGTATGTAACCATCATCTTAAACCAGGTATATGCAGTTAATCATTGCCCTAAACGTTCTGTGTCTGGTCATTTCTTTTTTTTGAAGCAATTTTTTGGGGGGTTTCCAGAAGGCGCATGGGCTCACCAGAGAGAGAGAAAAGAGGGAGAGAGAGAAAGAACGAGATGTGGTCATGCCATGCTCCTTTTTCCTCCATTTCTCCATTCTTTCAGGATTCGGGTCATCTATGTCTATGTAGCTAGCATGTGTTTCAAGCTGCCAGAGTCAGCATTTTCAAGGTGTTTTTGTTTGTTTGTCTGTTTTTATTTTTGTTTTTGTTTTTTCAATTTTTAAGTTATAGAGTCCTGGGCCAGCAGGTGGCATGATGGTTAAGAAACTGGACTCCCACATGCCTGACCACAGTTTGAGTCCTGTACCTGGTGGCTTAAAAATCGTACAAGGTATGAGTGCTTGCATGCCCAAAATCCCAAGAGGAGAATGGAGGAGATTGTGTCATGGCCATCCCCTCTTGGGGGTGATTTCTCACTTTTCCTCTGTCTCTCTCTCTCTCTCTCTCTGGTGAGCATGGGCTCTCAGTGGCAGAAATGTTAAAAAAAAAAAAAAAAAAAAAGTGATAGTGCCCTATCTCCCAAAGGAACTTTGCTTAGAAGGCTGACATTGAAAGTAACTAAGAGGAAAGATACTTAGTCTGAGGAAGGGAAGTCCCTGATTCCCCAACAATGGTCCCTGGAGCTTCCTGGAACTCAGCTGGATAACCTATATGATTGTTCTAGCAGTAAAAAGGGGAAAATGATAAGAACATTTATACTAAACTATTGCTTTACAGCCTATACTTTCTACACGTATATCCAGGATATCTTTCCTGGATATCCCAAATGATTCTCAGACTAAGCCCATGGGGTAGACACAGAAGGAAATGGTCCCAGAGAGAGAGAGAAATATGTCTTTCTTTCTTCCTTTCTTTCTTTCTTTTCTTTTTTTTTTTTTTGAGAGGGTTTTTCTATACGGTGCCATCGCTTGAGAGGTTTTTGCTATACGGTGCATGCGCTTGCCAGAAAGAGAGGCAGAGAGACAGAAAGCGAGAAATCACCCCCCAGGGGGGATGACCACGCCGCAATCCCTTCTCCTCCATTCTCCTCTCGGGATCTTGGGCACACATGCACATGCACTCAGCGTGATTTAAGCCTCTGGGTCTGGGACTCGAACCGCGGTTGACTACATGGGAGTCCAACAACATAGCCATTACACTAACTGCTGGTCCCCAGAGAGGAGTATTTCTAACCAGAGTCAAAACTCAGCATCCTCCACTCAGAGCTGGGTGTCCTACCCTCTCCAGGAGGCTCTGTCTTTGCCTGGACAATGAGGGAGCTAATTTAACATTTCAACCAAACTATTTCTTCCAAATATGCTTAACCTCGAAACCTTTCCTTCACACAAATCCTGACAAGGAAGTAGAAGCACAACAAAGCTGGTCAGAATGTCAGATAGGAGGAAGAGGCGGGGACAGGCTGTGGTAACCAGAGGCTAGCTGGCCTGTTCTTTCCTCTCCCTTCTCCTGCCATTCTGTGGAGAATAGGAAAAGCCACTCCACGAGGTTGTCCAGAAGGGCCGTCTGCCCCTGATATTCTCTAAGCCTGTGACCACCTGTATGGTGGAGGCAGTTTGGGATTTAGGGTTGGACATTACACAGTGCTCTTGAGTTCTCAGGAGAGAGTTCAATCAGCTACAGCAATTGACTCTTTTTTTTTTAACTTTATTTGTTATCATTATGTTTTTTCAAATTTGCTATCAGGTATATGTGGCACTAGAGAGAGACAGAGAAACAGAGAGAGGGAGAAAGCAAGCCGCCAGGTCTGGGACTCAAACCACTGTCGAGCATGTGGGAGTTCAGGGCTTTAACCACTGCTCATCTGGTGGCCCCAGCACTTAACATTTTAAATTGGGTATCTGGAAGCACTGGATCCACTGTAGCTTTAAGTCTTTTCTTTCTTTTTTTTTTTTTGGTGGACTGTAGTCTCAGCTATATTGACTGAATGCAGCCAGAAAGCTATTCTGCATTGATTTCCAATCATCTCAAGACCTCAGGTAAGAGCTGAAATGCACGTAGCGAGCACTCTGGTTCAGACGACTTCGGAGCTGCACGGTTTGTGTTAGGTGTCACTGTGAGAGGATGACGTCATTGCACTCCATAAATACTGCTATCGTCAAGAGACCGCTGAGTTTTTCATGGCCAAGTGGTAATAAAATATATTCTTGAGATGTTTTTCCCTATTCCACTCCCAAAGGTCATTTACTTAAAAACGATTCTTATAGAACAAAATTCTGGTCAAAGCAATAAACAAACTATGCTCCTCTATGCTCTTTTAAATGGAATTGAAGTTTCTATTTTAAAACTGCACTCCTTGGGACCAGCAGTTAGTGTAATGGCTATGTCACTGGACTCCCACGTAGTAGACCGTGGTTCAAGTTCCAGACCGGTGGCTTAAACTTGCTGGGCGCATGTGTGTGCGTGCCCAAGGTCCTGAGAGGAGAATGCGGGAGAAGGGATTGTTGCATGGCCATCCCCCCTGGGGGTGATTTCTCGCTTTCTATCTCTCTGTCTCTTTGTCTTTCTGGCAAGCGCATGTGACCTATAGCAAAAACTTCTCCAAAAAAGAAAAAAAAAAATTGCACTCCTTCATGTAAACAGTAATCCACACGCTGACCAACACCTTCTGAGCGTCAGGTACAAATTTTGTCTTGAAAAGAATGAGTAGATGGGGAAAGAATCTCAGCTTCTTAACCATAGATTTATCGTGAAGTTTTCTTTTTTGTTGTTTAAGAGAAAATTTAAAAAGCAAAACTAAAAAATGACGTTATTTATTTTTCCTCACATTCATTTTACCACCTTCATTTCCATTTTACAAACTGTTTCTAGAGCATCACCCACACTCGGGCACGTCGTGCCAACTGCTGCTGGGAATGGATGAGGAAGCCCCGGGCCTGTCCTGTCAGCGGGGAAGGAGGCAGAAGACATACACTTGCATGATCGTGACCACCAGGCCGACTTAGGAATACCACTGAGGCCTGTCCACTTCGCACCGAGGGCATCCTGCTCTGCCTTTTCTGCTCCCATTCCATTCCTCCAAAAGTACCACATGGCGGACTCCTTACCGCATGGACTCTGCATGCACGCCATCTGCTCCAGCTGGAATGTAAGCTCCGTGAGAGGAGGGGGGGATCTGCGCTTTAGCCCACGAGGAATCTCCAGTTGGGTAGACAGACAGCAACCTCTTTTTTTTTTTGAATAGGTGAATGGATGGCTGAATGAATTCCAAAGATCAAAGGGAGAATAAAGATCCATAGGGAAAAGGGCACACATCCAACCGGCCAGAGGCTTTTAGTGGGCCAAGTTTGAGCTGATCATGAAAAACACGCCAGACACCAAGGTATTCCAGGCAGAGCTAAGAGCATGAAAAAGAGAGGCAGAGGGATGTCCAAGGTGTGTTCGTGGCCCAGGGAGGTCCCCACTGTGCCACTCAGGGGAGCCACTACAGGGACACGGAGGTGCAGAACTATAAGGGTTCAACAAATGTTGAAGCTTGAATCAAAAAGACCAGATGGTCTTTGTGGGAGTTCAAAATATATGCAGCCAATTTACCACTCTCCAGCCTAAACCCAGAATAGGAAGGAAGAGGGTCCCCAAGTAGCCAGATGGGCCAAATCAGCCCCTCCTAAGCCGATGCAGCCAGACTCCCTTTACATGCACCCAGTCCTCTGTGAGCCTGCCACACAGACACCACCCCCCAACCCCCACCCCCCAAGCTGCAACAGAGGCCCCTCGCGGCCTCTTTGTCATGGGCTATGGAAGCCTGGGACTCACAAGCTCCCTTCTGTGACTGCTATTCACACCCACCTCATTGTGTTCAAATCCAGCTAAACACAACCAGGTCTGGGGCAGGAGGTGGGGGGGAGTGGTAAACACACTAGTCTCATAGGGAGGGTTATTTAAAATTCCAGTTTGGGAGCAAATCTCACAAAATAAGGCACATTTACATAAGATGCAATTAGCAGAGCATTGTAAAATTAGCCATCCAGAACATGACCTGCACAGGCAACTACTTTAAAAAATTATTTCCACTGACCTTTGCAATTTCCACATTATTTTATTATTATTATTATTATTATTATTATTATTATTATTATTATTATTATTATTATTTTAGGGAGATTTTTGCTGTAGGTCACATGTACTCGCCAGAGACACAGAGAGACAGAAAGGGAGAAATCAACCCTCAAGGGAGATGACAATGCAGCAATCCCTTCTCCTCCATCTCCCCTCAGGATTCTGGGCCTGCCCAGATGTGCATCTAGCATGAGTTTGAAACCACCGGGTCTGGGACACGAACCACACTTGATTACTTGGGAGTCCAGCAACGTAACCATTAAGCCACCTGCTGGTCCCGACAATTGCCACATTATTACTGAGGCAGAGAAGAAGTGGAATTTGAGGTAGCAGAGAAGAAGGTTTCATAAGGGGAAAATACCCAAAGAGCACTTGCAGCATAGCAAAAACAATTTAGTTCCCCAAAATCAAAATTCCTAGCCAAATTTCTATTAGAAAAAGAAAAAAAAAAGGGGGTGGGGGCCAAATGGTAGTACAGCAGTAAAACTTGATGCTCTGCAAGGCTGGCCTTACATGGAAAGGGTCTGAGTTCACATCCAGGGACCTGAGTATTTCAAGGACGTGTGTACCTGTGACCTGGAGATGCCTGAAGACTGGGTGTGGATTGTGGCTTTGGAACCCTGTTGCGAGGTTGCTGATTTTCTCTCTCATTCATGGAAAAAATAAATAAACTTAAAAAAAAAAAAGTGTTCACCACTTAAAAGATTAACCTTTACGGGAACCAGCAGTTAGTGTAATGGCTATGTCGCTGGACTCCCACGTAGTCGACCGCAGTTTGCGTCCCGGACCAGGTGGCTTAAAACCCATGCCGGGCACGTGTGCGTGCGTGCCCAAGATCCCGAGAGGAGAATGGAGGAGAAGGGATTGCAGCATGGCCATCCCCTCTGGAGGGTGATTTCTCGCTTTCTGTCTCTCTGTCTCTCTGTCTGTCTGGTGAGCGCACGCGCCCTATAGTGAAAAACCTCTCAAACAAACAAACAAACAAACAAAGATTAACCTTTACAAGCTGGTACGCCTCTCAACTTCAGTTAGCAAAATAGAGATGAGCAGTTTGTCTTGCTGCCCATGGCCATTCCAACCAGCCTTTCATGCACCAAATCTATCGGCCAGCATGACCTCTGCTGTCAAAGCCTCATAACAATACCAGACCACCAGAATGGCCTCAGCTTGTCACCCTCACAGGTGGCTCTAAGGGGAGGACACCTGCTAAGGTGGAGGACAGAAAAGATGAGCCTTGAGGCCCTAAAGCCAAAGACAAAAGTCATTCTTCTACAGAGCGAGCCCTTTATTACCTTCTGTGATTGGGTCAAAAATGGAAAGCAACGTAGCCTCTTGCTGTGGCCTACCCTCCATCCCAGCACACACTATTTCTGCAAATCATCCCGTGAAAGGGAGAGACACTCAGACAATGGACGTTTCAGTGACTGAAACGCCACCATTGTGCCTTCGCTACTGTATTCCGACGTGGACACAACCCTGGCACCACCAGTGAGTTGATGAGTCAGCCAAGCGTCCTACGGGGGAGGACAAGGCAGGGAAACAAGAGTAACTTAGGGAAACATTATTTTGTTTTAGAAAATTTGTAATTCTAAAACAGCCTTGCTAATGATCACTGGGGGTTTTGCTTGCATTTTTGTTTGGTTTTGCTTTTGCTTTTGTTGCCAGAGAGTATGTGCACTCACCAGAGAGTAACAGAAAGAGAAAGCCACAATGGGGCTGGTCACACCGCGATCCTTTTTCTCCCATATTTCCTTCGAAAGAGAAAGCCACAATGGGGCTGGTCACACTACGATCCTTTTTCTCTCATATTTCATTTCCATCAGCATTTAGGGCGAATGCAAACACACACATACACACAAACACACACATGCTAAATGTAAATTTCAAGTTGCCAGGGCTAAGATTTGAACTATGGTGGGCCATGTGGCATCTGGCTCCCTACGCATTGGGCTTAACTGCCATGCCACAGGGCCAGCCTTGCTTATTTGTTTTTAACTTTCTACCCCAGTGTCTTGCCTGCTATTTCACTGGTTTTTCAAAATATGTCCTTAAGATTCACCTAAGTCTAAATAAAGATATAAGAAGGTGTTGAAATTAGAGGCCAACACCTCAACCACACTTCAGAATTGCTTTTTATTTCGCTAAAACTTTCAGATCTTTGGGGATGGCAGTGCAAAGTGCTGGCATCAGAAAGAGGTTTGCTAAAGGGGACATTATGGAAGGAAGCCCTCTACAAGCCTTCCTCTCATGGAGATGAGGGGGACCCCTTAGACCCTACACAAAGCTGGGGACTCCTGACCCTCGAACTGAAAAGGAGGAAACAGAACAGACAGGAACAACAGTATTAGAAAATCTGCCCAGTGGTTATACAGCCCTCCCCAGCTGTCTCTGACTACACAATGACTAGTGGTTTTCTATTTTAAGAAATGACCATCAGAGACCAGCAGGTGGTGTAGACTCCCACATGGACGACTGTGGTTGAAGTCCCAGAGTTGGTAGTCTGCTTTCTCACTTTTCCTCTCTCTCTCTAGTAAACACATGTGCCCTATAGCAAATTAAATAATAATTAAATATAAATAATTCTTAATAAAATATTCCTGCATACACACAAACATACACACACACACACACACACACACACACACACACCCCACAACACATATCTAGCCTCCATCTGGACAGTTTTACTAACGATGCTACCAGTTGTCATTACCTGGTATTTTCTATTCTTCTGATAACTATTTTCATTGGTGAAGGAAATAAAAATGATCAGGCCAGCCCTACAGCTTAGTGGTTAAGGGAGCTAGATTTCACATGGCCAACCATGGTCTGATTCAGACCACAGCAGCTTGCAAAGCACACTGGGTGCATGTGTGTGCATGCCCGAATTCCACCGGGGTGGAGAAGTGGAGCAGAAGGGATAGTGGCATGACCATGGTATATGAAGATGCTTTCTCTCTCTCTGTGTCTCTCTGTCTCTCTGTCTCTCTCTGGCAAGCACACGTATCCTCTGGCAATTAGAAAAATACAAAGAAAAGGAGGGGCTAGCAGGTGGTTCAGGTGTTATATTCCCACATGGCCAACCACAGTTCAAGTCCTGGACCCGGACAGCATGCCCAAAATCCCAGGAGGAGGATAGTGGAGAAGGGATTGCAATGAGGTCATCTCCCTGAGGGGGTGATTTTGCAGTTTCCCCTCTCTCTGTCTCCACTAAGTGCACTTACCCTATTAAAAATAAATAAATAAATAAATAAATGAAGAGGGGCCAGCAGGTGGTGTAGTGGTTAAGGCACTGGCCTCCCACATGGCTGACCACAGTTCAAGTCCCAGACTCAGCAGCTTGAAACTCATGCTGGGCATGTATGTGTGCCCAAACTCCCAAGAGGAGAACCAAGGATAAGGGACTGCAGCACGGTCAACCCCCTGCGAGGGTTATTTCTCACTTCCTGTCTCTGTCTCTTTCTGTCTCTCCGGTAAGCGCACACGCCCTATAGCAAAAATCTCTCTCAAAAATAAATAAATAAATAAATAAATAAGAAAAGGAAAGGAAAGGAAAAGGAAAAAAAGACCTGCTACAAGTTGTGAAAATTGTATGTCCTCACAGAGCCTACTTAGTTCACATAGAACTTATGTAGTGAAGATTTTGAGACCAGCAGTTAGCGTAATGGCTATGTCGCTGGACTCCCATGTAGTCAACCGCGGTTTGAGTCTCGGACCCGGTGGCTTAAACTCACACCGGGCGCGTGTGCGTGCATGTCCAAGATCCCAAGAGGAGAATGGAGGAGAAGGGATTGCGGCGTGGCCATTCCCCCTGGGGGGTGATTTCTTACTCTCTGTCTCTCTGTCTTTCTGGCAAGCATATGCACCTATAGCAAAAACCTCTCCAAAAAAAAAAAGAAGAAAAAAGAAAAGAAAAGAACTAGTGAAGATTTTAAAAGGATGGAAACAATAGAGATGAGACTTTTTACTGAATAATAAACAAAAGAAATTATGCGTCAAATGTAACTTTGTTATTGGTAATACTATCTCCATAAATTGTATAATTAGTCTCTTGGGCATCGAGTATTACATAATGTGAACTCTAGACAAAAAAAATTTTTTTGAGAGAGAGATTTTTTTTTGCTATATGGCGCATGCGCTCACGAGAGAAACAGGGAAAGCAGGATCGGCAAGTGTCCTCACACCACAATGGAAAAATGGGCACACCGCAATCCCTTCTCCTCCGTTCTCTTGGGATTTGGGGCACGCACAACATATGCCCAGCCTGAGTTTCAAACTGCCGGGTCTAGGATTCAAACTGCAGTCGATGATGCAGGAATCCAGCACCTTAACCAGTACACCACCTGCTGGCCCCGAAGCCCATTGTTTTACTAGAACAGTATTCTAATGTTATGCCAATTATTTCTCAAATAGAAGGTGCAGTCATATAAGAATAGACCTATGCCATCCATAAGCAAGTGTGCATGACAGACACACACACACACACACACACACATCACGCACAGGAAATTACCCATCTGCTTCCTGGACTCCTCTACCCAGAGGAAGAAGCCGGACTCAGGAGAACTCCCGATGAGTTCTGTGACGTACAGTGACACAGCACACTTGGACAGGAAAGAGGAGCGTTCAAAATGGATACATACAAGGATATTCACAAAGCTCATGTAAAATGCATCTTATGGAAATACTATGCAGCGATTTCAAAATCGTTTGCATGAAAATCAACATGTACTTTCATTCCATTTTTTCACAAGCTTTTAAAATCCCCTCATATTCATCCATCTGATTCTGCAAACCAGAATTCACATGGGAAAGACCAAAGAATGTAAAATTAAGATGTTCCGCCAGCCGTGCGGCAGTGTCATTTTAGAACCTGAAGGCTCTGTGCAGGAGGATTTTATTCTTTCGGTCGGAGGCAATGCGAACTTGACAGTTGGCAGAGCGCTGATGGGAGGACGAAGGGTGAACAAGTTAGAAGGGAAAACCTTTTGGAGGATGGATCACCGGGATGGGTGGAGGGTGGATGAGTCATCAGGACAGTATTTTGCATATGGTAAATTCCTGGGACCTCAACATGCCAGTACAAGGTTTCAAGAGAAGCCTCAGGATACATGTGTTTACAATGTCATGAAATGGATGAGAAGTAGATGGGTTTTTATGAGAAGTTCTCCTCAGAGTTAAAAGGAAAAAAACAAACTGCATGCTAGTGAGAGCCTTTATGAAAGGTATACGATAGCATTCGTGGCTCATGAGCCCTGGAATGGAAAAGAACCCGTCCTTCTGAACTGGGGACAAGAGCAGGGGAGGGAGACAGGAGTGACTGCAGGGAGGTAGGGGTAAAAGGAAGGCGGAAAGCAGACTCGGAGCCCATGCTAAAGACGAAAGTTCGGTAACTGAGACCTGGAGTCACAGAATCCCTTGGCATCAGTCAATTCTTTAAAAAACAATTAAAAAATCTCTCTCTCCATGCTTAGAGTTTATACTTTGGTGTGTCAGTGCTCCACAGTCCCGTAATGCAGGCAGAGAGGGTAGTATGATCTCCATCTGGCAAGTGAGGAAATGGAGTCTCAGAGAAGCTCAAAGGCCCAAGATCCAGTGAAGAGGAAGTGAGGACAAGAAGCCAGGATCGCTGACTCCCAGGCCAGACCCATCGCCCCATCTCAGGTGAGCATACATTACAAGCGATGTATCATGATAGGCCGTTGGTTAAAGGGAGAGGACGCATTCATAGAGGAGTGGCAGGAAGGGAGTTGAAGGGATACTGATGCTGGGGACTTGAAGGATGTGTAGGAGTCTATCAACTCCTTGAGAAGAGGGGAGAGGAAGGACATTCTCAGTAAAGGATAGAAAAACAAAAGCACAGAGAAATGGCAGTGTATGATTATTCAAAAAATGACAAGCTGCTCAGTGTAGCTGGGCCTAGGGTGCAAGCTGGAAGAGGACAATCAAGAATGGGGATAGACAGGATCAGCAGCTGGCATAATGGCTATGTCACTGGACTCCCACGTAGTCGACCACAGTGCAAGTCCCAGATCCGGTGGCTTAAACTCATGCCAGGCGCACGCCCAAGATCCCAAGAGGAGAATGGAGGAGAAGGGATTGCAGCGTGGCCATCCCCCAGCGGGGTGATTTCTCGCTTTCTGTCTCTCTGTCTCTCTCTGTCTTTCTGGTAAGCGCACGTGCTCTACAGCGAAACCTCTTCAAAAAAAAAAAAAAAAAGGAAGAAGAATGGGGATAGAAAAGTGGGAAATAATGCAACCTTATGGCAGCCAGTTCTCATCAGCTTACAGTATTTTTTTTTTTTCTTTTTTCTTTTAACTCTGAAGAGAACTTCTCATAAATACTTTACGCTACAGCCAGCGATGCTGCGTCTGAACGGGCATCAGTGGCTGTGCCTGCACATGCGCAAGCTGTTCAGGGAAGAGGCGTTTCACAGCTGTGCCTTGGAACTAGCAAAACACTGGAAAGAGTTCCAATGTCCAGCAATGGAGGACTGACCGAATAAATTACAGTACATCACCACAGTGGATAATTACGCAGCTGTAAAAACAATAATAATAAGGACAATCTGTACAGATATTTTTTAAAACTTCTTAAAATATCATTAAGTAAAAAAGCAAATTGCTAACCTTTTCTGTAAGTTAGAAATGATATATTTTAAAAATCAGGACCAACAGGTGGCATGAAGGTTGAGCTAGATCCCACATGGCCAGCTTCCCGGTTGGAGTCCCAGATCCAGTGGCTTGAGAATCACACTGGGCATGTGTGCGTGTGTGCTCAAAATCCAGAGAGGAGACTGGAAGAGAAGGGATTGTGGTGTGACCATCCCCCATGTGCGGTGATTTCTTACTTTCTCCCTCTCTCTGGTGAGTTCATGTGCCCTATAGCAAAAATTAATTTAAAAATTAAAGAAAGAAAATCAAGGGGTCAACAGGTGGCATGGTGGTTAAGGGCACTGGACTCCCACAAGGCCAATGGTAGTTCAGGTCCCCAACCTAACAGCTTGCTTTCTCACTTTCCCTTTTTTCTCTTTCTCTCTCTCTCCCTCTCTCTTTTTCTCTGATCAAATTAAAAAATGATAATAATAACAAATACAATTTTAAAAAATAATAAAAAATAAATCATTCTTTTTTAAAAGCCTAGTGTCAGAATATTATATTAGTGCTACTTTTATAAAAAAATAAAGGAAGAGAATAAGACAGATATTTGTGCTTTTTTGTATTTACATAAAGCACCAGAAAAACCTACGAAAAATGAACAAAAATGATAGCATAACAGGGAATCAGATAAGGATAACGGGGCAGGGGAGGAAGACTGCTTATTGTGAACCTTTGTTTTGTTGTGCTTAGTTATTTATTTACTCCATGAGAGAAAGAGAGAGACAAAGGCACCCCAGCGGGGTCTCTATGCCATGATCTGCCCACAGCTTCTGCCAGCTCCAGACCAGGGCCACACAGGCACCAGGCCTGCTCAGGTGGTCTCTGGACACACATTCAGAACGGTCTCATGCTGCGCCCCTGTAAACCTTTCCAATGTAATGGAGCCTATGAACCATATCAGTATACTGCCTATTCAAAATGCAAAATTACATGTAAAAACTGTCTTCACCAAATGAGTTGGAAACTATGTCTACACAAAAACCTGTACACAAATGTTTATAGTAGCTTTATTCATAATTGTCCAACCTTGAAAGCGACAGAGATGTCTTCAATAGGTGAATGAATAACTAAACTACGGTATAATCATACCATAGAATAGTATTCAGTGATTATATATATGTATATATTATATATATATGTAAAATATATGATGTATACTATATTGGCCAGCCCATGCCCTGGTGGTTAAAGAAGGTGGATTTTACCTGGCCAAATGTGCAGTTTGCATCTAAGACTTGGCAGCTTGGAAAACACACTGGGCACATATGCATGCATGCTCAAAACCCTGAGAGGAGGGAGAGATAGAGAAGCAGTCTCAGAGTGACTATGCCCCATAGGGTTCTCTCTTTCTCTCTCTCTTCCTCTCTCCCTCCTTCTCTCTATCTTTCTCGCTCTCTTTCTCTGGTAAGCATGTGCATCCTCTGGAAAAAAATTTTTTAGACGTTAATGTGTGTTATCAAACCTAGAAAAGACATGGAGGAAACTTAAACTCATATTTCTAAGTGAAAGAAGCCAATCTAAAAGTCTCCACACTACACAATTCCAACTATGTGGCATTTTAGAAAAGGCCAAACTGTGGACACAGTAAAAAGATCAGTTTACTAGGGTTTGGGGGACAGAGAGGCATGAATGGGCATTTCACAGAGGATTTTTTCTTTCTTTTTTTTTTAGTTTTGCTATAGGGCACGTACACTCTCTATAGAGAGATGGAGACAGAGAGAGAGGGGAGGCCAATGGGAAATCATCCCCAGGAAGGAAGGCCGTGCTACAGTCCCTTCTCCTCCAATCGCCTCTCGGTAAACTGGGCATACACGCACACACGCCTGGTGTGATTCTCAAGTCTCTGGGTCTGGGACTAGAACAGCGAAGCAAGCCATGTGGAATCCAGTGCCTTAATCTCCATGCCACCTGCTGGCCCATGTAGAAGATTTTCTTAAGACAATAAAATCATTCTCTATGATACTGTAATGATGGACAAATGTTACTAAATATATGTCAAAACCCACAGAATACACAACACATGGAGTAACCCTAGATTTTGTTAATAATAACATATCAGTACATTATTATCATCATGAACAAATCCTAATAAATGTAGGTGCAAGAGGTAAGTAAGGGGGAAACGAGGAGGTGCAGTGGGGGGAGGGGTAAAAGGGAGCTCTGTACTTTCTGTTCCTTTTTTTTGTGAAGACAAAGCTGCTCTAAACAAATAGTTTATTAAAAATGAAAAGAAAGGGAAAATGAGCAGGTGTCAGCTGGGAAGAGGTCTGAACAGCATACAAATCAGCCAGGACTCTCATCCTGTAAACAAAACCAAACCTTTCACCAAAGGAGTGACGAAGCTTTGTTCTGAAAAGAAAATTCTGGTAACTCAGCAGGGAGAATGCAGGAAGAGACCCAGTGGCTAATAAGAAGATTACTGAGGATGGGAGACGGGGGGTTGGTTTGAACGGGGTAGGGGCAGTGGGGTGAGATGGAAACACGGGAGAGGATGCGCAGGACCCGGCGACAGCTGGCCCTGTGCATCTGGGAAGTCTGGAAAACGAGGGGCAGCGACCCCCATGGGCTTCCTATCACAAACTGGGAAGTAGACAACGTACTGATGGACAACGACGCTGCTGCCGCAGCAGGGATAAAAGATGGAGAAAATGAGTTTGATTTTCGACCTTGGAGTTTGTTGTTACCTACCGGATATGCGTGTGCAAATGTTTAGAGGAGCTCACAGCACAGGTATGGAACTCAGTAAAGAGGTCAGAGCTGCCTTAGAGTCTAATTACGGTTCATATCAAACTGCAAGGTGACATGACTTAACCTCAAGTGTGTGTGCATGTGTGCGTGTGTGCACGTATATATATACACATATATATCATATACACATATATATCATATATATATATATATATCACTACAGGATAACTAGTGAAAGGAAAGGGAATCTGGTCTACTTTTCTAAAATGATTTGATTATAACCATAGAGTGAAATATTCAGGGTCACTTAGCCAACCTCCCCAAAAGAAAACAAACTTTACTGAAATATTTATTTAGACATATTTATAAACGGCTTTTCTATGCTGTTTTAGTTCATATAACTATTTAATAAATTACCAAAAAATTCAGTGATGAAAAACAATTATTTTGTGTGTGTGTGAATTTGATAGTCAGAAATCGGGACAACAAACAGCAGTGTTGGGGTGTCTCCATCTCCACCGCAGTGTCTGGGGCCTGGGATCACCTGGAAGGTCTCTCAGGCTCCTATCTGGTGCTGGCTGTCAGCTGGGGGACCTGAGCTCTATTCCATGTGAGTTGTTCCTGCGGTCTCTGAATGTGGGCTGATCTGGGTTCTTTTAAGCATGACACCTGGGTTCTCAAAGCTAGCGCCCAGAGAGAAACAGGTGGAAGTTGTATCCTTTCATAACCCAGCCTCAGAAATCACAGTGTGACTTCCACCACAGCCCACTAGTCAGAGCAATCAAAAGCCCTACCACGGGACCAGCAGTTGGCGTAATGGCTATGTCGCTGGATTCCCATGTAGTCGACCGTGGTTTGAGACGCAGACCCGGCGGCTTAAACTCACGCCGGGCACGTGTGCGTGCGTGCCCAAGATCCTGAGAGGAGAATGGAAGAGAAGAGATTGCAGCACAGCCATCCCCCCTGGGGGGTGATTTCTCACTTTCTGTCTCTCTTTCTGGCGAGCGCACATGCGCCCTATAGCAAAGACCTCTCCAAAGGGAAAAAAAAAGCCCTGCCAAGGTTCATGTCAGGGATGAAGGGCACACAGCCCTCCCGTTCCTGTCCATGGGAGGGGTGCTCTTCACACTATAAGAAGCACATGTGGGGTAAGATTTGGTATAGACACCTTTGAGAATCTCAACCTGCCTCTGAATATTCAGGAAAGACAGAAAAGGAAGATCAGAAACAAACCAGATAACTTCATCCATACGAAGTCCACTCTGTTCCAGAACAAGAGAGAAACACACAGACCCAACTGGCACGGATATTCACACATTGATGCATGCCCATTTAAAACATCAGATGCTGGACCAGCCCCATAGCCTAGTGGATAAGGGAGCCAGATCCTGCATGGCCAACCACAGTTTGAGTCCCAACCCTGGCAGCTTGAAAAATACACAAGGCACATGTGATGCGTGTCCAAAATCATGATGGGATTGGAAAAAAATGGAGGGAAAAAAGACTGGTGTTACCAGGCTCTAACTGTCTCTGGCAAGCACATGTTCTCTTGCAATAGAAAAACAACAACAAAAGCCCGACAAGCTTACCAGAGAACCTAGCATTCTTTTTCTCCTCTATGAAAGGAAAGTCTCACTGAACTTTAAGAACTCAGACTAATTCAGTGTCTCAACATAAGAGAGATGTATTCTGGTAAATATGATCAAACTAAATAAATCTCTGTCCCAACACTGGCATTTCACTTAGTGGGGAAGCACTAAAAATAGCCCCTCTCAGGTGAGAAACAAAGGCGAAGATATCTAATATTGGTACTACTAATTAACATTTAATCCAAGATATAAGCCAAAGCAATTAGACAAGAAAATAATTAGCCATATAGGAACAATCAAACCATCTCTATTGCAGGTGACATAATAATATATCTGGAAACCCAAAGAGAATCAATGACAAAACCTGATACCACTAATTAAAAAAAATTAGTAAAATAGCAAAATGTAAAAATTAATACCAGTTGACCATAATAAAACCCACACTCTGAGAAAACAGAGAAATGGGCATTGTTATACATTGCTGGTGGCAGTAAAAAACAGTATACCACCAATGGGAGGAAATTTGACAATCATTAACAAAATTTCATGTTTATTTCCTTATGACCCAGCAATCCCACTTATAGACATCTATTCTAAAGAAAAACTCACAAAAATTGTATTTTTAAAACTTTTAAAAAATTTTTTTCAAGTTTTGGTTATAGGATACATACACTCTCCAGAGAGAGACAGTGAGAGGGAAAGTGAAAAATCATAACCCCCTCCAGCGAGGAAGACCATGCCACAATCCCTTCTCCTCTAGTCTTCTCTCGGGATTTTGAGCAAGCACACATTCACACCAGAAGTGATTTTTCAAGTGGGTCTGAGACTCAAACCACAGTCAGCCATGTGGGAGTCTAGCACCTAAACCACTACACCAACTGTTGGTCTCAAAAATAGTATTTTTAAAGCATTCACAAAAGGAATTGATGAATAATTTTTTAATATGATAAAAATATATAAACCGGGACCAGCAGTTAGCGTAATAGCTATGTCGCTGGACTCTCACGTAGCCGACCACAGTTCGAGTCCCGGACCTGGTGGCTTAAACTCACGCGAGGCGCGTGTGCGTGCATGCCCAAGATTCCGAGAGGAGAATGGAGGAGAAGGGATTGCGACATGGCCATCCCCCTTGAGGGTTGATTTCTTGCTTTCTGTTTCTCTGTCTCTCTCTGTCTGTCTGGCGAGCGCACGCGCCCTATAGCAAAAACCTCTCCAAAAAAGAAAGAAAGAAAAAAAAAAATATAAACCAAGACCAGATAGTGTTCAGATGTACAGGCAAGATTTATAACAGCAAAACACTAGAAAACCACCCGAATATGTAGCAATATGGGACTGATTAAACTATGGTACATTCACAGAATGGAACACAATGAAAATCTGAATGAAGAAAGAATACTTCTACATACTTCTGATATGTATCACTTCAATTGAAAAAAAAGTGGGAAAAAGTGTCTATGCATACTATCATTGATCTAGTAAGTGAGGAAAGGGACCAGAATGAACATGTGCATATGTTTAATTTATTACATGAAAAATCTTCAAAAGTTCATGGAAAATGTGTGTTATGAAAAAACTACACATTGATTTCAAATTTTTTTTTTTTTAGAATTTTTTTTGGGGGGGAAGGACCAGCAGTTGGCGTAATGGTTATGTCACTGGACTCCCACATAGTCAACCGCAGTTCCAGTCCTAGACCCAGTGGCTTAAACTCACGCCAGGCACATGTGCGTGCGTGTCCAAGATCCTGAGAGGAGAATGGAGGAGAAGGGATTGCGGCGTGGCCATCCCCCCTGGGGGGTGATTTCTCGCTTTC
>NW_006159645.1:975054-1009456 GCF_000334495.1 Tupaia belangeri chinensis
GGGGACCGCATGTGCCCTATAGAAAAAAAAAAAAAAAAAGAAAGAAAGAAAAGAAAAAGAAAAACCTCTCCAAAAAAAAAGAAAAAAAAATAATTTTTTTGGAGAGGTTTATGCTATAGGGTTTTAGAATCATTCCAGGTGCCATGTGCGTGCGTGCCCAAGATCTCAGGACGAGAATGGAGGAGAAGGGATTGTGGCATGGTCATCCTCACTGGGACGTGATTGCTTACTTTCACTCTCACTGTCTCTGTCTCTCTTTATCTCTCTCTCTCTCTGGTGAGCACATGTACCCTAAGGCAAAACCTCTTAAAAAAATGGAAAGATAAACCAGAAACTTTCCAAAACATGTTACCTATAGAGAAAAAAGGGAAAAAAAAAAGACGCTTCTAGAGATAGCTAGACTTCTATCACGACACCTTGGCTTCTACATTTCACTTTGAAGCCATGGAGATAGTTTTGGAACTACTGGGTCATCGAAAAAGTCATGACGTAGTTTCTGTTTTTCTATGCAAAAAGATCACCATGGCTTTTCCAATGGCCCAATATAAAATAAGGACCACAGCGGCGAACATAGAATTCTCTGTGCCTTTTTTAAAGACCATGAACTAACCTGAACAGAAAAGGGAATTGGCAGAACCCGGGTGACAGATTAGTGAACAGGAGTCCTAGAAGGAAGTTACGATTGCCCCAGCAGCAGCATCAGAGAAAGAGAGTAAGTGCGAACAGGAAAACTGCAACGCGTGACTCACCTCGACCTTGCTCTCGGGTTCGTGGTCAGCAGCTGAGAAGTACAGGACCTCCTGCACCTCATCTCTGGGCCGCGCTGAATTTTTCCCAAAGACCACCAGGCCATCCTTAGCACGGGGCGGGAAGGCCACAAAACAGTAACTCGGAGGAGCTACAGCCATCCTGAAAAGAGAATGCCAGCAAGAGCATGGGAGCAGGCCTGACGTGGAACATTCCGACCGCGCTCTGCAAACACACTCCACCAGCTAAAACCGTTTACTATCGAACTGTGTGCAGTGAGCTCATTAAGAGATCCCAGCTGGCAAATGAAGGTGGGGTGCTGGGAGCTGAATGACAGAGCCACGGAGACCAGATATTGTTTAGGACTCTGTGGGATTAAATGAGCTCAGATTTGCAACAAACAGCAGGGGCAGCCAAAAGTGCAGTGCTGTAGGTGAAAGGAAAGGAGGTTATTGTTACAGGCAGAACACACACACACACACACACACACACACACACGCCCTGCAATCTGTCACAATAATAAAAGATTCAATAAATACACCTGTAATGGCGTACTATAAAGTGGCTGAGACCCCGAGAGGCATGGCGGCTACACAACAAATGTGGAGGTATGGTGAGGAAACAGGTGCAGAGATAAAATGAAATACACCACTTCCTTGGTTTTCAGAGGATATTTTCACTTTACCTCAAGGACACGGCACTGAAGTACAGCTGGGTGCTCCTCCCACCTCTCCAGCTGCTCCTGCGCTGGCTTATTCCCCTCTGCCTAGCCTTAGTGCAGCCTCGCCAAGTGACCTTTCTTTCCTCTGCTCTTTTCTCTCTAGGAAAATCCAGCCGGAGCCCAGAGCTTCCCTGGCACGTTGGTGACCTAACACAGTTACTTCCAGCTCAGTTCTCAGCAGGTGCTCCCAGCCCCATAGACCATCGGTCTCCAACCTTCCAGCACCAGAGACCAGTTTCATGGAAGACAATTTTTCCATGGACTGAGGTGTGTGTGAGTGTGTGTGTGTGTGTGTGTGTGTGTGTGTGTGTGGTTTCAGGATGATTTAAATGCATTACATTTATTGTGCACTTGATTTCTATTATCAAATAATGAAATAATTAGACAACTGACCATAATGCGGTATTTGCAGGCCAGCGCTAGCATCACTGCCTCAGCCCCACCTCAGATCATCAGGCATTAGATTCTCATAAAGAGCTCAAGACCTAGATCCCTCATATGCATAGTTCACAGTAGGGTTCCGGCTCCTGTGAGAATCTAATGCCAAGACTGATCTGACGGGAGGCGGAGCTCAGGCACTAATGCGAGCGATTGGGAGCAGCTGTAAGTACAGAAAGAGCTTTGCTCAGGTTCCTGTCCTCCCCCGCAACTCCGCCTCACCTCCTACTGAGCGGCCTGGTTCCTAACTGCTACTGCTCCGTGGCCTGGGTGTTGGGGACTCTGGCCACAGACTCAGCTATCTCCTTGACATCTGAAACTGATTTCATCTTCTTCAAACTGGGTCCCTTTCCATGGTTCCCTCTCTGGGAGGCCAGCCCCACCACCCTTCATCCTGGAGCATCGGCAGCTCAGGAACTGTCCTTACCATCTGCTTCTCCATTACCTAACCAGGCACCAAGTCTGCTAGAGTCATTCCATTTCCTAAATGTCTGTGGACACCCTCTCCCTCCCTCCATCTCCACGGCCTCTACCCTGCACCAAGATGCCATCATCTGGACCCCTGCAGGAGCCCCTTAAGGGGTTACTTCAAGACCTCTATTAGTTCCCTCTCCATGTTACAGCCAAAGTGATATTTTTAGAAGGAAAAGTTGGATATGTCCTTCCTGCTTAAAATACTACCATGGTTTCCCATGGTTCTTAGAATAAGGACCAAATTCTGAGCCAGCTTGTGTCCCTCCCCAGCCTCATCTCATGCCATGCACACTCCCACCCTCACGGCTCCAGCACGCAGGCCTTATTCTAGCAGTTCCTCACACGGCCAGGGCGTTGGCATAAGCTCCACCCTGTTTCCTGGGCATTTCTTCCTCTGCTCCCCACACCAAAACTACCTGCCTAGTTAACTCCTGCTCCTTCACAGGCCAGCTCCAATGTCTCTCTAATTTATGTTACTGCACTGTACGGGTTCACAGAATCCCATCATCTTTCTTTATAGTAACAATCACGATTGGAAACATTTGGGTAATTATTATCGCTATGGTTTGAACGTGTTCCCCAGAAATTCCTGTGCTAGGACTTGATTGTATTGTCTGCATTATAACGATATTAAGTGAAAACTTATTCCTTCATGGTGTCCCAGAATCATAGAGTGGTGATTGCATCAGGTAGGCGATAGTCTAACAAATAGATGATGATGTCGTGTGAGACCCCGTGAGTTCCAGCTCCCATGAGATGGGATCAGTTCTCAGGAGAGTTGGTTCTTGTAAAAGAGAGATCCATCTGGACCTCTCTCTCTGCATATGCTGCATCCTCTGTGGTTCCACTGGCCATGCTGTAGGTCTAGGACTTTGGACTTTCAGCCACCAGAATCATGAGTTTGTACATAAACTTTCATTTTCTTTATAAAGTCACCTAGGCTCAAGTATTTCTGATAGCAATGCAAAAGTAAATGAGAACAATTACCAATAGGTTTTAGCTCCCCCCACTCCCAAAGTCTAAGTAATATGAAAACATGGACCGTATCTGTTTTGCACACCATTGTAAACCCTCCTCTACACAATATCTTAAGCACGGTAGGTTTTCAATACATAATAAGCAAGTGCTATTTCCTTCGTTTCTTAGTTTCTTACTATTCCACCAAATTGCAGCTGACTCTCCACAGCTCCCTTTCTCACCACTATGTCTGTATACCTAGCGAGTGTCCTGTCCTTAGTCTCTGTGCATATCTAGGATCTGATTTGAAATCCTTCTTTCAGGAAGATTTCTACAAAGAACTCAGTCACTTATTCAACACGCTCAAACACTAATGCATCCAGTGTGTTCTGGAATAATGCAATTTGTTGCTTATAAGTATACGTCTTCAAATGGTACTCCCTGAGGGCAGGGCCTATGCCACCCAACTCTGGTAGCTCCTTCCCCAACCCCTGTCATTACAAACATGCAACAAACACTGTGGAACCAACTATTGTATTTGTGTCATCAAGTATCCAACTCCAATGTCTTTTATTTTATGAGTCCAAAGTATAAGTGAGACTTAAAGCAATGTTCCCAGAAAAGCACTAGACAGATTCAAAACTTAGTTACACCAACTGTGTGGCTTTGGGCAAGTCAGTTTTTTTTCATTAAATTGCAGCTGACTCTCCACAGCTCCCTTTCTCACCACTATGTCTGTATACCTAGCGAGTGTCCTGTCCTTAGTCTCTGTGCATATCTAGGATCTGATTTGAAATCCTTCTTTCAGGAAGATTTCTACAAAGAACTCAGTCACTTATTCAACACGCTCAAACACTAATGCATCCAGTGTGTTCTGGAATAATGCAATTTGTTGCTTATAAGTATACGTCTTCAAATGGTACTCCCTGAGGGCAGGGCCTATGCCACCCAACTCTGGTAGCTCCTTCCCCAACCCCTGTCATTACAAACATGCAACAAACACTGTGGAACCAACTATTGTATTTGTGTCATCAAGTATCCAACTCCAATGTCTTTTATTTTATGAGTCCAAAGTATAAGTGAGACTTAAAGCAATGTTCCCAGAAAAGCACTAGACAGATTCAAAACTTAGTTACACCAACTGTGTGGCTTTGGGCAAGTCAGTTTTTTTTCATTTTTTTTCCTTGTTTTTTTTTTTTTGAAAGATTTTTGCTACAGGGCGCATGCCCTTGCCAGAAAGACAGAGAGAGAGAGACAGAGAGACAGAAAGCGACAAATCACCCCCCAGGGTATGGCCATGCCGTAATCCCTTCTCCTCCATTCTCCTCTCAGGATCTTGGGCGCGCATGCACACGTGCCCAGTGTGAGTTCAAGCCACCGGGTCCAGGACTCGAACTGTGGTCTACTACATGGGAGTCCAGCGACATAGTCATTATGCTATCTGTTGGTCCCATGGGCAAGTCCCTTTTACCTCTCTGAGCCCAAGTTTCCTCTTCTGAAAACAGGTTTATCATGATTATCAAATGAAATGATGCCTGAGAACATATTCTGCAAACTGTGGAGGTTACATAAGATACTTTATACTTGGGTTTTGACTGTTAAAACGAAGCAGCATTTCAAAATTTTCCAAGCAAGACAATCAGAATTGACCTGTCTCATTCATCACTACAGCACTTAACAAACTGCAGAGTCAGTAATAGTCTACGCTTAGAAATGTCTCTGTGAGGGGCATATGCCTATTTTTATATCCCAGGTTATTACAGGTTAGTCTGGGCTGCAGAGTTCTCACCTGCATTGCTTATGGCGGGGTGCGACAAATAGGGGAGCCCCACTAACTCTAAAAGTAATTTCCTCATAGTTAAGCAAAATATTCCCTCTCCCTCCTTGTGAGAAGGAAAGGTCAGGAAGATAAAGAGACTCCAGTTCTTTCTCTCCTTAACCTTTCCCATGTTCACAAAAACAGCTTTATCTTTAGGCGTGTGGGGTGGAGAGAGATAAACAAAGAATCTATATCTGCAAGAAAGACCCAGAATAATTATAAAATGAAATGCCTTTATAGAAAGTTCTTGGAATTTGGGCGTGGGAGGAATTACTGGTGGAGGCGAATCAAATGTGGCAGACCCGGAAGAACATGATGGGGACTTGGTGCGTTGACCTTGTTTGTGTGCCTCAGGTATACATGCCTTCACTTCCTTCTTTACCACTGAGCCATGTTAAAGGAACCAGATTCTCATCAAGGAACAGAACTGTACTACATTTGGTCCTTAAAATGGTAGGCATCCACCAGTCTTGCATTGATGAGATGTATCAATAGAAAATAAGTAAAGCCAACAGGGTTTATTTTACGACAAGCATCTATTCTTCAGCCAGGGTATCTGCCTGGTCAGCTAGTCATCTAGGTCGCTTAACCGTGATGGGGCTTTGGGCAACAGAAATGCAGGATGCATGGGCCCAGGGAGACCGGTTATTCACTGAATTTTATGAGTGACTGGGAATGCCAGAAGGAAGTAGAATTTCAATTTCTATTTTTAAGTCTTCCAATGATCCCAAAGACCTTATTATGAAGTACACCACTTACTCTAGTGACACAATGTGCTATGATCCTTGTAAACTGAATTAGCAAGGAGCCAGGACCCTTCCAGAAGACTGAAGGAGGCAGCAATTAAACTCATAGGGCTGACTTCTCCAGAGGTTAAAGGTGATCACAACTCTGGACACCAGTGACATTTCCCTTCATGGCAATCTCATAATCTTAACTCGCAATACACCACGGAAGTGGCTCTCATGGCTACCTGGAAATCTTTAGTGTGCTTGTTCAATCAACTCCTCTTTCTATGTCCAAATGAATATTTGATATCTTCGCTTTTCTTCCACCTCCCTCCAAGCAGATATCTGATTTCTTATTCCAAAAGAGAAAGATGAGTGAGGAGAGGAAGAATGTTACAGAGAGAGGACACATAGGTTTGAAGGTCCTGTGGCGAGGTAAAGGGTGGGGAGTCCATGAATTAAAAAGCCAATGCAGAGGCCAAAAAGAGTGGAGAAGAGATTCAGAAAGGCAGAAAACAGGCATGTTCACCTTGTGCCTTGAAGGTCACACTGAGGTGCTTATTTCATAATGAACACTAAAGCTACTGAAGGCTTTTAAGATAGGAAATGAAGAAATTGCCTATGGACAACTTCGAGGAAGTCAGCTGTCATAAAGAGACCACACAATTGATGCAAAAGAAAGGACTGACAAGTCATTCATTTCTTTTTGTTTTATATATATATAAATATTCATTTGTTCCATGAGTGAGAAAGACAGAGAGAAAGAGAGAGGGGAACAAAAGAAAGGGAGACAGTATTCCTAATAGAATCTTCACACCACAGTCAGTCTCCAGCTTCAGCCAGGCCGGGATTCAAGCACATGTGTGCCCTGCATTCTCATTCCATTTCGACAACTCTACCTGGAGGAAATAATCAGGAATATGGCGAGGAGTCTGCACAAAAAGGTTCATCACACTGGTGTTTATGTCAGTGAAAAACTTAACTGAAATTTACTTGTCCCGCATCAGAGAAATGGCTAAAAAGTGTAGGCTACATCCATTTGGTGGAATACTGTAGTATAAACTCATTAAATACATACTTGAGAAGAGTTTTTCATTGGTTTGAGGGTGAGATGGCAAAACAGATTCTCTGACGTATGTAAAATTATGCATAGAAAAAGACTTGCATAAAAATACTTGCTCAGAAAATGTGCCCAAATTATTAACAGGAGTAACTCAGAAATTTAATTTCTTGTTTCTATCTCTTTAATGTCCAACTTTCCCATAAGTATTTTATTATTTATTTTTTTATTTGTTTGTTTATTTTTAATTTGCCAGAGGGTGCATGTGCTTGCCAGAGAGAAAGCCCACCCCCAATGAGACAGGGACACACCACAATCCCTCCGCCTCCATTTTCCCATCTTCTTAGGATTTGAAGTGCGTGCGTGCACGTGCACACACACACAAATACACTCACGGCATGTTTTTCAAGACACTAAGTCCAGGATTCAGACAGTTAGCCACGGGGATCCAGCTCTTTAACCACCAAGCCACAGAGCTCTTTGCAAGTAATTTTACTTCTCTAATACCAAAAAAAAAAATTATTAAAATCCAAGGGCTATAACTAATTTAGGGATTTTATTTTAAGGGAAAGAATTTTATTTTAATTCTATATTTTGACACATCTGAAATTTCAAAAGTAGCTAAATTTATTAAAAATTTTGCCATAGGGTACATCCACTCACAGGGTACAGGGTGGGTAAGAAAGCAACGCCCAGTGGAAGTGGCCACACCACAATCTCTTCTGCTTTATTCTCCTCTTGGGATTGTGAGCACACACGCACATACGCCTACAGCATTTTCCAAGCCGCCCAGTCAAACCATGCAGTCAACCACGTGGAATTCAGTCTCCTTAACTACCATGCCACCAGTTGGCCCCCAAAAGGGGAAAATTCTTACATGAGTTAGGGTAAAATTCTTACATGAGCTAGGATAAAAATTGTTTATTCAGGGACCAGCAGGTGGTATGGTGGTTAACATGCTAGATACTCTCACATAGCTGACCACGGTTCGAGTCCTGGACCTGGTGGCTTGTTTTCTCACTTTCCCTCTATCTCTGTGTCTCTCTCTGGTCAAATTAAAAAATAAGTGAATGAATAAATAAAATAAAATAAATAATTATTTTTTTAAAATTGTTTATTCAGTGTTACTATAGTTATTCTTTGATACTTTCTTTTATTTTTCTCATAGCTTGCCCAATTAAAAGTTACTCCAAAAGTACACGACTCTTCATGACTATTATTTACAAAAATAATAGCAGGCCTCCCAGAACTGTCCACTTACAAAGTCAGTCAGGAAGCCAGTATTCTCAGGCCCCTCAGATGAAATTCTTCAGGAAGTGAATCAAGAAAACTGCAATGTAGTTCTATTACTTGTATGGGATTCGAACCTCACAGCTGGCCGTGTGGGATCCAGCCACCTTAACCATCATGCCACCAGCTGGCTCATAGGTTAAAGAAATTGTTTTTTTTAAGTGACAAATTACCTCATCTATAAACTATATAATAAACATTTTGAAATCTTTGTTTCCAGGACTTTCATAAACTATTAAATTATTAATGCATGACATAAGAAACTGACTTTAAGATTTTTCTCCTCTTCCTTTATAACCTAAGTTAAGAGATACATATTCTCCTTCATGAAGAAAAAGAAAACTAAAATTCAATTAACTTCCAATCACACATCCTAAAACAAAAACTAGTAGCATAAAAAATGTAGCTTATATTTGACTTTGAAAAACAGAGTTTAACCATTTGATAAAAGATTTTCTATCATAGCTTCATTCTACTTAGACCAGAATTAAAATCAGTGAGCACAGGTTACCCGAAAACAAAGCCATAATCGGTGGCATTTTACAAAACGTGTTTATTTTGAGGCATCAGTTCATAGTTTTCATTCTCATGAGGACCTGGAGGTGGGACTTGCAGTTATCTGTACCTGAAACCACGCATGTCCAGAGCAGTGTTTTCCAAAGTGTATGTCTTGGCCCATTTTTTGGGTTATGAAATCAATTTAGTGGAATAGGAACAACATTTTCTTTAAAAAAGCATTTTTAGGGGACCAGCAGTTGGGATAATGGCTATGTCACTGGTCTCCTATGTAATCGACTGCGGTTCGAGCCCCAGACCTGGTGGCTTAGACTCATGCCGGGCATGTGTGTGCGTGCCCAAGATCCCGAGAGGAGAATGGAGGAGAAGGGATTGCAGCGTGACCATCTCCCCTGGGGGGTGATTTCTCGCTTTCTGTCTCTCTGTCTCTCTGTCTTTCTGGTGACCGCATGTGCCCTATAGCAAAAACCTCTTGAAAGAAAGAAAGAAAGAAAGAAAGAAAGAAAGAAAGAGAGAAAGAAAGAGAGAAAGAAAGAGAGAAAGAACGAAGACATGCATCTCACATAGTAAGGATAACTGGTGATATAAGAAACTCAAATTTCAAGTTTGGGTATAAATGAAACAACCTCAAAAAGTTGGTAGAAAATGGAAACAAAGCCATAATCGGTGGCATTTTACAAAACGTGTTTATTTTGAGGCATCAGTTCATAGTTTTCATTCTCATGAGGACCTGGAGGTGGGACTTGCAGTTATCTGTACCTGAAACCACGCATGTCCAGAGCAGTGTTTTCCAAAGTGTATGTCTTGGCCCATTTTTTGGGTTATGAAATCAATTTAGTGGAATAGGAACAACATTTTCTTTAAAAAAGCATTTTTAGGGGACCAGCAGTTGGGATAATGGCTATGTCACTGGTCTCCTATGTAATCGACTGCGGTTCGAGCCCCAGACCTGGTGGCTTAGACTCATGCCGGGCATGTGTGTGCGTGCCCAAGATCCCGAGAGGAGAATGGAGGAGAAGGGATTGCAGCGTGACCATCTCCCCTGGGGGGTGATTTCTCGCTTTCTGTCTCTCTGTCTCTCTGTCTTTCTGGTGACCGCATGTGCCCTATAGCAAAAACCTCTTGAAAGAAAGAAAGAAAGAAAGAAAGAAAGAAAGAAAGAAAGAAAGAAAGAAAGAAAGAGAGAAAGAAAGAGAGAAAGAAAGAGAGAAAGAACGAAGACATGCATCTCACATAGTAAGGATAACTGGTGATATAAGAAACTCAAATTTCAAGTTTGGGTATAAATGAAACAACCTCAAAAAGTTGGTAGAAAATGGAAAACTTCCTCAAGTCTATTTTAGTGCAAAAAATATTTGAAATCTAGGTATAGGTCTTCTGCAATGTGCATTTTTCATAAACTTTAAGAAGACCTCTTCATATGTACATATGTACGTATATGTATATGTATGATAAACATTTCTTTCCTACTTCCTTCAAGGAAAAAGCTTTAAATGCTAAGGCTTTTTTGTGGCAAATACCAATTAGGATTCCTGCCAGGTAAGCAATAAACTAACAGTTCTAATTAATGAAACCCTCCAATTTAACTGCCATCAATGGTTAAGCTGACAGCATCTCCTAAGAAGTCCTGGTAAGGAATATTTTAAAGTGCATTTATCGGTAGTCTGTAGTGCATATTTATGTTCTCTAAATTCTCCAGCTGAAATAATTTTTAAGACTGCATGTTATAGAAGGAGAGATTAGAAGCCTGGAGGTTGGGATAAAGGTGCAAATCGTAAATACTAAAACATCATGTAGCTCATATAATTTCTGAGAAAAGAAGTCAGATTATTCATGAGCTGGCAGGCTACAAAAATAAAATGCGTATTTTTTTCCTCCTGATCCCCCACCTCCAGCCAGTTCTCAGTGTAAGTGCTGTCCAACAGAACTTTCTGAGACGATAGAAATATTTTCTACTTGCATCAAAACAGTAGCCACTAGCCAGGTGAAGTTATGAAGCATTAGAAATGTGTCTAGTACATTGAATTTTCAATTTAAAATTAAACAGTCAACATGATGCTCAGTGAAATAAACCAGTCACACACACACACACACACACACACACACACACACACAATACTGGGGCATCGGAAAAGTCATAATGTATTTTTCCGTTTTTCTACATCATGACTTTTCCGACAACCTAATATATTATCATCTCACTTATGTAAAGTATCTAGAGTCAAACTCAGAAAGTGGAATGAATGGTGGTTGCCAGGGGCAGGGGTAGGGGTGGGAGAAGGGTAGAGGGGAGTTGTTTAATGGGTAGAGTTTGAATATTGCAAGATGAAAAGCTTCCGGAGATTTGTGCATAACAATGTGAATGTACTTAACAGCACTGAACCATACAACTGGAAATGGTTAAGATGGTCAATTTTACGCTATGTGTATTTTGCCATAATTTAAACTTTGTTTTAAATTAAGTAACGAGGCTACTGCACCAGATCCTGCAGCTGTAGTCAAATATGTTTCAGTTCCTTTCTAACCACCATTGTCCTCTTACGAAACTTCTTTCAAGATTCATGACTTCCTCTTGGGAACAAGACATTCATGCTTCCCTGCAGTTCCCTGCAAAGGAGCTGGGTCTACCGACACTCCCCTGACTGGTGGCAGGAGGCTGAAGTTCAGGCTTGTGGGACTGCACTGCTGTACTCCCGTAACTAGGAAACGGCTTCCAGAATGTCTAGACAAGGAGGGAGGAAGCCCCGTGGGAGAAAAGGTCTTTGTCCTCAAGTTCAGTGAGTAGTTATTGAAGGCGAGAATGCTCTGAGCTGGGGCAGGGGTTTTCTCTGCATGACTGCCAAACTGCCCTACCCCTTCATCTCAATGAAGCTATGGAGTGCCCCTCATCAGTCACCTTACCCAGCAAGGAGAAAGCCTTGAGCTGCCTGAGAGGGAGAAAAAGACTATCTCTATAAGCTATAGGCTTATTAACTGTCTTGCAAATAACTGTGACAAACTGCCTTTACTCACACAAAGAACGGAATCCAAATATCCTGAAAGGCTGACCTACCCTACACACACTCAGCCTTATTGGGTGGACTGAGTTAAGTTTAAATTCAATGTCTATGAAATAGCATCTTCCAGAAAAGCAACAAGATTATGTTACTTATTGATAAATCTATTTTGAAAAATCCTGCTATTTCAGGGGTGGCACAGTGGTGGAATGTCACAGACTATAGGGCTGACCCAGTGGGAAGGTTCCAGATTCACATATGGAGACCTCCCTGAATCGCCAGCCCAGAAGCACCCACACTCCAAGGCTAGCTAAGGCCAGGAGCGAACCACAGCATCAAGATCCTTTTGGGGGTGTTCTCTGTCTCTAGCTCATGGAAGAAATAAATATACACAAAAAAAAACCCTTAAAGATTAAATGATTGCCATTCCTGTTGAACTGAAAATAGGAAAAATGATACTCATTTGTAAATTGATTTTTCTGTTGTATGTCTGTTTACTGAAATAGTAAAGAATAAACAAACTGTTTGGGAAAGGAATGACTAAGAATTGAAATATAAAACACCAGCTGACAACACCCCTTGCGATACATGCACATTATGAAAAACTATGCATAGAGTTTAAAATATTTTACACTAAAATAAACTCATACTTCAATTCTATTTTCTCATACACTTTTTTTTAATTGCCACAAAGCACGTGCACTTACTGGAGAGAGCCAACGAGAGGCAGAAAGCACTGCTCCCCCAGTGGGGCATGGTCAAATGCAACCCCTTTGCCCCTAATTCTCCATCCTGCTGGGATTCTGAGCACACACAACACCCTCAGTGTGTTTTTCCAGCCTCTGAGGCTGAGATTCAAACCCTGGTCTGCCATGGGGGCTCTTACTCTCTTAACCACTAGGTTACAGAGCTGGTTCTCTACACACGATTTTTAGTCCCTGTGTAAATTAGTTCAGACTCATCAAGTTCTGCCTGAAAGGAAAACCAAAAGATCCAGTCAGTAGAACACAAAGTGTTAGGACTCCACAGTCAGTGAATTAATTCCAGCTCCTAGTATTCAATGCCTTGAATGCAGCACTGTCTAAAGGAAGAACAATCCTATAGGGTATTAAGTAAGTGAGCAGGCTTCGAGGCCCCCTGGGATTCAAATCTGAGCCCCGTCACTTCTCTGAGTCTTTATATAAGAGCCACTATGGCGGGTGGTACATTCTCCCAGGGTTGTGGTAAGGTATGAATGAGAGACTTGCAAGTACTTAGAAAACGCTCGGAATGCCATCTGGGCACAGTAAGCACTCGGTCAGGAGGACCAGAGAAGAATACTTGAAGGCTGTTTTGTTGTCGAACTTTAGCTGTTCAGAAATTTAGCTCTTCCTCGCAGTGCCTCAATACTTTTTCACCTTTTGAGATTTGCAACATTGTCATCTAATGTCTTTTCAGAGCTGTTTCACCTTCCCTTTCTCTACCTGCCAGGGCAACGGCTACCTCCGCCAGTTGACTCCCGGGGTCTTTGGTGCCAGACAGTAGTTCATATATGTCCTAGCAGTATGGCGTGGAACAGGTGGCCGGATGCAGATTTATTCGCTTTGACCCACTGTGTTGCCCTAGGTCGTGTTTTTCAGAAATCTGAACCAACAGCGAACATATTGAGATCTAGAGATTTCCCGCAGACATTCAGATATTTGGCTTCTGCTGAAAACTCAAAAATCTGGCAATGCTGAGTCCACATTCCTCCCCTCTAGGCCGGGACTCCCCCACAGTCCCCTCCACTCCTTGACACTGAGGCCAGTAAGGGGCCGCCTCTCATCACTTTTGTGCAAGAGTACCCATTCCCAGTCCTGCCTCTCTCTGTAGCCCTACACGTATAAGGACAAGAGATACCCAGACCCTACTTCTCACCCTGACTTCACCCAACCTAATTCTGAGCTGAGTTTCCTTATATAGAAATTGGACTATGGCCCTACACAACATAGCACTTGGCTATACAAAGGATTTCAAAAACGTGGAATGGAATTGAAGTACGTTTATTTTGTTGCAAAAAAAAAAAAAAAAGAAGAAGAAATGAGGACCAGTTGTGGCCTGGTTGTTAAGGCAGCTGGATCCCACATTATGGTTGACCAGTGGTTCAAGTCCCAGACCTGACAGCTCCCGAAAGGAAAATGGAAGAGAAGGAATGGTGGCCTATGTCTCATGGAGCATGCCTTCTCACTTTCCCTCTCCCTCCTCTCTTTCTCTCTCTCTGTCCAGCAAGTGTGTGTGCCCTTCAGCAATAATTTTTAAAATTGAAATGTATGCATAGCTTTTTCATTTATCTACTTTCTTTCTCTTTTTTTTTATTTTTTATTTTTATTTTTTTTTTTTTTTATTTCCTGCAGGGTACATACAGGGTGGTAATGCTCCTTTATCTTCACACCAGTAATTTGCATCTTGTATATTAGATACAATCATGTGCCAAAGTGTAACTAAAATATTCTTGAAGGGTCAAGTCTCTAGGAAGGAACTTACAAGAACACCAATGACACATGAGGGGACGACCAGCAGAGTCCAGTGGATAATGCTACAGGACAAAGCTGACTTCTTCAGTAACAACAGTAACGACTCTAAGGGGAAAAAAATTAGGAGATAAAGTTATTTAAGAAATAAATCAGGGACCAGCAGATGGCATAATGGTTACATTGCTGGACTCCCACATAGTTGACTAGGGTTCAAATCACGACCCAGCGACTTAAAACTCACACTGGGCACATGTGCGTACATGACCAAAATCACAAGAGGAGGGACCAGCAGGTGGCGTGGTGCTTAAGGTACTGGACACTCCCACATGGCCGACCGCGGTTCGAGTACCGGACCTGGTGGCTTGCTTACTCACTTTCCCTCTCTCTCTGTGTGTAGCTCCCTCTGGTCAAATTAAAATAAATGAATGAATAAATAAAATTAAATAAATATTTTTAAAAAAAATCACAAGAAGAGACTAGAGGAGAAAGGATTGCAGCATGGCCATCTCCTTGGGAATTGATTTCTCACTTTCTGTCTCTCTGTTTCTCTCTGTCTCTCCGGCAAGCACACACACCCTATACCAAAATATCTCTTAAAAAAAAAAAAAAAGTCAACTAATTATATCAAACAGAATTTATTTGGATCCTGAGTTAAACCAAGTGCATCAAATTGGGCTAATGTGAATATTGATTGGATATATAATGATATTAATTAATATTCATGTCTTTAACATGATAATGGTGCTGAGGTTGTTTCTGTTAAATAAACTATAATCTTCAGAAATATAGCCTGAAATGCAGGTTGGCCTCATAGCTTAGTGGTTAAGGGAGCCAAATCCTACAAGGCCTGCCACATACCTGGAATCCTGGTCCCAGCGGCTTGAAAAATACACTGCCCCAAATCCCGACAGGATGGAAAAAACAGAAGAGAAAGGATTTTGGCATAACCATGCCCCATGTGGAATACTTCCTCCATCCCTGTCTCTCTTTGTGTGAATGTCTCTTTCTGGGAAGTACATGCACCTTCTGGCAATTAAAAAAAAAAGAAAAAAAAAAAAACAATTAAAGGAGCTGGCAGGTGTCATGGTGGCTAAGGTGCCAAATTCCCACAGGGTCAACCACAGTTTGAATCCCAGACCTGGCGACTTGCTTTCTTACTCTCTTTCGCTCATCAAACTAAATAATAATAATAATAATAAACAAAATTAAATAAAAATTACTTAAAAACCAATTTGAAAAGGGAACTAATGCGGGACGGGAAGAAAGTGAAAGCACAGATGTACAAGAATGGCTATGAAATAAAGGTTGTTACAGTTGGGTGATGAGTTCAGGGAATTTGCTCAACTGTTCTCTCTACTCTTGCAGCTGCTTGAAATTTTCTAGAATAAATAACCTTTAAAAAGTAGAGTTCATGATAAAATGTTTAAAATGCTTCTACAATGGAAGTTAGTGCTAGACTGATTCCTAATACAAGGATTTTTTTTAATGATTATTTATTGAATTTTATTTACTCACTCATTTATTTTAAGTTGACCAGAGAAAAAGACATACACACACAGAGAGAGAGAGAGAGAGAAAGAGAGAGGGAAAGTGAGAAAGCAAGCCACCAGCTCCAGGACTGGAACCATGGTCAGCCATGTGGGAGTATCCAGCACCTTCATCACCATGCCACCTGCTGGTCCCACAGGGAATTTTTTTTGTGGAGTTTCTACTTGTGAGTAAGTTACTTCGGGGCTGATATACCACCTTGAGGAAGAAATATTGCAGTAGGAAGTTTGGAGATGGGTTTTCATTTGGCTTGGTATGTTTGTGCCCTGGCCGGGGGGGAGGGGGGGGAGTCCTCGTACTCTCTTTCTTTGCTTTATTTCTTTGCCTTAGGTGTTTTTAGTTTTTTTTAGTTTTTGTTTTTAAGAGAGATTTTTGCTATAGGGCATGTGCACTGCCAGACAGCGAGAGACAGACAGAGGGACAGAAAGCAAGAAATCACCCCCAGGGGGGATGGCCACACTGCAATCCTTTCTCCATTCTCCTCTCAGGAGTTTGGGCACACACACATAAATATCCAGCACGAAATCCAAGTCACAGGGTCCAGGACTCAAACCATGGTTGACTACGTGGGCGTCCAGCGATGTAACCATTACACCATCTGCTGGTCCCTTTGCCTTAAGTTTTAAAACATCTGTCTCTGCTCCACAGACTGAGTCCTGAGAGGGTAGGAACTTATGTAAATCCTTATTTCCCTGGCACCTAGCACAGAGACTGGCATATAACAAGATCTCAATAAATGTTTGTTGAGCAAATGAAGGGGAAGTGGGGTAACTACTTTATTGTCAAGGAGAGACGAGATTAGCCAAATCAGATTCTGATGTGGTACTTCCATGCTGTGGTTCAATCCATAGGATTCAAATTTCCAAGCATTGAACCACCTTGGGAGCTTGCAAAATGCCAGATCTCGGACCCCTTGTGATGGCTCTGCCGTGGGGTTCGCTGAAGCCTATCATCCCTGGTTACTTGGAAGGGGTCTCTTTTCCCTCCGACAAGAGTTGTACATGGCCATGTTCTCTCAGTCCCTCTGGTTTCAGGACTAGGGAATCAGAATGTGTAACAATCGGAAAGATGTGGATGATTGTTTAAATGTTTTACAGTTTTCACTACTTTAAAGAATTGAAGTCTCAACTCGATTTTTTTAAAGTCTTTTTAAAAAAGTCTTATTTATTTAAAATAGAAGAAAGATAAAGCCTTTGGTGACTACCTACCATGACTCTTCTGTCTTAGAAAGTGAGAATTTGAGCTAAAAAAACAGATTTCATATCATTTCAAGTAGCTGAGTATTTCTAAATCATTAGGAACTGATGAAAAACTGCCCTTTGGATTTGTTTTAAATACTGCAGTATTGTTGGAATACTGATTAGAGATAAGAAATAAGGTGATTAGAGATAAGAAAAGAGCAGCTATTTAAAAAATGCAAATTCCAAAAATCTCATGCAATCAGTGATCATGCTAGTATAACTGTGGATAATTTAGTGGTACTCTTCTTTTTTTTTTCTTTTTTTTTTGGAGAGATTTTCACTGTAGGGCGCGTGCGCTCGCCAGACAGACAGAGAGAGACATAGAGACAGAAAGCGAGAAATCACCCCCCAGGGGGGATGGTCACACCACAATCCCTTCTACTCCATTCTCCTCTCGGGATCTTGGGCACGCACGCACACGCGCCCGGCGTGAGTTTTAAGCCACCGGGTCCAGGACACGAACCGCGGTCGACTACGTGGGAATCCAGCGACATAGCCATTACGCTAACTGCTGGTTCCCTTTAGTGGTACTCTTCTCACAAATATAGTCACTTAGATGTAAAAGAATCAAAAACAAAACGCATTGATGATATGTAATTGGCTATCTATATATCTGGAAATCTGGGAAATACATGAACGCCTACGAAAAAAATGATGAAATAAAGAGGTCACACAAATGTTAATATTGTACCATTTAAATTATGTATATTGTCTAAAGAGATGACACAAAATATCCTAAGGAAATTCAGTAAAAGTTTTAAAAGCAATGGTATTATGAATCTCTGAGTCATAGAATTAGTGACAACTTTATCTTTTTGTTTGTTACAATGAGAGAGAAAGAGAAGAAAAGAGAAAGAGGAAAAAATAGAAAGAAAGGATTTGTTGTTTTGTTTTGGTTTGGGTCTTTTTTTTGGAGAGGTTTTTGCTATAGGGTAGGTGTGCTTGCCAGAAAGACAGAGAGACAGAAAGTGAGAAATCAGCCCCCAGGGGGGGATGGCCATGCCGCAATCCCTTCTACTGCATTCTCTTCTCAGGATCTTGGGCACGCACGCACACACACCCAACGTCAGTTTAAGCCACCGGGTCTGGGACTCGAACCGTGGTCGACTACATGGGAGTCCAGTGGCATAGCCATTACACCAACTGCTGGTCCCCAGAAAGGTATTTCTGGCAAGCTCTTGCCATGTCAGGATCCCCCTGCTCCAGCCCCACAGTTAGCTAGAATTACACTCACAGACTGCCAGGCCCAGCTTGTTCAAGTTGGTCCAGAAACAGAACCGAAGCCTCACATGCAGCCCAGGCTTGGGCAGGAGTACCCTGCAGCTGTACCCACACAGCTGGGCCTGGGCAATTTCTTAACTGTTGCATATTCAGGCATTTTCAAACCTTCCACATGACATTGCAAAATGTGTCATGAAAACATGTTTTTTTTATTCAAAAGAAAAGGTAGAGTTGCAATCAAAATAAACTATTTCCAATTTATTGCAGCTAATAAACATGGCACTACAATAGGGCAGAGATTTAGGGATGGGCAAGAACCCCACAGCTCAGCCCTGGCAAATGAACTAATTTTAACTTTTGGCCACATCTGATTCTGTCTCATTTGCAAGACATGGTCACAAGGAAAACTATGAACTAATGCAAAATGTCTAATGTCTTGATTCATGTGACTTTTAAAAAATTATTTATTTCATTTTTAGTTATATTTTAAGTTTGCTATAGGGCATGTGTGCTCACCAAAGAGAGAGAGAGAGGAAGAAAAGTAAGAAAACAAGCCACTGGGTCCAGGATTTGAACCATGGTCAGCCATGTGGGAGTCCAGCACCTGAACCACTATGCCACCCGGGGGGTGATGAGAATGCACTCACCATGGGAGATCTTACACTACAATTCTCCATTTCTCCCTCCTCTCAGGAACAAGTACCCAGTGTGTTTCTCAAGCCACTGGGTCCAGGACTCAAACCGAGCAGTTGGCCATGTTGGATCCAGACACCTTCACCAGCACACCATCAGTTGGCCCTATATGACATATTAGTAACTAAGGAAATATAGAGTTTTCTGTAGTTCAATGGAATGCTGTGCTTCAAAATGTATATTTATTCATAGGTAACTGGTCACTCTACAGAAGTATTCTTCAAGTCGCTCCAAAAATTTTCATAGATATTCCCACATAACAGTCATAATTGGTTGAGGAAATATGTAATGAATATGCATTATGAATTTAGGAAGACCTTCAGTGAATCTGTATGTACTCACTGACAGAAGAATCCTTATACACATGAAAGGACTGTGTACACTCCATTCTAGGACACATCTGAATTCTAGGACCACCTACCAAAACTCCACCACACCCAGTGATGCTCTGCCACCACCCTGGTGTTTTGAAAATATGGTTCCAGGGCCAGTCAGTGATGGAGGGACAGCATGACGGTGCCAGACCCATAGAAAAAAGTTCTACTCCCTGAGTAGGTCTGGAGCAGCACAGTAGGTGCTCATAATCCAGGCTGGCTGGGGCCAGGGACAGATCATGGTCACAGGGTCCTGTTGGGAGTGTCTGTCTGCCCATCACTCCTACTCTCTCTCTCAGAGGAAATACACTTTTTTATTTTCCAAGCCAAACTGTATCCAGTTTTATTAAAGATACTTTTCATAAACAATCATGGTATTTCAGGCAGGACATGGGCAGACAATCGTTAACAGTATACAACAACTTTCAAACTCCCTTATTCATTTATTTTAATTTGACCAGAGAGAGAGAGGGGAAGTGAGAAAGCAAGCCACCAGGTCCGGTATTTGAATCACAGTCGGCCATGTGGGAGTGTCCAGCGCCTTAACCACCATGCCACCAGCTGGTCCCCAGAAATACACTTTTAAGAAATAAATAATAAAGAAACATATGGTTCCATATTTTTAAAAATGCAGGCATCTATCATGTAAGAGCTCTCTTACGAATCCTAAAGAATAGCAAAGAGGAGAGCTGAACGAGCTGAACTGAATGGCATCCACTACTCCTGGACCCAGAGACTTGATTTTTTGGCTAACCAAATTTGATTCATTTTTTTCCACCCACGCTAGCCAAATTAGAAAAACAGAATCAGTTCACCTCAAGAAAGATTTTCATATATATGTATATATTCATATATATATGAAAGATGATCTTCTATCTTTCCTAGCAGTTCAAAGAACCAAAGAAAATGCCTTGGATCACACTCACGATACAAATTAGACCTGTGCCGTCAGGATAAACACACACAGAGGTTACAGTGTGGACTTTTTAGCGGGTCCGATAGACCCACAGTCTAGATGTGGTACCTCCACTCATTAAATTCTTCATCTGTAAAATGGGGCCAGGCATCGATAATGGACAGTCATGGGGATTAAGTGAGGTAATATCCGCAGAGTATATGGAATAAAGATATATTCAGAAATGTTTGCTCCCTTAACTCATTCCTGAAATACAGGCTGTGGGCTGGTAATGATCATGACAATGAAGAAGGACACGTTTGAAGTAGGCAGGCATGCAGTTAGCTGCCAAAGCATTCTCTGTGGGAAATATCTGAGCAAGCCACCTCGTAGGCCCTTTCATTTCCTCTGGCTTATTCCTGACATTGGTGCCATTGTGAAAGCTCACTGGCAAGGGAGCTTTGAATAGTGACCTTCCCTTCCTCACCATCTGTCTTCCTCTCCCATCTAAACAGTGCACTGTCTATTCCGATCTTTTCCCGTTAATGTGATTTGATAGGTACCTGTAAATTCTGTAATCTGAGATTTTTACAAAACCTTTCCAATCATTCCTAAAACTAAAATTGACTACTTAACTCTTTGTCACTGTAAAAAAAAAAAAATTACCTAAACATTCATTTGCTACAGAAGAAATAAAATAGCAAGATTGAGCCTTGCTAGTATGAAACCAGGGGGTTACTTTATGGCCAGCGAAATGAAATGAAAAACTACTGTATGTCTGTTATTGCTAGAGCTATTTGTTGTTTTACCATTAGGAAATGTATTCCATTTTATTATCAAAAGGAGCCTATACACGGATATATGAATACTAAAGCATGTGTATCTATACATGCATACACATGTGTACACGTTCACTTATGCAAATATTAATATAAGAATACACAATGTATAGGTAGGTAGATAGGTAGGTAGACAGACTGACAGACACACAGATACACAGAAAAGGATCTGTTCGGACTAACATGTTGGGAGAACTGGGAGTGAGAGTGAAGGCAGAAGGCAGAGATTGAAACCTAGAATTTCCAGAACCAGCAGATGCCAAAATGGTTACATGGCTGGACTCCCATGTCGTAGACCACACACGCCCAAGATCCCCAGAGGAGAATGGAGGAGAAGGGATAGCCGCGTGGCCATCCCCCTGGAAGATGACTTCTTGTTTCCTGTCTCTCTGTTTCTCTCTCTCTCTCTGGCAAGCGCCTGTGCCCTCTAGCAAGAAATCTCTCTTAAAAAAAAAAAAAAGAAAGAAAGAAAGAAAGAAAGAAACAGAATTTCCTTTTATTGGGGCTAGCAGGAGATGTGGTGGTTAAGGTGCTGGACTCCAACATGGCCGACCATGGTTCAAGTCCTGGACTTGATGGTTCACTTTACTCTCTCTCTCTATCTCCCTCTGGTGAGTGCACATGCTCTGTAGCAAATTTAAATGAATGAATGAATGAATGAATGAATTTAAACAATTAGTTAATAATTTAAAATCTAAATAATTAACTATTTAAATTTTCTTTTATTTTATGTAATTATACAGTTTTAAAATATTTTATAGCAAACTCATATTCCTTTATTGGCTTTTAAATTATTATTTTTTTAGAAGCTGATTAGTTTAGCGCTTAAGAACACTTTAAAGGCTGCCTCCATGGCACAGCAGTAACGTGCTAGTCAAGAGAAACCAGATCTCACATAGAAAGCTGCTTTGAAGCCCAAGATTTGTCAGGCTGAAACATGCCAGGCTGAAACATGTCAAGTGCCCAAGATCTGACGGGCTGGAAGACTGGAGGAAGGGGACTGTATCGTGATCAAACCCTGGGACGGGGGCTCATCTATTTTTTTCTCACTCTCCTGTGTGCACACACACAAGCTTTATCATAAATTTTTAAAAATATATATGGCATCTCGTACCTCAGCAGTTAAGGCAGCCAGGTCCCACCTGGCTAACTGTGGTTCAAATCCCAGCCCAGTGGCTTGAAAGACACATTGGGCATGTACGTGTGTGCACCCAAAATCCTAATGGGAAGGAGAAATGCAAGAAAAAGGACTGTATCATGACCACGCCCCACTTAGAGATGCCTTCTCTCTATCCTCTCTCTCTCTCTCTCTCTCTTCCCCCCCTCTCTCTCAAACACACGTGCCCTCTAGCAATGAAAACACTTTTTTAAGGACAATTTAAAACATTCTAGTAATTCTTTCAGGTCACTAGAACACTGCTCAGTGCAACAAAAAATACACTAAGATTTTACTTTTAAAAAAGAGGAGAGAAGGTATTTGGGGGAGTTTTTGATCACTACATCATTTTATTTAGGCCTTTTTATTTCCCCAGTTTTTGCTATAAGGTGCATGCACTCAGAGAGAGAGAGAAAGAGAGAGAGAGAGAGAGAGAAATCATCCCACTCCCCACTGGAGTTGATGGGACAGGGGGTGGGGGGAGGCAGTGTCCACACCATAATCCCTCCTCCATTCTCCTCTTGGGATTCTGGACATGCACACACAGGCACTTGGCATAGCCCTCAAGCCCCTGAGTCCAGGATCCGAGCCACACAGTCAGCCACATGAAACCCAGCCACCTCAACCACCATGCTAGCTGACTGGCCCTTAATTTGGATTTTTAAGAATGAATTACACATGAATTACTAATGTGTATTTTGAGCCCTAGCCCTCCAAGCACTATGTTCAACTCAAGGGAAAACAGAGCTGAGCAGATGTGCACAAAGTCCTTACCATCTGGAAGGGGTGCTAATGTACACACCAAGAGGAGGTTGACAGCTCCACTCAAAACCATGAGGAGAAAGACTGTAAGGGCTTCCCAAGGTGCCTGCCTACCTAAGAGCAGTAGAGACCTCGTACAATCATTAAGAACAGAAAAAGCACCTCTGCCCAGCTTCAGGTGGGCCTCCAGCAGGAAGGCCCCCAGCTCCTTCCCTTTCCAGTCACCCTGACTGGGCAACCTGACATTCCATCTGGGCCCCTTCCACCCCACCCAAGGTAGGGGTCCTGCTGACACTGGGAGCTCATGAGAAAGAGAGGACAGATTGATTTGATGAGCACACACTTCACTCTTCACCTTCTTAGACCTCAGAACCTCACCTGTCACAAAGGGAATGGGAGCATGTGGGCTTAGCTGTCCTCCCTACCAACAGGTCCTCTTCATAGCCAGGTCTAAGAGCTGCTGGGAACATTCTATGGAAAACTCCAACAGGAGTAGGTAGTATAGGAATGAGGGAAGGCAAGATGCATGGAATGGTAGGAAAGACGTGCATTCACCCAGTCCAGGGAAGCACGGTGCTAGAGGGCCAAGGCTGACCTACCTCAAAGACAAAGCAAGCAATGCCCACCTCACCCCAATGACTCTCTCTTCTACATTTGCGGGCGCTTCCACTGGTTCACTTCCCCCGTCGAACTTGTAAGAAAATTGTCAAAATGTTTCCAGAGTTTCTCCAGGCCTGTGATTGTTATTTTTTTAAAAGAATTATTTTATTTAACTGTATTTATTATTATTATCATTATTATTTTCCAGTCTGATCAGAGAGAGAGAGGAATTGAGAAAGCTAGCCACCAGGTCCAAGACTTGAACCGTGGTCAGCCACGTGGGAGTACAACACCTTTAACTACCATGCTGCTTGCCACCCGGCCTGTGATTGTTATTATACTGGATTTATAGATTCCATTGACAAGGGTACCTAAAGTAATCACAATTGTCAAGTCTGAAACTTTGTGTTAGAATATTAAGCATTCACTATGTGCTTAATACAATAAACAAAATATGTACGTATATATGTGGGTGTGATCGTTTAGTCCTCACAATAACCCCATCACACAGTTTTACTATCCTTTTTCTCCTTTAAAGAATTACTTTAACTTCATTTATTATTATTATTTTCCACTTTGATCAGAGAGAGACAGAGAAAGAGAGAGAGTGAAAGTGAGAAAGCAAGCCACCAGGTCCAGGACTCGAACGGGAGTTGGCCGTGTGGGAGTCCAGTGCCCTTAACCACCATGCCACCTGCCGGCCCCTACTATTATTCCTATTGCAAAGATGTGAAAACTGAGGTTAAAAATGTAAAGTATGAGTTGGCTACACCTGTACAGCAGTAACACAATGGATTCACATCCTGAGGTCTCCCTGTACATACGAGGCATGCAGGTCCACGACACAGGCTGCTTGAGGCAGGAGGAAAGTGTGAAGACCTTGGTGGGTGTACCTATCTGTCCTTCTCTCACTCTCTCTGTCTCTCTCATGGAAGAAATAAAAAGGAAAAGAGAGAGAGAGAATAGTGAAGAATGCCCCAGACACAGAGGCACATAGGTAGCGGCACCACTTGGGAGGCTGAAAACAACATGGGAGGCCTGAGTTTGGTTCCTGGGAGACCAGAATACACCAAGCATGGTTGTGTGTGTCTGTGATCCTAGCTGACTCGGAGGCTGGGGTAGGCGGGTCACAACCTATCAGAGATACTGATCTCAGTCTCTCTCCCTTTCCCTCCTTCTCTTCCTCTTCCTTTTTTTTTTTTTGAAAAAAAGAATGATTTTATTTAACTTTATTTATCTATTTATTTTATCTGACCAGAGAGGGATAGAGTGAGAAAGCGAGAAGGAGAGGGAAAGTGAGAAAGCAAAACACTAGGTCTGGGACTCGAACTACAGTTGACCATGTGGTAGTCCAGCGCCCTTAACCATCATGCCACCTGCTGGCCCTACCTCCCTCTTTCTTAAAAAAATAAGAGAGAGAGAGAGAGAACAGTGAAATAACTTGCCCAAGGTTGTGTAGTCAGAAGGTAGTAGAGTAAGAATTCAGACCACAAACCACAATTAGCTCTTAACCACAGGCCGCCCTGACTCCACCTTCCCAACCAAGAACAGGAAGTCTCCCTTCATCGGTGTAAGCTTTTCTTTAAGTCCATCATCAAAATTCTAGTTTTCTTTTTAGGGGTTCTGCCCATTTTCCTATATATTTACTAAAGAGAGATGTACAAATCCTCAATGAAGAAAACTGTAAGGCTTGGACCACCAGATGGCATAATGGTTACGTCACTAGACTCCCATGTAGTTGACTACAGTTCAAGTCCCAGACACAGTGGCTTAAAACATGCCAGGCAATGGGACCAGCAGGTGGCGTGGTGGTTAAGGCACTAGACACTCCCACATGGCTGACCATGGTTCAAGTCCTAGATCTGGCGGCTTGCTTTCTCACTTTCTCTCTCTCTCTTTCTGTGTACTCGGTTCTAGTTCCAGACCTGGCAGCTTGCTTCCTCACTTTCCCTTTTGCTCTGTCTGTCTCTCTCTGTTCAAATTCAAAAATAATAACAAATGGAATTAAATAAACAAATAATTTTTTTTTTAATGCCAAGCAAGTGTGGGTACATGCCCAAAATTCCTAGAGGAAAATGGAGGAGAAGGGATTGCAGCGTGACCATCCCCCCTGGGGGGGCGATTTCTCTCTTTCTGTCTCTATGTCTCTCTCTGTTTGTCTGGTGAGCGCACGCACCCTATAGTGAAAACCTCTTTAAAAAAATAATAATAACAAATGGAATTAAATAAACAAATAATTTTTTTTTTAATGCCAAGCAAGTGTGTGTACATGCCCAAAATTCCTAGAGGAGAATGGAGGAAAAGGGATTCCTTGCTTTCTGTCTCTCTGGCAAGCACGCACACCCTATAGCAAAAAATCTCTCAAAAAATAGAAAACTGTAAGGCTTTATGGAACATAGGAAAGGATTGGAAGGGCAGGAAAACGTGCTCATTCTTTTGCTGCAAAGACTCAATGCATGGTGTGTTGATCCTCCCTAAATCAATCTGCGGAATCAACATGGCAGCAACCAGGGGCCAGATGATGGTACAATGGTAAAAGGCTATGTCCTACAAAACTGACCCACATGGGAAGGTTCTAAGTTCACATCTGGTGACCTCCCTGAGTGTGCCAGGCACGTGTGCACTTGTGACCCAGAGCTAGTTGATGTCAAGGAGGGATCACAACATCAAGACCTTGTTGGGATGCTATCTCTCGCTCTCTCATATCCAGTGTGATTATAAAACCATTATAAAACCTTGTTTTATAATGAGGGAAAACAGGTGATGTGGTCGTAAAGGCAGCTGGATTCCCACATAGCTGAGTGCAGTTGGAGTCCTGAATGAACGGCTTGAAAAATCACACTGGGTATGTTTGGGTGCATACATGCCCAAAATCCAGAGAGCAGAAGAGAGAAGGGATTGCAGCATGGCCATCCACCCTGAGGGGTGATCCCTTGCTTTCTGTCTCTCTTCTGTCTCTCTATCTCTCTCTGTCTCTCCAACAAGTATGCACACCCTATAGCAAAAATCTCTCTCAAAAAAGAAAGTTTCAGTATTAAGAGGATTTGAGTCTCAGTCACAGTAATGCAGGCAGCAGGGATGCTGCTGCCTGATGCTGGAAGCCATGTGGGAAGATTCCAGATTCACATCCGGGTCTCCCTAGACACACCAGGCATGCCCAGTATGCACCTGTGACCCTGACTGACTGTCGGGGTGGGAAGAGGATCATGGCCTGAAGATCTTGTGAAGGATGCTTGTTTCTCTCTCTTTTTTCTCTCTCAAGGTAGAAGAAGAACAAAAATGTAGAAAAAAGAAGATGGTTTGATAGTGATACAAAAATAGGTAGGCTAACAGAGTAGGGAGTCTGGAAATAGAGTCATATAATGTAGGAAATCAATCTATGATAAAAGCTGAATCTGATGGGAACCAGCAGTTAGCGTAATGGCTATGTCACTGGACTCCCACGTAGTCGACCGCTGTTCGCGTCCCGGACCCGGTGGCTTAAAACTCACGCCGGGCGCGTGTGTGTGCGTGCCCAAGATTCCAAGAGGAGAATGGAGGAGAAGAGATTGCGGCGTGGCCATCCCTCCCCCCGGGGGGGGGGTGATTTCTCGCTTTCTATCTCTATGTTTCTCTCTGTCTTTCTGGCGAGCGCTCGCGCCCTATAGTGAAAACCTCTCAAAAAAAAAAAAAAAAAAGCTGAATCTGAAACTGTGGAGAAAGGAGTATTAGACAATAAGTGATGCCATGATAATTGACTACACGGGCTGGAGACAGGAGAGAAGAGATCTGTCCAAATCCCTAACTCACTCACAATCCAAATAAATTATTATAATTCAACATACTAAGTTTTTATAAAGTGAAACCATAAAAATAAAAATACCTAGATACGTTTTTAAAAAATAATGTTAGAGAGCTGGCCACGTAATACACTTGAGTACTGTACACAGAAAGCCAGATCCCACATGGCCAACTGTGGTTCAAAGCCCCATCCTGGCAGCATGATAAACGCTCCAGGTATGTACGTGCATGAGGCCAAAATCCTGGCAGGATGGAGAAATGAAGGAAAAGGAATTGCACTGGGCTTTCATTCGCTCCCTCTCTGACAAATGCATGAGCTCTCAGGTTATAAAAAATACTACTACTACTAATAATATTAAAGAGCTAAATGCCTTTCTTTCTTTCTTCCTTTTTGTTTGTTTGTTTGTTTATTTGTTGTACAGTGCGTGTACTCATCAGAGAGAAAGAGAAAGTGAGAAATCACCCCCTCCCCTGGGGGGAGATGGCCATACTACAATCTCTTCTCTTTCATTCTCCTGTTGGAATTTTGGTCATGCGCACACATATGACTGGCATGTTTTTCAAGCCACCGGGTTCAGGACTTAAACCACTCAGTTGGCCATGTGGGATCAAGTGGTCATAACCTCCACGACACCTGCTGTCCTAAAAAATATCTTTCTAGGCAAGAAAAAAAAATAAATACTATCAATAACTAAAAATGGAAAATATAGACTTACTTATAAACTAACTTAAAACTTACCATAGGGCAAAAATTTTACATGAAAAACTGTGAAATATATTTTCAATATACAAGAAAAAGAGAAAACTCCCTTAACATATAAGGCATTCTCATACATTAATAAGATGTATAAGATCACTCCAGAGGAATAATACGTAAAATATAAAATACTACTTCAAAGAAAAATAAGTACAAATAGCCATGATATTTATCCAAAAAGTTCAATCTCATGAAGAACTACAAATTTATTTATTATAATTTATTATTTTTTAGAGAGATTTTTGCTGTAAGGAGCATAAGCTCACCAGAGACAAGAGAGAAAGTGAGAAATCACTCCTTGGAGGTATGGCCACACCATAATCCCTTCTCCTCTGTTCTCCTCTCTCTGTATTTTTGGGCACATATACACACACACCCAGTGTGAGTTTAAGCCACTGGGTCCAGGCCTTGAATTGCAGTCAGCCATGTGAGAGTCCAGTGCCTCAACCACTATGTCACCTGCTGACCCCTAAAGAACTACAAATTAAAATGAGGTGACATTTAGGAGCCAGTAGGTGGCGTGTAAGTTATGATGCTGGATCTCACATGGCTGACTTGGTGGTTCAAGTCTCAGATCCACTGGCTTGCAAATTATGCTGGAAACATATGCATATGTGCCCAAAATCCTGAGAGGAGACTGAAGGAGAAGGGACTGTGGCATGGCCATCCTTTCTGGAGAGTGCTTTATTATTTTATTTTCTCTCTTTTTCCCTGTCTCTGTCTGGTGAGTGTATGTGCCCCATAGCCTCCCTCCAAAACCAAAAAAGAGGCACCATTTAAATATACAAAGTTAACAAAGATTAAAAAGTTTGATAATATCCAGTCTTGACAAGGACATAGGGAAGGTAACTGCAGGTAATATGGTCAAATATAACAAATTAAATGTGATTAGTTTAATGTGCAACTTCAATGTATATAACAAATCCTTTTTTTTAATTTAAAATTTTTTCAAAGTGTGGTTTACTCAGTTACTTTTTAAAGACAAAATTAGCGTTTAGAGATGTCTTTCAATTCACACCATAACATAAATTACTTTATCCAATTATTTAATTTACATTCAAATTCCCTACTATACAGTTTACAGCAAAAAAGAAAAAAAGTTGGCCAACTGCTTAAGGCCAACTTCACTATGTGTGAAGTTCTAGGTCTGTAATTCATTTATTGTTACCATCAACTCTGTGAAGTTGCATAACGTGCAAAATGAGAGTCGAAAAAGTGGGAAAGTAAGTACAAAACAGAAACTTTGACCAATCTGCAATGTTGGTCCAGCTACAGGGAAAATGCCAGGATAGAGCCATGAGGAGTTCAATGCAATGGTCTTTTAAATGATTAATAAAATGCCCATACCTTTCATGTATATTTTGTGCTGCTTTCACATAGGAAAACGTGTGGATGTGTCCTTGAGTGTAGCCAGCCATTCAGATGTTCAGGCCAACAAAAATTTCATTAAAGTCAAGTACAAAAATGAAATGGTCAGCCTCTATGAAATTAATAAGAACACTGGTAAGTGTTGTTTCTGGGTTTGTTCGTTTTTTTTCTGTTTTTGTTTTTGTTTTTGTTTTGCTATAGGGCACATGGGCTCATCAGAGAGAGGCAGAGAAGGAAAGTGAAAAATCACCCCTAGGGGGAATGGCCATGATGCAATCCCTTCTCTTGGGATTTTGGCCATGCACGCACACATTCCCAGTGAGATTGTCAAAACACGGGGTCCAAGGACCAACCCACACAGTGGCTATGTGGGATCCAGCTGCCTTAATCTCCATACCGCCTGCTGGCCCCTCATTTTTGTTTTCATACACAAGCATAGAAGTAATATGAAATACTTTAATGGAGTATGTAAACTCTAATATAACTGTGCATTTTTTGGTTTCTTTTTTTTTTTTTTAGAGAGAGAGGGATTTTTGCTATAGGGCTCATGTGCTTTCTGGAGAGACAGAGGAAGACAGAGACAGAAAGCAAGAAATCACTCCCTCAAGGGTGATGGCCATGTTGCAATCCCTTCTCCTCCATTCTCTTCTTGGGACTTTGGGCATGCACGCACACGCGCCTGGTGTAAGTTTCAAATGGCAGGGTTCAGGACTTGAACCATGGTCAACTGCATGGGAGGCCAGAGATGTAACCATGATGCCATCTGCCAGTCCCATAACCATGTTTTTTGATAGGCCATACTCATCCCATGGAAGATACCTAGTAAAGTTGATGGACAGATTTTGTCCACCCCATTTAAAAAAACAACACACTCCTAGAGTCAGAACTAGGCTAAGTCCCAGGACCCCTCCTCCTTGCAGCAGCTGTCTCATTCTGACATGTGAACACGGACCTGACATGATAGGGAAGTTCCTTGCCAATGCGCTGCAAGGTATGTCAGTGCTGCCCTTTCACCTTCCTGGGTAAAGTCCCACCACCATAACCTCTGCCAACCCTGACTCCATTACCCCGACCAGATCACCACACGGCGATCTGTTCATTCCACTTCATAAAGTCTGACAACCCGGCCATCCCCGCCCAGTGCACGCCCTCCTGCTCCATCTACAAAGTACTCCTGTGGCCTTCTCCACCCATCCTACTTCCCTTCCAGCGTCTGTTCAAGCTGCTCCTTACACATCTAGTTCTACAAAAGCATCATTTGCCTCAGCCAACCTCCACTTCCTGTTAATGACTGTCCACCGGAAATACAATGTCAGACAGGTGTGCAAGGCACACATGCAATCAATGTTTTATAGTATTTTCTGGTAGTTACCCCGTCTAGCCAACATATGACTTTGATATAAAAATCAATATGCCAAGTATTAAGGAGGTATTTAAAATAATTTTTTGCACAGACATTTTGAAATCTGGTGTATATTTTATACTCAGAACACATCTCAGCTTGGACTGGCTACGTTTCAAGTGTTCAACAGCCTCATGTCCCAACGGCTACTAAACTGGACAGCACAGATCCAGCCTCTCGTTCATGGTGATCTTTGAAAAAGAACATTTGCTTATCTGTATTTTGCGTTGTTTATCAACAAGTGCAAACCGCATGTGTTTATATATCTTTTAACTTGTTGTTTTAAATATCTTGGACATGTCTTCACATTCATGCTCTAATGCAAGTGATTTTTTTAAATGGGACGTGTCACATCAGTATCTGTCCTTTGCTATTTGTAAATGGCTATCCAGACCTGGCTCCCAATCATTCCACAGTCTCAAGTCATTCTCCCTGACCCTGCCTCCCACTGCTCCTCCCTCTGCCCATAAAGGTACAGAATGCCCAGAGAAAGCTCTTCCCTGTTCTCACCACCTCTGCACAAACACCGACCCATGCATAATTTCTAGTTCTGCTTTAGTAGATTGGAGGTCAGTGATTCATGACTTGGAAAATTCAAATTCTAGAAGAGCCTGTCTCCTGTGCTGCTTCAAAGCTATTTAAAAATAGGCTTGTTACTTACTTTTACTTAAAATTAGACACATTCCCAAAAAATTAGATACGTGGCCCACTTTGGTTTCCTTTCCAAAGAAATCGGCCTAATGGTTCTCCACAAACAGGAGTAACTACATTTTTAATCAAAGAAGGGACTTCCCACCTCAAAGATGTCGACGAAAGTTACATGTTTAATTCTTAAATATAGGACCATCTTTTCACTGGAAAATGATAACACGAGGTTCACACAGCTTAAGAAGTTAAATGGACTCGAATTCAGAAACTAAGACGCAATCACTTAGTTCAAACACCTATAGACTTCTTAACTCACGTTACAGTTTGATTTCCTGTTGCTCACAGTGTTTGCTAGCCTAATGAGAGGTCTGCCCTTTTCCCCCTCGCCAGGTTTTAAAAGGTGGCATTTGGGAGTCTGCACTGGGAATTACAGACCTGTACTTGGGTCTGCAATGCCAGGTGCCCGCCAGCTAAATGACCTTGGCAATCTGTTCACCCTGCTGGATTCAGTCTCCCTGCTGTAAAAAGGAGGCTGACGGGATGCTCGCTCAGGCTGCCCTGAGCCCCGCCACTCCTGACCTTAGTGCTCATCTTCTTCCTCTAGTTCCTTATTCCCCAAGCGCTCGCCTCCTCATGCATCTCCTTCCTGAAAGACAAGATGGCTGGCAGCACGGCAGTGAAAAGGGAAAGAAAGGCTGCTTTCCAAAGTCCTCAAATGAGTCACCTTTCAAGAAGCTGCTGTCCCCTCGGTGCCTGGGTGCTCGCTTAGGACACTAAATCAGTTCTTCCCATGAAAGGAGCTCTGAGAACCTGAGATCTGTTATATGCACGTTTCTTGGATGATGTTTACACTACACACCCTTCTCTTTTAAGAGCCACTTACAGGTACCACACAGCAACAAAGTTGTGCATTGAACATCAGCAACCACAGAGTCGACTGTAGTTGAGCCTACACAAAATCAGAGCGAAAGCTCAGAGTTTTCACTCCGTTTTGTGCCAGGTTTTAGTAAGGAGAGAAATTAATTACAGTCCCCTAAACTTCCCACTTATTCCCCAAGCCCCTGCAGCACCCTAAAATCTAGTTCAGCTCCAAGAAGCACTCCTTGCCTGATAGCCAGGAGAGCCTTTCCCACCTGCTAACTCCCCCATCAAGGCTTAAGTCAAAGGCCAGTGGATGCTGGCTCTGGTCTGTGCTACTTCTGCCTGGCCTGATTTTTCATGCTGCCATTTTGAATTAACATAGGTTTTCTCTGCAACTGATGCATCTTCTTCTGTCCATGCTTGGAAACACAAAGAGCGAAAGCTCAGAGTTTTCACTCCGTTTTGTGCCAGGTTTTAGTAAGGAGAGAAATTAATTACAGTCCCCTAAACTTCCCACTTATTCCCCAAGCCCCTGCAGCACCCTAAAATCTAGTTCAGCTCCAAGAAGCACTCCTTGCCTGATAGCCAGGAGAGCCTTTCCCACCTGCTAACTCCCCCATCAAGGCTTAAGTCAAAGGCCAGTGGATGCTGGCTCTGGTCTGTGCTACTTCTGCCTGGCCTGATTTTTCATGCTGCCATTTTGAATTAACATAGGTTTTCTCTGCAACTGATGCATCTTCTTCTGTCCATGCTTGGAAACACAACACACACACACACACACACAAACACACACAAACACACACACACACACACACACACACACACACCCTACCAGGATGCTAGACACAAGCGTAATTCAAGGTGCCTGCAAGCTTGAATTAACAGAAAATGCACATTATTTAACAGAACCCGACAGGGTCAGCTCTGAGTCGAGGCAGATGACAGTTTCCTAAGATGCACATGGATTTGACAGACATTTTTATTCTGAAATCCGAGTTCTCCTCGCTGATTTTCTAAAGTTCAAGCATCCCTCCAAGCTTTGCAAACCACACTCAGGCTCAGACTTCTGAGGGATGTCGCTAAATAACTGGCACCCCGAAACGAAAGGCAAGCCACCCAGGAGGCAAAGGTAAACTGAGGCGGACAATCATCCCAGAAATACGGGAGTGCTTTTGAATCAGTCAGTGCCCGGGCGCCAGCTCGTCCACCGGCCCTGACCCCCCAGAAGAACGCCCGGGGTGGGCTTGGGAGAAAGTTGTGCAAGTCAATCCAGCGCGCTGCCTGCAGAGATCCGAGGAACAGCCCACGCGCCGGCCTTCAGGGGAGGGCAGAATCCGACACGATTCTGCAGTCGCTGACCGGGTGGAAGCCGGTGCTGAGCCCGGCCAGGGGCCGCCGGGCCCCCCCCCGCCAGCCATGTTCGCGGGAGCCGGCCGTCCCGCCAGCCCGGCAGGTGCGCTTCCTCGGGGAAGGTGCCAGGCTTGCTGCGGTACCCGCGCTGTCCCGGAATGAGCCCCGAACCCCGTGAGTGGCCCAAGGGTTGGTGGGGCGGGGTGGGGGTCGCACAGACACACACCCAACAACTTGGCTGCCAGGGAAAGGAAGCACAGGAAAAGCAGCCCGGGCGAGTCTAAGAGTTAAAATGACATGGGGGGTGGAAGAGAATGGGGTCGTGGTGTGGAGAGTGGGGACAGGTTCCAACCAGGCTGCAGTGCCTGCGCCCCAGGGTGGGGCGTCCCTTTCCTGCACCCCCGCAGCCTCCGAGCACCAGTTTCTCCCTCCCCGGGCCAACGCTCTTCTGATCTCCAAAAGCCCCCAACCTGCCCGAGCCCACCCGGCAGGGACTCACCCCCGGAGGGGCAGGGGGAGGCGACGAGGCACCCCGGGGGACCGCGATGGCGGATGGGGTGAAGCCCGCCGGAGACGGCGCTGCAAACGCGCCGAGCGTGCAGTCGTGGTCCTCCCGGCTCACCTGCGGGCTCCGGGCTGGGCTCTGCGGTGCGGAGGCTGCGGCCGCCG